>NC_133310.1:13922113-14083574 GCF_012295235.1 Primulina huaijiensis | reverse complement strand
CCGTCATGGACCCAATTGGGTCAGCTTCTTGGCCAAGATCTCACCATGCACGGCTGCACCACACCTAGCCTTCGCACTAACCCAAAACCGAACCACCCCTTGACAAACACCTCACGGCACACATCTTATACCACCAAGTCTCGACTCCAGCCTAGAGACATCATTCTCCTCAACATAATCAGCCCCTTAGGACCCTTGTTCGGCAGCCCTTGCACCATGGTGACACACACATGAGTTATGCACAAGAAAAAATCGTTTTCATGTACTTTCAAAGCCAAAAACACAACCACCATTAAAGAACTATGAAACTTTCGAATAAATCACACATGACAGAAAGTATATAGCGTGAATGATGCAAAAACAAAGATACATGGCGCGCCTGATTAAATATTTGATGTACAAAGGCCCGAAGTGACACGAGGCGGGGGAGAAAAGCTTGAGCTTGAAGGAAGAATGGAGCACCGAATCTTGCTGCTGGAGTACACGAAGGAGGAGGCTGATTGGAGGAGGGTGGGCAGCTGAATTAGGTTAGTGGGGTGCTAATGACTAGGTTTAGGTTAAATAATACTTAGTAGCTTAATTATATAGGTAATATTAGTTTATGGGCCATAATTTGCATTTTAAAAGTTTTAAAAGGGTTTTAAGCCCAACAACCTTAAAGGTAAGTCCATTAAATCCAAACGCACTCCAGAAAAATATTTCGTGTTGAAAAGATTTGAAAATATTAGCCGAACCCTAAAAAAGTCCCCGAATCGATAAAATTTGCGTACCGTTAAAAATAAAGTCATGCGGATAAAAATATCTAATAAAATCTCATTTTCTAAAAATACACTTAAAAATATTTTAAATTAATTTATAAAAACAAATCGTGTAATAAAAATAATTTTCCTGAAAATTCTCTGATCTACGCTCCTCGTTCGAGCGTGAAATGCACTTAGAAAAGCCTAATGCATGAATTTCTAAAATTTATGGAATAAATTCTATCATGCATGAATTATGCATAAAATGCATAAAAATAATTAAACATATTTTAATGAAATAAACATGCATTTAATGGTTTAAAACAATTTAATAAAATACCAAAGAAATTTAATAATTTGCATGCATGCCAACTTTTTAAATTATATTTACTAACATGCTAAATTACAACTTCTTAAATAAGTCTTTATTAACTTATCTCAATACTCCATCTCCAGTCCGGCCTCACTTATTTAACTGAAAAGGTGACAATTAAACTATTACGTAAAATAAATAAATTTAAGGAAAAGAATTTAAATACTCATGCAATAAAATCATTTTAATTTAAATACTAGAAATTATGCATGGATTATACGTAGTCTAAGTTACGGGTTCTACAGTCTGGCCCCCAATGGTGGGTAAAAAATCATTTCCGTTTGGCCCCCAATGGTGGGTATAAAACCATTTCTGTCTGGCCCCCATCGGTGGGTATAAAACCGAGTTCTGGCCTCACCCCTTAGAGGACTAACATATTGGGGACAATTTGACCATGGAAATGAGATGAGTAACAGTGATTTGTCTGTTTTGAAATGATCTGAGTTGTTTCTGTTTTGTTTGATAAGTTCTGTCTTTCATTCGATTCGTTTCCGTCTTGTCAAATTAAGAATATTAAGTTTTGAAAGTATGTTAAAGAAAAATTTTAAAGAATTAAGTTCTATAGTATCTTTGGAATCGATCGACCCCCCACTTGCTTAGTGTTTTCCCAAAACACTCACCCTTACAAATTTCAGATAAAAATGAAGAGCAAGTGAACGAGGAGGAACAAGAAGCGTTTTGGGGATGGTGATTGGATTTCGAGATCAAGAAATCGATAATTTGTACCCTTTTTTTTGTTCAGCTTATGAAAAACTCTGATGTAAAAGTTTATTTCTTTGTCATTGTAAGACAATACGCTATGTTTGAAAGGTTTAAATTAGAAAATTTATTAATCTATCTAAGGATTTTTAAATTTTTATTTGAAAAAAAAAAGTCAATTTTAATATTCTGATCCTTATAAAAATATAATTTATGAAATCTTTTTGAGTGATTAGCCATTGTGATAAGATCAGTTATTAAAGTATATGGCCCAAGATATACCTGATAAGAGTGTCACGCCTCGTGTCCGAAGCGTCAGTGACATCCGGTATTGTTTAACAATTATCAATTAATTGGTAGGCAGTCGAAGCAGAGATGAGCATCCGTCATGAATTTTCTGAAATGAAATTCTGTTCCACAGCTTTATAAAGAAATGTCAACAAATTGTCATAATAATTATTGATATTCAACATGGCCACGGGTTTATTGTGAATATTAAGTTGTGCCTAAGAAACAGTGTGAAAATTTTCTTCAAATATACCAAAACCACCTGGTAGTGCGATTAAAGCATTAGAATTTTCAATCATTTTGGTGATTCTTTCATACATAGAAGAAACTTGTAACTCCTCTCCAATCGTAACACCTGTAATATTTCCTTCAGCTAAAGCTGAAGGATTAATACCCGAAACTTAACTACCTTCAAAATGAGCAGATGTTGAAACAGATCCCATTAACCCAATATTACCTCTCCCATATACCAAGTGAATTTTTCTCTCAGCCAATATCTTTCCAAGATTATTCGATGCTTCTACAAATATTTCATTTTTTCCAGGACTCGGCCCACAAAATACACAAATATTTTTCAATGTTTGTGCAGAGGATCCATACATGTTTTTGCTTTCTTTTGGTAATTTCCCTATGGTTTTAAGTCCAAAAATGGCTTCAACGCCTTCTATGAGTCGAGGATATGCTTCCCATCCAATTTTCTTATAAATTGGCAAACATGATCTTTTTTAGTCGGATTCCCAAGAATATTACGATGACGCTCATCTTGGAATTGTTTCCATAAACAGAAATCTCAATCTTTCACACATAACTGCATAATTATTTCTTAGAACATTTGTAGAAACAGAGGGAAAATTTTTACAAATTTTTTAGAGAATTTCATCCATTTTGAAAAGAAAAGAAATGATTTTTTTTTTTTAATTTTTGTGTTAGCAATTGTGGAAAACTGAATTAACCGACTATGAGAGCCACAGAGTACCGTTATCCGCCATTTAACTGGGAAAATACAAAAATTAAAGAAACCTCAAATAAAAACAAACAAAATTAAATACAGCACAAAAAATCAAGGATCGGAAAGAGAAATAAATTCTTCTTGAAAGATTTCTTTTTCTAAAAATGGTTTAAACCTTTGTCCATTTACTTTAAAAACATGACCATTTTTAGGATTTTAAATGTCCACAACTCCATAAGGATACACATGTTTTACAACATATGGGCCTGTCCATCTTGATCGTAATTTTCCTGGGAACATGTGAAGTCGAGAATTATAAAGCAAAACATTTTTACCAATTTCAAATGATTTTCTAAGAATTGTTCTATCATGAAATGATTTGATTTTTGCTTTATAAATCTTTGAATTCTCATACGCGTCATTTCGGAGTTCATTAAGTTCATTAATTTGCAATTTGTTGGCATCATCCATGCTTGAATTTAAAGTTTTGATCGCCCAATAAGCTTTATGTTCCAATTCCACAGGCAAATGACAAAGTTTTCCGTAAAGCAACCTATAGAGAGATGTATTCAATGATGTTTAAAAGCTGTTGGATATGACCAAAGTGCATCATTAAGTCATAGAGACCAATATTTTTTATTCAGGCTAATAGTTTTTTTTTTTCTAAATTTGCTTTATCTCCCTATTAGCTAATTCAACTTGTTCATTTGTTTGAGGTTGATAATGAATAGTTACTTTTTGAGTAATACCATATTTTTTCATTAATGAAGCAAATGGTTTATTAACAAAGTGAGTTCCCCCATCACTTATCATGGCTCGAGCAATTCCAAATCTACTAAAAATATTTTCTTTCAAATATTTGATGAAGATTTTATGATCATTTGTTCGACATGGAATTGCATCTATCCATTTGGAAACATAATCAACTGCAACTAAAATATACAAGTATCCAAATGAAGGTGGAAAAGGTCCCATAAAATAAATTCCCCAACAGTCAAAGATTTCAATTTCAGTCATAGGATTCAAAGGTATCATGTTTCTTTTTGAAATCACACCCAATTTTTGACAATTTTCACAGATCATGCAGATTTCGTGGGTGTATTTAAATAAAGTGGGCCAATAAAATCCACACTGCAAGATTTTTGCAGTCGTTTGCTTTGAAGAAAAATGTCATTTGCATGCTTCTCAATGAAAAAATTTAATGACACTACTTACCTCATTGTCGGGTATGCAACGTCGAAAAAATTGATATGGACAATACTTAAACAAATACAAATCATCCCAATAAAAGTTTTTTTTACCTCATTCAAAAATTTTCTTTTATCTTAAGAACTCCATCGCGGTGGCATTTTTCATGTCACAAGAAAATTTACTATGTTAGCAAACCTAGGTGTGGTAGTGACTGAAAATAGATGTTCATCAGGAAAATTATCATCAATTGGTGTCATTTCATAAGATGATCCTGTTACTAGTCTCGATAAATGATCAGCTACGACTTTCTCGGTTCTTTTTTATCTTTGATTACAATGTCAAATTCTTGGAGCAACAAAATCCATCATATCAGTCGTGGCTTTGCATCCTATTTGGTCAATAAATATCTAATAGAAGAATGATCAGTAAACACAATAGTCGTTGATCCAATCAAATAAGAACGAAATTTATCTAATGTAAATATTACAGCAAGTAGTTCTTTCTCAGTTGTGGAATAATTCATTTGAGCATTGTTTAAAGTTCTACTTGTATAATATACCACATAAGGCTTACCGTTTCTTCTTTGATCCAATACTGAACCAACTGCATAATCACTCGCGTCGCACATGATTTCAAATGGTAAAGACCAATCAGGAGGTTGCATGATAGGAGCTGATGTTAAATGTCGAATGATTTTATCAAAAGCATTTTGACATTCTTGAGTCCACTCAAATGCAGTGTCTTTTGTTAAGATGTTAGAAATAGGTTTAGTGATTGAAATAAAGTCCTTTATAAACCTCTTATAAAATCCAGCATCTCCCAAAAATGAACGAATTTCTTTAATGGTTTTTGGAGGGGGTAAATTGGCAATGACATAAACTTTTTCTTTATCAACTTCATTTCCATGAGATGACACAACATGTCCCAAATAAATCCTATAAGTAATCATGTAACGAAATTTTCTCTATTTAAAATAAGACCTTTTTCCTCACATCTTTTTAAAACTTTTTCTAAATTTTCAAGACAATTATCTAATTTATTCCCAAAATTAGTTAAATCATTTATGAAAATTTCCAAACAATTTTCAACCATGTAGCTAAAAATGCTTAGCATACATCTTTGAAATGTTGTTGGGGCATTACATAACCAAATGTGATCCTTCTGAATGTAAATCTTCCAAAAAGACATGTGAATTTGGTTTTATCTTGATCTTCGAGTGCAATGAGAATTTGATAATAGACTGAATATCTATCAAGAAAACAATAGTAGGGATGACCTGCTACTCTTTCTAAAATTTGATCCAAAAATGGTAATGAAAAATGATCTTTTCTAGTGATGTCATTTAATTTTCTATTATCAATACACATCTGCCAACTAGATGGGACTCGACTTGTTAACAATTCACCTTTTTCATTTGTTATCACTGTGATGCCAGATTTTTTTGGAACTACTTGTGTTGGACTTACTATCAGAAATAGGATAGATAATTCCAACTCAAGTAGTTTGAGAACTTCAGTTTTCACAACATCTTTAATGCGTGGATTTAATCTGCTTTGTGGTTGTTGAGATTTTTTTAGCATTTTCTTCTAAGTGAATTTTGTGAGTGCAAATTAGTGGATTAATGCCCTTGAGATTTTTTAGTGTCCGATCAACTGGATTTTTATGTCTTTTAAACTTATCAACTAATTTACCTTCTTGATCACTTGCTAGTTTGGAAGAAATTACCACCGGATATGTTTCATCTTCTCCAAGGAATGCATACTTCAAATATTCTGGCAAGGGTTTCAATTCTAATATGGGTGGTTCATCTTTGTTCTCATATTTTGCCTCAAATTCTTTTTATGATCCTAGTAACGAGTGATACCTAATAACATCATCAAGATTACTTTCAATATTTTCTTTAACAAAATCAATTGAACAAATATCTAATTGGTTACGAGTACTCTCTTCTTGAATGTTTTCTTCCACAAGAGTTTCAATAAGATTTTCATTTTCACTTATATCTCCTTTGTCATGTGGTTACTTACAAAGATTAAAAACATTAAGCTCCAAGTTCATGTTACCAAATGACAACTTCATTATTCTATTCTTGTAATTTATTAGATCATTAGAAGTTGCTAAAAATGGACGACCCAAAATTACAGGAATTGCATTACAAGCTTCGATAGGTTGTATATCTAAAACTATGAAATCTACAGGATATACAAAGTTATCAACTTGGACCAACACGCCTTCTAACATACCTCTTGGCACTTTAACATGTATATCGGCAAGTAAAAGTGTTACTGAAGTAGGTTTTAACTCATCTAGATTCAGTTCTTGATAAACTGAATATGGAAGTAAATTCACACTAGCTCGAAGATCAAGCAAAGCTTTTTTAATCTTTCGTTCTGCAATAATACATGAAATAGTAGGACAACTAGGGTCTTTTTTGAAACGTCTGCTATTCGTTTTCTTAAAACGTGCTACAATTTTTTTTTTCAAACCTCACTTAGCATTCGGCTGAACCATAAAATATTTTTGACTTCATTTTTAAAATAAATCAACCAACTATAATTTGAAAACCAAAAGAAATAATTTAGCATAAAATTATCCAACATTTTACTAAACCTAAAAATAACATTTGAAAAGTATAGCTCATACTATAACCTCTCCAAAACCACTCATAAATAAATCGTCATAAAAATATCTTTAACATCACTTAAAACCATGAATCGAAAACTAGCGTCGTTCCTCGGGTTATGTGCACCTTCAGTCCAGAAAAGTCAACCATCAAGACATCCATAACCTTTTTATCATGATCACCTCCATCAATCACACCTAGTGAGTCTAAACACTAAACACACTATAATCTTGATAACAAGTAATACATATACAGATAACATGCAACAGTGAAAAATACTTGTACTTAAAATATCGTTTCATGAAGATGCATAAACTTTAATCATAACCATTTTCATAAAAATTTTCGTGATGCATAAACTTTAATTAAAAATATTTTCATAATGATGCATCAACTTTAAATAAAAATATTTTCATAATGATGCATAAACCTTAAACATAAACACTTTCATATAAACATAAACATGTTCATATTCATATCAACATATTCGTATCATCATATTCATATTCATTGTAGAACCCGAAAATCAGATTACGTATAAGCCATGCATAATTTCTATTATTTAATTAAAACGAATTTTTATTTAAATATGAAGTGATTTAATTATTTTAAAAAAAGATGTTTAGTTTTATCTTTACAGGGTAAATACGCGAGGTCGGACCGGAGTTTGGAGATTTAAGAGAAAATTAATAATAGGAAAAATATTCCTAAATTTAATTTAAGTCAAGGAATAATTTAATTTAAAGGAAAAGAATGTTTTAAGATTTATTAAAATTAGTTGGAACCAAGTTATTAAATAAATTCTTTTAGGTTCAATATTTAATTAAAGCTAAAATTAAAATGTGTAAACAATTGAGGAGGAATTAATTTAGGCTTAATATATTTAAGAAATTAAACATAAAATTTAAATACTAAAATTTTAAGTCAAGCATGCCATGCAATATTCTATACTAAATTAATTTGTCATTCATTAAAAATATATATAATGAGTGTATTAAACCTTAAGAATTTAAAATGCAAGATTAAAACACTATTATACCATGCAAGAAGTAGTAATAATATTTGGTTAAGGCAATTCGAAAATTGTAGTAAACCTCATTCAAATTTACCACTAAATGGTTTTATAGTGTATTCATTTCCTACTTTTCATCTCCATAATTATGGGTAATACATGCACCATAATTCTCTTTGAAGCTCCTCAACCTCTTTATCCTAGCAAATAACGTGAATTACAGCAAGAAAATGAGAAAAAAAAAAATCGGCAGCCAAGAAAGCTAGAAACAATTTGAATCCATTCAACTCCTTCACATGTAACTCCCATTTTAATGTATATTATGGTCCTTTAACACCACTTATAACATTTCCTCTTCCTTACCCACATATCCTACACTCATATGCTAGAAACAAATCAGAAGGAAACAGCTGAGAAATCGTGAAAAACAACAGCAGCAATAAACAAGAGAATAAGAAACAATTCAAACTCCTTCAATTTCTTGATTTGTAACTCCCAAACTAAAGGCATATAATGGCACCTTTAAAACCTATTATATTGTTCACCTTCATCACCTACATTCCCCACAACCTCACCTTCGAACATTAGCAGAAAACAGCAGCATAGAATCGAGTGAAAGGCAGCAGGAATAAGAAAAGAGATTCAACTCCGCTCCGCCGCGCCGTATTCGTCGTATTGGTTTGTTTTCTTCAAAACAAATTCCAGGCATGTATATGCTGTTTCTTTGCTCTTCAATCAAGTCCTATAAATATTTTTAAGCATTATATGTTCACGGTTCATGAGGTAAAAACGAAATTTTGAAAGCAACTACACACACGTTTCGGTACAGATTTGTTTTGGCTTCATCTTTGTGGCTCACGGGTTTGCTGAGTTTTATTGATTTCAGGATGTTTCTCGGTTCCAGGCTCACATGGCTGCTACAAGGCATGAATTAGAATGTGTTAGGGTATTTTTAGTTTAATGGTTCAAGCGCATACACGCATAAACCGAGAGATGACAGCAACAATTCCATGGGTACATATTTTGTACACGTTTTCTGTCATTGGATGGTAAAGGGTGTGTTCGAATCTTGGCTGTCCTAGGGACAATAGCCATGGTTAGAACCCTTCCTTATCATGTCTAGGATTGACCGAATCATCTTTTCAAAGCTTGCTTCATGGATCTCTCAGATTTTTACAGAAACATGACAAGTGCTCTTCAGTTTTTCAAAATATGATTTTTGTGTGAGTGACTTCGGTTTTGAGGTGTTGGGATGGGCTGTGGCTGGCCTCTAGCCCATAGCCATGGCTCACACAACACTCTATCATGTCTAGATCGAGCCTTAGTCAATCAAATGGCCATTGGAACGACCCAAGACAGTAAACCATGTCAATACATCACACTACACAGAAAGTTGCATTCTCGGTTTAGTACTGTAATTGTCTTAGGTGTTTGCTTGGGTTGTGGTTGGCTTTTAGCCCTTAACCATGATCCAAGCCATGCCTTAGGATGTTGGTAAGAGTCTTTGGTTGGTGGTTTAAGCCAACGGCCATTTGTTTCAGATTTGTACGCCAAATACGCACAGCAGCTACTGCTGCAATTTTTGTTTTTGACAGCAAGTTCCGTTTCGTTTCAAAGGTCATGTTTGGGTTCTTGGTTGTCTTTTAGCCCATGGCCTTGTACCGGACAGTACCTCAATGAGTTAAGAAGGTCATGTTTTTGGCCGTTTATGATTTGGTCGAGTTTAGAGGTCATACGAGAATTTACGGTGAAATGTGCCAAAATGACTCTCGAAAGAGTGTTTTATGTTTTTGGATTCCGTTCACCTATTTTCGTGTTTTGCAATTCTTATGCATGTTTTTCAGTATATTATGGGTATTTTTAATCATGGTTAAACGTCGGTTTAATGTTGGTTCGGGTTCATACGAAGCCATGATTAAAAATCAAGTTGTTGATCCTAATCGTCTCGTTTTTTGTTCTATTGTTAAGTTTTGGTCAAGATGTGAATATTTGCATGTGTCACATAATAGAATTAGGTTGCAGCAAGCCTGTGAGCGATCCAACTCATATGGTAAAAATAAGGTTTTAATTATATTACGTGCATATAAATATAAAATGTTTATTTTTGAGATATATGCGATATGTCTTGTGGCCATCTTATGGTTATGGCTTTGGAAGTCGGTAGGCGCAACCGAGGACCTCTCCACCCGTTGACTTACGACCGGTTTATGATTATGTATGGGGACGGACATCCAGTCCAAGGGCTGTGATTGATCTCTACCGCCCAGTATACTGTGGTTTAGTCTGATCAGGCGCTCATGTTATGTTATGGGCCACTTGCTTAGAAATATTATCTCTACCATAAAATTATGATATGTTATGACAGAGCTCTATTGAGCAAAGCTTTTACGTATGATTTTCAGATATGCACGTAGTTAAAATTATTCATGATACGATTTTCACCGTACGCTTTACGATACTTTATTTTTACGTTGCATGCGATTTTATGATATATTTACTTGTTATTCATGATATATACATGTTGAGTCTTTAGACTCACTAGACTTGATTGTTGTAGGTATTGATGAGGTCGAGACCGCGGGCGGAGACCAGTGAGCGATCTTGGGACAGCAGTAGTAAACCCGAGGACCTCATGATTTAATTTATGCAACTTTTATCATTCAAACTTGATTTTAACATGTTGGATTATTTTAAATTGTTGTTTGAAATACAATGTTGACTTCCGCTGTTATTTTAAAGTTAAAATTATTTACATGTTTATTTTATAAATGAGTCAAGATAATTATTTATTTAGAAATTTTTTAATAATTCCGCTAAAATATGAATATGAAATACGGGGCTTTACATTCATATTCGTGTTTGTTGAATTCAGATCGTGATTGTGACTCGTATTCTTAAACGTATTGGGCGATAGATTCATCTAGAGAAAACCAAAGTACTTGGTGGCGGGGACACCAGAAACACTCTCACCGGTCAACTGGGCCTTGGCCAACGTATTAATATATTTGTATTCGTATCCGTATCCAAGGAAACACGACAGTCGGCCTCCCACTGGGACCGTAACCCTCACGATATCTCCAACATATTTAGTCACAATCCCTTCACGTCCTTCAACATTTCGTATTTCCATCACTTAATAAAGACATGCATATAATATCGTTTTTCTTTTAAACCAAGAAGGCACCATATCTTTTAACATTTTCGTTTTATCATGAAAACCCATAAATATAATAAACCATAACATATTAAATCAAAAAATCCATAAACATTTTAAAAATACATTTTTAACATATTAAAAATCCGTAAACATTTAAAATAAAAGTTTTAGCATATAAAAATCTTTAAAAGCCATAAACTTCTTAAAATCATCATTTTAACATATTAAATCATAAAAATTTAAAATAAACATTTTTACATAAAAATTCTTAAACATATAAAATTCCATAAACATTTACAATAATCATTTTAACATATAAAATTCCATAAACCTCCATATCCATTGAAAATATTAGTATATAAAACAGCATTCATGACACTGTCATGACGTTTAATAATTTTTAGGTGTAAAATGACTGTTTTACTCCTGGACGTAAAATTTCATGTTTTTGATATTTTCTTAATTTCATTGACTCTAACATGTCCCAAATAATTATTTAAGCTTATGTGAATTTTCTCATATTTTTATTTGGTTTAAATCGATGACTTTTAAATTAATCTTTAAATATGACGTATTAATGCTTTTTAATTCCGAATTAGTCCAAACATAAATATAAAATTCTCAAATTAAAAACTTAGATTTTTAATAATTATTTGAGCTTAAAAATAATTTTCAATAATTTTATTAAGTTTAAATCTAGGAGTTTCAATTAATTCGTTTTTTAAACTTAGACGTACACCCCGGTTTTGACTCGTATAGACTTGAAACTTAACCAAAACTTACCAAACTTGGACCAAAGCTTAATAACACCTAACTACCCCATATACAACAAAATTCTAGCCCATTAAGTCCCTTGAACATGTCTAGGAAGCTACTGAATTTTTCTGCACAAGAGTCCTAGTCCTAATGTGATTCGAACCTAGGCTAGCTTCGCCTCCAGCCCTTAACCACCATGTCCAGCCTCTACCCATCCCTCCTAGGACCTAGAAAAAACCCATGAAATGCTGCTGGACCGAACCTACCAGTCCCAAACACGCCTAGCCCTTCAACAGTACCTTAGGACTCTAAAACATATAATTTTCGTTCATAATGGTGTCCTATATTTTCCAGCCTTTAAGCATACACCTTGGGACCCTTAAACATGTGGAAAAACATCCTTTCAAGTACCCCTACCATGGCAGCCCCTTTGTGCATCATTATGAAGAGTTTTAAAAAGATAAAACTCTAGTTTTATGCATAATAAGCCATAAAAACGAAAATACAAGGTAGTGTTTCATATTTTTCATGCAAACATGCATCATACATATAAAATGATGTGATAGATGAGAAAAAGGAGGATTAAGGCTTGCCTTTGCGTTTAAAACGCTTGAAATACGAATACCGTAGCAGTGAAAGCCGGCGACGAACGAAGCACGATTTCTATTTTTTTCTACCCTTTTCTCTTGACAAAACTCCACCAAAAACCCAACTTGGGACGCACGGGAGTCAGGTGATCGTTGTTGGAAGGAAGAACGAGGAAGAAAGTCGAAGAACGATGGAGAAAAAAAATTCAAATCTACTTGCCCCAAGAACTAAAAGTCTGGGCAATTCCAATCTCCACTTTTCAATTTACGTGATTTTGTGTGTGTTTCGGTGTTTGTGTGTGTGTGTGGGGGGGTTTGGGTTTAAATAAAAAAAAAAGCTTTTTAACTTTTTAATTAATGGGCTTAATCAACATTAGTTTTTTAATTAATAAATTTGGCCCATTAAAATTAATAAAATCATTATGCTTAAATTAAAATATTTAAAATATATATTTTCAAAAATCCCCTTGTAAAATACATAAAATTTCTTTCCCACCTATTAATTTAAACTCGTCCTTAAAAATGCAATAATTCTTAAAATATTTAAAATAAATATTTTCTTAAGTAAAAATTTAGCTTTTAAAGTTTTAACACCTTAGTCGTCTCCGTTCCAGCCAACCACCGATATTCGTATGAAAATCTTTAAATCATGAATCAAAGAAAATTATTCAATTAATCATTTAGTCACTCAAAATATGTAACGACCCATTACAGGCCCAGTGGACCGCCCATACGGCCCACAAGCTCCAGTGCATGGGTTGGAGAGTTCTATGAGTAACCGTACGACGCCTATGGAAAGCCCGTGAAGGTAAAGGCCCCTTGAGGGAGCCCAA
The DNA here is from genome assembly GCF_012295235.1 of Primulina huaijiensis. NCBI lineage: Eukaryota > Viridiplantae > Streptophyta > Magnoliopsida > Lamiales > Gesneriaceae > Primulina > Primulina huaijiensis. The sequence goes on along the minus strand of NC_133310.1, from coordinate 14,070,366 downwards.
GATCAGGATAGCCTTGGGTCGATCGGGGCAGTGGGCCGTATGGGCGGTCCACTGGGCCTGTAATGGGTCGTTACAAAATATATCATTCATGCATCTAAAATCATTTAATTAAAATATTTTAGCAATTTAATAATTTTCATACATGCGGTTTGCGTGTACTGATTTCTGGACGTTACAATCTACCCCTCCTTAAATTGAATTTCGTCCCCGAAATTCGCTTATCTTCGATAATCAAAAGTTTAGACTCAGTTCTAGTATCCTAAAAATCCATGCTTCTACTGCGCTACTCTGATAGAACTTAAGTTCTAAAATGTCCTTACGTCTACTTGATCCCAAATAAATTTTACCTTCTAAATCCTTATTTTCGAATTGCAACTTAAAAAGACCCATAATGAATTAGTATTGTTACTATTATAACCTCGAATTTCAACTTTTCTTACAATTCCCAATATTAAAAGATGGATGACCATGTTTTTCGTATATTATTTTCCTTATTTTATACTCAAAATATTCATCAACCTATCAAATTTCAATCTTAAAATCCCAAACACATCCGCTAACGCTTAGATTTTTCAAGCCTAATATTGTTTCATCCTTAAAAACCCTTGATTAACATTCTTCATAACACTATAATCAAGATATCCCAAGGTTCCAACTATTCTTAAAAGTCTAAATCATCGAAAATTCTTATCATTTAAACAATTCAATTATCGCTTATTGCTAAGCTAGTCCCCAAATTCCTTAACAAAAATCAATTCTTCATTTGCTCAAAAATTATCCAATTGGTCCTTAATTTGGAAAATCCTATGATTAACCCATAAATTTTTGGCGTACTTAATTTCCTTCTACATGTTTCCCATAACATAATTTCAAAAATTTTTAACTTATTTACCTTAAAATAAATTCTCATAATCAATCTTACCTGTTCATTTAAACCTAGCATCCCAAATTATACATTTTTTATATTCCCAAAATCGTTGCAATCCTCGAATCATTATTACTTATGAGTAATTCCCAAAAATTAATTCAACCAGTAACCACAAATCATCAGTATTTTCTTAGAAAAATCTACGGGTCCCAAAAGCTTTCATTATATTCACGATTAACTTATGGCCCAAAAAGTATAATGTCAATACTAAAACCCAAAACCCAACATAGTCCAATTCCACGACAAAACCGACATGAGTTGAAATCAAATAATTTCTTATTTCATATCGTATCACTTATAAAAATTACAAAGCATATAAAACATATATATCCTCATAGAGCTATTAAACATGTGACATAAACATATAATTCATTTAATTATGCGGGTAACATCATAAAATCATGTAAAGCATTTAAACTTACAAATTTGAGGTTTGCCGACTGATCTTTCCGGCGCTGATGGTGGCACAACCCTTTACAGGACCTTTGCTCTGACACCAACTGAAACGTCTGCTATTCGTTTTCTTAAAACGTGCTAGAATTTTTTTTTTCAAACCACACTTATCATTTGGCCGAACCTTAAAATATTTTTGACATCATTTTTAAAATAAATCAACTAACTATAATTTGAAAACCAAAAAAAATAATTTAGCATAAAATTACCCAACATTTTACTAAACCTAAAAATAACATTTGAAAAGTATACCCCATACTATAACCTCTCAAAAACCACTCATAAATAAATCGTCGTAAAAATATCTTTAATATCACTTAAAACCATGAATCGAAAACTAGTGCGGAAAACTAGTGTCGGTCCTCGGGTTATGTGCACCTTCAGTCCAGCAAATTCAGCCATCAAGACCTCCATAACATTTTTATCATAATCACCTACATCAATCACACCTAGTGAGTCTAAACACTCAACACACCATAATCTTGATAACAAATAATACATATACAGATAACATGCAACAGTGAAAAATACTTGTACTTAAAATATCGTTTCATGAAGATGCATAAACTTTAATCATAACCATTTTCATAAAAATGTTCCTGATGCATAAACTTTAAATAAAAACATTTCCATAATGATGCATCAACTTTAAATAAAAACATTTTCATAATGATGCATCAACCTTAAACATAAAAACTTTCATATAAACATAAACATGTTCATATTCATATTCATATTCATATCAACATATTTGTATCATCATATTCATATTCATATTCATATCCGTGTTTGTTGAATTCAGATCATGATTGTGACTCGTATTCTTAAACGTATTGGGCGATGTTCTATCTAGAGAAAACCACAGTGCTGGGGGGCGGGGACGCCAGCAACACTCTCACCGGTCAATTAGGCCTTGGCCAATGTATTAACATATTCGTATTCGTATTCATGTTCATATCCGTATCCAAGAAAACACGATCGTCGGGCTCCCACTGGGACCATAACCCTCACGATATCTCGAACATATTTAGTCACAATCCCTTCACGTCTTTCAACATTTCGTATTTCCATCACTTAATAAAGACATGCATATAATATCGTTTTTCTTTTAAACCAAGCATGCACCATATCTTTAACGTTTTTGTTTTATCATGAAAACCCATTAATATAATAAACCATAACATATTAAATCATAAAATCCATAAACATTTTAAAAATACATTTTTAACATATTAAATATCCGTAATCATTTAAAATAAACGTTTTAACATATAAAAATCATAAAAGCCATAAAATTCTTAAAATCATCATTTTAATATATTAAATCATAAAAATTTAAAATAAACATTTTTACATAAAAATCCTTAAACATATAAAATTTCATAAACATTTAAAATAATCATTTTAACATATAAAATTACATAAACCTCCATAACCATTGAAAATAATCATATTATCATTTAAAACAGCATTCAGGACACTGCCATGACGTTTAATAATTTCTAGGTGTAAAATGACCGTTTTACCCCTGAACTTAAAATTTCATGTTTTTGAAATTTTCTTAATTCCATTGACTCTTACATGTCCCAAATAATTATTTAAGCTTACGTGAATTTTCTTATATTTTTATTTAGTTTAAATCGATAACTTTTAAATTAATCTTTAAATATGACGTATTAATGTGTTTTAATCCCGAATTAATCCAAACATCAATATAAAATTTCCAAATTAAAAACTTAGATTTTTAATAATTATTTGATCTTAAATATAATTTTTCATAATTTTATTAAGCTTAAATCTAGGCATTTCAATTAATTCATTTTTTAAACTTAGACGTACACCCCGGTTTTGACTCGTATGGACTTGTAACTTAACCAAAACTTATCAAACTTGGACCAAAGCTTAAGAACACCTAACTACCCCATATACAACCAAATTCCTGCCCATTAAGTCCCTTGAAAATGCCTAGAAAGCTACTGAATTTTTCTGCAAAATAGTCCTAGTACTAATGTGATTCGAACCAAGGCTAGCTTCGCCTCCAATCCTTAACCACCATGTCCAACCTCTACCCATCCCTCCTAGGATCTAGAACAAACCCATGACTTGCTGCTGGACCGAACCTATCAGTCCCAACACGCCTAGCCCTTCAACCGTACCTTAGGACTCTAAAACATACAATTTTCGTTCATTATGGTGTCCTATATTTTCCAGCCTTTAAACATACACCTAGGGACCCTTAAACATGTGGAAAAACATCCCTTGAAGTACCCCTACCATGGCAGCTCCTTTTTGCATCGTTATGAAGAGTTTTAAAAAAACAGAACTCTAGTTTTATGCATAATAAGCCATAAAAACGAAAATACAAGGTAGTGTTTCATATTTTTCGTGCAAACATGCATCATACATATAATATGATGTGATAGATGAGAAAAATGAAGATTAAAGCATGCTTTTGCGTTTAAAACGCTCGAAATACGAATACCGTAGCGGTGAAAGTCGGCGTCGAACGGAGGACGTTTTCTATTTTTTTCTACCCCTTTCTCTTGACAAAACTACACCAAAAACCCACTTTGGGATGTACGGGAGTCGGATGATCGTTGTTGAAAGGAAGAATGAGGAAGAAAGTCAATAAACGAAGGAGAAAAAAAAATTCAAATCTACTTGCCCTAAGAACTAAAAGTCTTGGCAATTCCAATCTCCACTTTTCAATTTACGTGATTTAGTGTGTGTTTCGGTGTGTTTGTGTGTGTGTGTGGGGGGGTTTGGGTTTAAATAAAAAAAACAAAATGGCTTTTTAATTTTTTAATTAATGGGCTTAATCAACACTGGCTTTTTAATTTTTTAATTAATTGGCTTAATCAACACTAGTTTTTTAATTAATAAATTAGGCCCATTAAAATTAATAAAATCATTAGGCTTAAATTAAAATATTTAAAATATATATTTCAAAAAATCCACTTATAAAATACATAAAATTCCTTTCCCACCAATTAGTTTAAACTTGTCTTTAAAAATTCAATAATTCTTAAAATATTTAAAATAAATATTTTCTTAAGTAAAAATTTTGCTTTTAAAATTTTAACACCTTAGTCGTCTCCGTTCCGGCCAACCATCGATATTCGTCTGAAAATCTTTAAATCATAAATCAAACAAAATTACACAATTAATCATTTAGTCACTCAAAATATATCATTCATGCATCTAAAATAATTTAATTAAAATATTTTAGCAATTTAATAATTTTCATACATGCGTTCTGCGTGGACTGAGTTCCGGACTTTACATTTGTATTTCAAATTATTATTATTTTCAATGCTTGTACTTAATTGTTAGGCTAAAAATGCTTTTTTTTTTTCACATTCAATATTTTTTTCACAGTGCACAAGTCTTTCATCATTTTCACAATGTTCAAGAATGGATTTTTCCACTTCTTGTCTGTTGAACATCCTCTTCGCAAGTCATGGGTTCCACCTCCTTCCTCTTTGGATTTGATTTATCATCATTTTCACAAGGTTCAAGAATGGATTTTTCCACAACCTTACACTGCGAAGGGTAATAACAGATTTTACCTGATCCATCGGTTGAGTTCCAGTTTGTGAATGATGATCCTTGGGATTAGCTGTGGTTGTGATGGAAATTTACCTTTTTCATACACATTAAGTGCAGATGCAAATTTATCAAGTCTATCTTTCAAATCTGTCATGTTTTGAGCAGTTTGAGTATTGATAGACTCTTGCTTTGCAATGAGAGAAATCAATGTATCTTCCAAATTCCTTTTAGGTGGAGGAACATAAGGTGCATAATTTTGAAAATTTTGTTCATTTTGAAAATGTGGTTGTGAAAATTGTGCAGCATTATCATTCCTCCAACTAAAATTTGGATGATGTCACCAACCTGGATTGTAACTTTGAGAAAATGGTTCAAAATTTCACCTTTTGAAATTGTTCGAAACATTGGCTTGTTCATGGAGGCATTCTTTAAAAGAGGGCAAAGTGGAACAATCTTTTGTAGAATGATCACTTGTATCATAGATGTAACACACAATTTCTTGAACATATTTTAATTGACCATTCTTTTCAATTCAAGTGCCTCAACTTTTCTTGCCAAAGAGGAAAATCTGGCTTGGAGATCATTTTCATCCTTGAGGGTGTACATACCTCCACTAGATGTGGGAGATTGAATCTTGTTTGATGGTTCGATTGTACCTATAGTTTCCCAATTTTGAACATTTTCAGCTAATGAATCGAGATACTCAATTGTCTCGTTTCGATCTTTATCTTCAAATGCTCCATTACACATAAATTCAACCATTTTCCCATCTTCAGGTGTTAAACATTCATAAAATTGAGAAACAACTCTCCAAATTTCAAAACCATGATGTGGACAAATATTAAGCAATTCTTTATATCTATCCCAACATTGATAAAAAGTTTCTCCTTGTTGGAACGACCTCGACTTTTTTTATTATTTAAATCAGAAACTCGAAAATACCAAATAAAATACACTTAACATTTTAATAAATCATAATAATTTAATATTTGAAATCTCAAGTGCATAAAAATATCCCTAAATCATCAACTAACCAAAAATCCTACGTCGACTTTTAAAAATATCAACTAACATAAAATTAAAACATAAAAATATCTCTAGTAAATTCCTTAACATAAATATTTCAAATCTTTTATCTATCGAGCTAGTGCTGGAAATAAATGTGACGTACCGTACTTTGAACATACTTTTAAAATTTGCAAAAAAATAAAAATTTTCTTAAATAAGAAATCAATCTTCATTTTGCCATAACACTAAACCATTCTTCCAAAATATTTGCAACAAAAGATCAAAAATAAAGTTTGCTAAAAATACTTGTTTAAACATCGTAAACAAAAACGTGAAATCAGATTATTAAAATTGTCATGCATAAAATCTTAAAAACATTGGCGGTCCTCGGGTTTAGCCTCCTGCGCAGTCCAAGTCGGCTCATTGGTCCCCACCCCTCATCTCCTCAACATCTTCCTCACCTGCATCGATCAAATCTAGTGAGTCTAAAGACTCAACATGTATAAACTGGAAATAACAAGTAATACGAACAAAACCACATGCATTTTTAAAGTAGAGCTTACATATTTGAAAGTTGAACGTAATAACATAAACATACTTGAAACTGGAGCGTAGTAGCATAAACGTAGATGTGCCATCATCATAAAACTTTTCTTAAACATACTTGCATCATACATACTTGAGCATACATAACATCATTTTGCGTAGAGATATGTTTCAAAGCAAATGACCTATACATAAATGCGCCTGATCAGACTAAACCACAGTACTGGGCGGACAAGGAAAATCCACTGTCACATACATGAGATCCTCAGTCATGTTTTACCGGGTGGATTGGTCCTTGGTCATGCTTTATCGCTTTCCAATCTTGATCTAAACCCGGTCATGCTTTACTAAGGTGGAGAGGTCCTCGGCCACGCTCACCAACTTCCGAACCAGTTCATAATTTGGTCACAAAACATTTAACATACCTCAAAACATAAACATATTTTATTTTGCACGTCGAACATACTTACTTGGCATTGAGGGATTCGTTGGATCTCGTTTGGGACCACTGTTGTACATAATAACATGAGTTCAAACACTTATCCTTCATAGCTTAGACGTATAGTCATTCTCACACCCAAAAATGGCAAAATTTCCTTATGAAGTTCTAAATTTCTCGGGACTTGACCTCGTTTAATCATCGTACTAAATCATACCATCGAAGTTCAAAAGAATGGTTATATTTTGACGAAATATGGAAGACACGGACCCCGTCTACACCTCCAATTTTGGGCCCGTGTAGGCTTTGAAACTCAATCCTACGGGTTAACTAAGGCACGGACCCCGTGTCAGGGTCCAGCTATGGATCCATGTAGGCTCTGAAATTTTACCCTTCAAAAGAAACAATGGCATGGACCCCGTGTCAGTGTCCGGCTCCGGGTCCGTGTACCTACTGGAATCGTAAAACAACGGGAATCACTACACTTGTGGCTTAATCTTCCTAACTAGATTGTACGGGCCGTGAACCAACACCTCGAGACCCATCCTAGGATGCTATGACAATGATTCAAACTCCCATGATGCCTCCAAAAAAAGATGCAAACCATACAACGCAACTCAAACTGTGAACACGACATTTTGACACCAAAACTCATCCTACGACTTCTAATGCAATCAAGTGTCTATCGACACGAACTGACTCACCGAAAACAATCCCAATATCATACTCAACATACTTAAACGCAACAGCGATCACCCAACGATTCCCAAAAAAGCCTGTAACAAATAAACTTCAAGAATTCATCAAGAACATATTTTCAGAAAATTGTAATTTGAGCAGTCCCACAAAAATGATCATAACTCACTCGGTTTTTGTGCAAAAATTAGGAATTTACTGTCAAATCGAAGGTATCAAAAAGTACTACGTTTTACATGTTGAAAGATTTTCCAGAAAATTGACCGAAAAGTCGAAGTATTTAAAATGACAGCAAAATTTGATTTTTGAGATCCAAAAATCCTTTCAAAAGTAATCCAACCATTTTTGCTCAAACTTTGCGCAACAAACATGAATTTTTACACGTAATAAAATAAGAACATATAATATAACAAGATCGATGCATAAACAAAAGATTATACATGCCTTTTGATTAAAACTCACGAAACAATGATACCGAAGCGGCAAGGTTGCGAGGCCGATCCGGGATGACTTGTGGCACTTTTCTTTCAAAAAAAATGATCATGAATTGCTGAAATGATGAAGGAGAAAGGGTGGTGGATGCTACTCTCCAAGAATCCTCACCCTTCTCTTAAAAAGATGAAAATGAAGAATGTGTGTGTGCCAATGAAATGTGTGTGTGACTTACGTGTGTGTCTGTATGTAATTGTGTGTGTGCGTGTGCGTGTGCGTGAGTTAATAAATAAAATAGAGGTAATTAGGGGCTAATTAGATTAATTAAATAATTGATGAGCAATTACATGGTAATTAAAATACTAATCCCCCCTTAAATTACTAACCACCCTAAATTTAAAATAAAATACGCAAGTGTTAAACTTTTGAAAGTTTAAAATCTTAAAATCACCTAATAATTAATTATGCTTTAAAAATGCTAAAACTTAATAAATCGTTTAAACGCCATTTTCTTGACTTGAAATAAAATACCCCATTTTACAATCGCCAAAATTGTCGCCGATCTCATTTCCTCGATCCAGCCTTGAATAATCAACTGAAACATAAAACTCAAGGAAAACGTTTTAACTTGGATCAACTAAACATATTATAATTTAAAATAATGCAAATTCATAAACCATGAATTAAAACCCAAATTAATGAGATAAACATGCATTAAAACCATTTAATACAATACATAAGAAATTTAATAAATTACATGCATGTGGTTCAAGTGGACTTCAAATTTTCGGGACGTCACAATCTATCCCCGTTAAATTGAATTTCGTCCCCGAACTTCGCTTATCCTCGATAATCTAAAAGTTTAGATTCTTAATTCTAGTATCCCAATAATCTACGCTTCCGCCGCGCTACTCTGATAAAAATTTAAGTCCTAGGCTGTCCTTACGTCTCTTCATTCCAAATTAAATTGCCTATCAAAAACCTCGTTCGCGAATCACAACTTAAAGTGACATATGGCGTCTTAGATTTACTTTACTATGACCTCGAATTCTGACCTTTCTCACAATTCCCAATATAATAAATGGAGGTTCAAACTTATCGTATCTTACATTTCTTATACTATACTCGTAATGTTCATCGATCTATTACATTAGCTTTTATGCAGTTCAATTTAAGAAATATTAGCACCAAAAGTTACTGATCAACTTTTACCATTGGTACTACACTCAAAAGTTAAACCTTATCTTAACCCCATAATAATATTGACCCACGATCCTTGAATCGAATCTTTACCTTACGACACCAAACTTACGTAACTTAGCTATTTACAAGTACATCCCAAATATAAAATTGTTGCTAATATTAAATTTCGAGTAACATTAATCCATAGAACCCAAAATATACAATATCGATCTTCTGCTTAAATAATAAAACCTGCCTAGCATCAAACACATGCTTAAACTATTTCCTTCCCAATTACATTATCGTTGAGGCCTAAGATACTTGGACCTTCCTCATTAGAACGAATGTCACACTTTGACGTATCCTCAATACTTAATTCATTCTAACGTATAAAACTTAACAAGTTTTCCCTTGTTAATGATGGACTAACTCTAATTAATCAACTTCACTTATAACCCATTGAATTCTAGAATCCTCATATAAAGATTTTAGATTTCTTACTCGATAAAATCTTAATATTCGTTCATTGGTAACCTAAGTTGAATACAACTAATTCTCTTTTGTTTTTATTTCACCCAATATCCCCGTATGAACACCTATTTCATAAACATGAAATTCAAACTTACACAATCCAAGTAATCTTAGATGACCTAATTCCAGTACTCATATCCACTTAATCCTAAGTTTCTTAATGACTTACAAAGATTCCTCAAGACAAGGTGCCTGTCTCACTTCATACATGCGTCTAAAAAGTAATATAACCAACCATCATATGCAACTTTCTAGAAAAAATTTAACCCTAACAAAGGTATAAATTTAACTGTTAAGATCATGAGTAAAATTTATGCTCCATCAAACCTTATGCTCCCAAAAAATATGTTAACTTACTGTCTAATCTTATAGCTTGACTAATTGATCAACTTTATCTTAAATTGTTATCACTCTAAATTCTTAATTTGCCTCTGCATTATTCCACTAACACTTAGATTTTTAAGTTCAATATTGATTCATCCTACAATACCCTTGATTACCATTCCTTATAACATTATAACCCAGATATTACAAGGTTCTAAATATCTTTTCAAGCTTAAATCAGCGAAAATTCATATCATTCAAACAATTCAATTCTCACTTATTATTAAACTAGTCCAAAATTCTTTAACAATTGCAAAAATAATTTCCTAATTTCCTCGATAATACCGAAATTTGTCCATAATTTTGAAAATCCTACAATTACCCACAAGTTCTTGGCGTTCCTACTTCCATTTTATAGGTTTTCTGCATCATAAGTTCAATAATCTTAAGCTTATTAAATCCAAAAATCAATTCTTATAACCAATCTTACATTTCCATCGATACTTAAAATCCCAAATTGCACAATTTCTTTTATACTGCTAAAGGTCGTCGCCGATTTCGAATCATTATTCCTTATACAAAATTTTTAAAAGTTAACTCAACTAGTAACCACGAATCATCAGTATTTAAAAATCTACGTCCCAAAAGCATTCAAAATTTTCATGATTAACTTATGACACAAGGAGTAGAGCATCAGTACTTACTAACCAAAAATCGATATGCTTAAATCATTAATAACAATTCGTAACGCCCAATAGTCGAATTCTCAAGCATGTCAAATACAACAAAGCCAGCATGCATGAAAGTCATATAATTTCGCATTTCATGTCGTAACATGCATAAAAACTTTAAAGAACCAATCTCAAATCATAACGACAGGTAAACCTGTACTCTAAAACGTATGTCATGTAAACATACAAGTGATATCATTTAAACATCCACATGCTGAAATCATGACTTGATGCTTACTACTCAAAAGACTTTAAAACATTAAAACTTACAGACTTGAGGTGTGGCTTCGTGAGCTTCTCGCAATTAGCAGTAGGCATAAACCTTTACAAAAACACCGCTGATACCAACTGTGACGTACCGTACTTTAAACATACTTTTAAAACACCCAGAAAAATAAAAATTTTCTTAAGTAAGAAATCAATCTTCAATTTGCCATAACACTAAACCGTTCATCCAAAATATTTGCAACAAAAGATCGCAAATAAAGTTTGCTAAAAATAATTGTTTAAACATCGTAAACAAAAACATGAAATCAGAGTATTAAAATTGTCATTCATAAAATCTTAAAACATTGGCTGTCCTCGGGTTTAGCTTCCTGCGCAGTCCAAGTCGGCTCATTGGTCCCCACCCCTTGTCTCCTCAACATCTTCCTCACCTGCATCGATCAAGTCTAGTAAGTCTAAAGACTCAACATGTATAAACTGGAAATAACAAGTAATACGTAATAAAACCACATGCATCTTTAAAGTAGGGCTTACATACTTGAAATTTGAACGTAATAACATAAACATACTTGAAACTAGAGCATAGTATCATAAACGTAGATGTTTCATCATCATAAAACTTTTCTTAAACATAATTGAATCATACATACTTGAGCATACATAACATCATTTTGCGTAGAGATATGTTTGAAAGCACGTGACCCATACATAAATGCGCCTGATCAGACTAAACCACAGTACTGGGCTGACAGGGAAAATCCACTGCCACATACATGAGATCCCCGGTCATGCTTTACCGGGTGGATTGGTCCCTGGTCATGCTTAACCGCTTTCCAATCATGATCTAAACCCGGTCATGTTTTACAAGGGTAGAGAGGTCCTCTGCCACGTTCATCGACTTCCAAATCCGTTTATAATTTGGTCACAATACATTTAGCAGACCTCAAAAACATAAACAAATTTTTTTTTGCACGTCGAACATACTTACTTGGCATTGAGGGATTCGTTGGATCTCGTTTTGGGCTACTGATGTACATACTAACATGAGTTCAAACACTTATCTTTCATAACTTAGACATATAGTCGTGATCTCACCCAAAAATGACAAAATTTCCTTATAAAGTTCTAAAGCTCTCGGGACTCGACCTCGTTTAATCATCGTACTAAATCATGCCATCGAAGTTCAAAAGAATGGTTATATTTTTGACAAAATATGCAAGACACGGACCCCATCTACACCTCCTGGTTTGGGTCCGTGTAGGCTCTAAAACTCAATCCTACGGGCTTAACTAAGGTACGGACCCCGTGTCAGGGTACCCTTCAGAAGAAACAATGGCACGGATCCCGTGTCACGGTCCGGCTCCGGGTCCGTGTACATACTGGAATCGTAAACCAACGGAAATCACTACACTTGTGGCAAAATCTTCCTAACTCGATTGTGCGGACCGTGAATCAATACCTCGAAACCCATCCTAGGATGCTATGACAATTAATCAAACTCCCATGACGCCTCCAAAAAACGATGCAAACCATACAACGCAACTCAAATTGTGAACACAACATTTTGAATCCAAAACGCATCCTACGACTTCTAATGCAATCAAGTGCCTATCGACACGAATCGACACACCAAAAACAATCCCAATATCATACTCAACATACTTAAACGCAGCAGCGATCACCCAATGGTTCCCAACGAAGCCTGTAACAAATAAACTTCAAAAATTCATCAAGAACATATTTTCAGAAAATTGCAGTTTGAGCAGTCCAACGAAAACGATCATAACTCACTCTTTTTTTTTTGTAAAAATTAGGAATTTACTTTCAAATCGAAGGTATCAAAAAGTACTACGTTTTATATGTTGAAAGTTTTTCCAGAAAATCGACCTAAAAGTCGTAGTATTTAAAATGACAGCAAATTTTGATTTTTGAGATCCAAAAATCCTTTCAAAAGCGATCCAACCATTTTTGCTCAAACTTTGCGCAACATACATGAATTTTTACGCATAATATAATAAGAACATATAATATAACAAGATCGATGCATAAAAAAAAGAATATAAGTGCCTTTTGATTAAAACTCACGAAACGACGATACCGACGCGGCAAGGATGCGAGGCCGATCCGGTACGACTTGTGGCACTTTTCTTTCAACAAAAATGATCGAGAATTGCTGAAATGATGAAGGAGAAAGTGTAGTACCGAAACAACCAATATGCGTATATATGTGCAAAATTTCTATTATTTAATTTTAAATGGTTATTATTTTAAGAAATTATAGATTTAATTGCATTTAAATCATTTACGTTATTTTTAAGGATTTTAAATCGCGTATTTCAAATTTCAGCTTTTTAGATATATACGCGAGACCGGACCGGAGATAGGAAATCGGAGATAAATTTTATGATCCAAAAATATTCCTAAATTTATTTCAAGCTAAGAAATAATTTATTTTGTTGAAATCAAGTGGATTTAAGTCTACTTTAATTAATTAATCACCAATTTAATTATAGACTTCTTAATTCATCTAGATTGTGCTTAATTAACTTTTAATCAAGCTTATCTAACCTAGGATTCTATTTAGCAAAACTTAAACAAATCCTACACAATTGGGTAGCCAACTCTCGGTCATATTCTACTCCACACAATCCCAACTTGACACCATTTAACTCCCACAACAACAAGAAAGCAAATGACAACCATTCAACATGCATGTCCCCCAACTTGACATCATTTACTCCCAATGCACCACCTTATTTGACCACAAGCATTCACCACCTTCTCCACTCTCCCTAGCACGAAAATTAGGAGATTTAGCAGCCCCCATTCTTGGCCAAGACAACAACATTAGCAAAGTTTCTTCATTTACGTTGCCGTGTCTCCCGATCTGACGTATTGTGTTGTTTATTGTAAAAAAAACTTAAGGCATATGTATTTTCTTCCTTTTTCTCATCAATCAAGTGTATTACATATTTTTAGTATGATATATGTGCATGGCTTCGATTTTATAGCAATAAACCACAAGAAAAATATTTTTGAGAACCATAGTCCATTCTCGGCCATCTTGTGCAGGTCACGGCCCTTGCTTGTTTTGTTTATTTTCAGGTTGGCTCGGTTCCTAGGCTCCCAAGGCTGCTTATGGTCATGTCCTAAGGTGTGTTAGGTAAAATTCATAATTTTTGATTAAGCAATGAGGGAGATATGATTTTTCTTGCAAAACCGCACAATCGGTCCGAAGAATATTTTGTCAGCAAGCTCTTGATATCTGATCTTTCGGATTTTTAAATTATGGTATCAATCCGTCCAGTTTCTGAAAATACTTTCAACACAAAAGTTGTAATTTATTGTGTTGTCTTCAATTTGATATAAAATTCATAATTTTTGATTAAGCAATGAGGGAGATATGATTTTTCTTGCAAAACCGCACAATCTGTCCAAAGAATATTTTGACAGCAAGCTCTTGATATCTGATCTTTCGGATTTTTAAATTCTGGTATCAATCCGTCCATTTTCTGAAAATGCTTTCAACACAAAAACTGTAGTTTATTGTGTTATCTTCAATTCAATATAAAATTCGTATTTTTTCAATAAGAAACGAAAGAGTTATGATTTTTCTCGTAAAACCGCTCAAGCTATCTTAATTGTGCGAGAATATTTTTGTTCAAGTTTTTGGTGTGAGTTCCATTGGGTCTTGTTCTTGGTTCTTGGTTGGCCTGTGGCCATTAGCCTTGGACTAAGACATGCCCAAATGTGTTATGGAGGTCGTGTTTTTAACCGTTCGTGATTTGGTTAAGTTTAGAAGTCGTACGAGAATTTACGGTGCAATGTGCCAAAGTGACTCTCGAAAGAGCGTTGCATGATTTTGGCCTCCATGCACAATTTCCGTGTATTACAGCCCTTTGTATATATTTTCCAGTATTTTAGATGTATTTTAATCATGACTAAACGATGGTTCGATGTTGGTTCGGGTTGGTACGGAGTCATGGTTAGATACTAAGTTTGTTGGGCGTAATTGTCTCGTTTTTAGTTCGAATATGAAGTGTTGGTCAAGTTGAGATTATTTGCATGTGTCTCATGTTAGAATTAGGTCGCAGTGAGCCTGGGAACGATCCAACTCATTTGGTAAATTAAAACAGAATAATAATTATATTACGTGCATAAAAAAAAAATAGAAAATATTTATTTTTGAGATATATGCGATATGTCTTGTGGCCACCTTACGCTTATGGGATTGCTCCACCCGGTGACTTACGACCGGTTTACGATTATGTATGGGTACGGATATCCAGTCCAAGGGCTGTGATGATCTTTACCGCCCAGTATACTGTGGTTTAGTCTGATCAGACGTGCATGTTATGTTATGGGCCACTTGCGTAGAACATTATCTCTAAAGAAAAATTACGATATGATATGTTATGACAGGGCTCTATCGAGCAACTCTTTTATGTACGATTTTTCAGTTATGCACGTATTTATAATTACTCATGACACGATTTTCACGTTACGCTTTACGATACGATATTTTTACGTTGCATGCGATTTTATGATATATTTACTTGTTATTCACGATATATGCATGCTGGGTCTTTAGACTCACTAGACTTGATTGATGTAGGTACTGACGATGCAGAGGCTGAGGGCGGAGACCAGTGAGTTAGCTCGGATCGGCGGTAGTACGAACCCGAGGACCTCACGTTTATTTATTCAGTTTTATGTTCAAACTCTTGTTATAACTTTATATATATTTTAAGTTATTGTTTAAAACATTATTCAGTTTCCGCTGCTATGTTTATGTTAAACCGTTGGGTTATTTTACGAAAATTTTTATACGTTGCAGTTTTATTTATTTAAAGAGAAAATTTTTAATAATTCCGAAAAATTATGAATACGAATTACGGGCCCTCACAGTTGGTATCAGAGCCGACCTCTCTTAGTACGGTGTGGTTCGGGGACGAACCAAGCGGAAGCTGGTGGGCATATGAGGCCCGGGGCCGAAGAGGGCGGGGGGTGATCGCCGGTGCCATCAGTTGCACGGACAATGAGCGGCTCCTGACAGGCTTCTAGGTGGAGGGAACATGAATGAACCGATCCCACACGGGAATGAGAGGGATTCCGAGACTGTTCAATGTAATGGACTGTACAGTTGAAGAGGGCTTAAAAGATTTGATTTGTACTACTCATATCATGAAGGTGCATCTTCTTTTCGGTAGCTCATCACATAAGAACTCCAAAGTTAAGCGTGCTTGACTTGGGGCAATTCTGGGATGGGTGACCTCCTGGGAAGTTTCCTAGGGTGCGTGTGAGTGAGGACATAAGCACGCTGGAAAGACTCGTCTTGGTACAGTGAGGACAGTCGTCGAATCTGGGGCGTTACACCTAAGACCCGAGAATCCCACTCTAACTCGTATCTCCTCGCCTTCAGCTGGACTCTAGCATCCCAAGCCTCGCCTCACCTACCGTCAAGCACAAGAAAACAAGAGGTACCGGACATGCCCGTGAGTATGAACCCAGTATGATACAATCAATAACATATGAGAAATAAAGTGACAAATATTTCATATTAAATTCATAAAGATGCAATATAATGCAATGTATGCCCGAATTTGATATCATATTGGGGATAGATTGGCTATCAGTAAATGGAGCTTCGATTGATTTCCGTCAGCGATCGGTATATATTAGGCCACCTTGTAGAACCCGTAAATTAGACTACGTATAAGCCATGCATAATTCCTAGTATTTAAATTAAAATGATTTTTATTGCATGAGTATTTAAATTCTTTTCTTTAAATTTATTTATTTAGTTCATGCAGTAGTTTAATTACTACCTTTTCAGTTAAATAAGTGAAGCCGGAGCGGAGTTGGAGTAAAGAGATAAATTTTAATATTAAGAAAATATTCCTAGAATTTGTTTAAGATAAATAATAAGTTAATTTAGTGTAAAAGAAAGTTTAGGGAATTAATTAATTAATTAGAGATAAGTAGTAAATAAATTCTTTTAGGTTCAATAATTTAATTAAAAGCCTAAAATAAAATATGTGACCAATTGAGATAAGTTAATCTAGATTTATTTTAATTAAGAAATTACAATTTAACATGATAGTAAATTTATCTTTAAAATTTAATGATTTGGTCATGCATGCAAGATAATGGTATTCCTTAATTAATTAATTTATTCACTAAAATATTTAATGGGTAGATAAAATTCTAAAGAATTTAAACTACAAGATATTAGCAATATTTCCCTTCCAATTAATATAAAAAAAAAATCGGCCATCTCATTTTAAAAGATTTAAATTTAATTGTCAACTCATTTCCTTGATTCCTTTCCTTATCCATTTTCTTGGGAGATAATTCCATCACACTAAATATTCAATAATTATTAATTAAGCAATATCCCACCCTAGTTTAATAGTAGATAATCGGCCACTTCATAGGAGAACTGAATAAATATTTGACAACTCACCTTGATTCAATTCCTTAATATTTTTTTTTTGATAGGATAATTCCTTCTTTTAATCACAAAATAAATAAATAAAGAAGCAATTTTCCTACCCTTAATTGACAAGAGATTCTCTGCCATCTCACCTCCCAATCAACCCTCAAATCCCATAATATAATATATCTTTCCCTACCTCCAAAACTCTAGGATAGAAAGATTTCTTATCTTGCCTCTCAAATTCCATTTAATTTGTAAACTTCTCATTCATTCCCTAGACTCCCTCCAACTCCATAATCTCGAAATTTCAGTCTCTCTCAGCAAGAAAATAATCATGAATGCCTTGAGAGAATTAAGAGAGAAAACAAGTTAAATCAAGAAGCACTTCGTCTCCGCCGCACCGCGTCATCGTTTTTGTTTGTTTTTCTTTCAAAAACAAATCCAAGGCATGTATATGTTATTCTTTACTCTTCAATCAATTCATATAAATATTTTAAAACATTACATGATCATGATTTCCATGGCAAAAACCGAAATTTATGACAGCACCCTCTCACAAAAAATTCTGCCCAGATTTTCGGTCACTCCTTTATGCTTCACGGTTGTGTGTTTTTGGTGATTTCAGGGTTGTTTCGATCCCAAGCTCCCAAGGCTGTTTATGGTCATGTCCTAGGGTATGTTAGGGTCAAGTTTGATCAAGGGTTCAAGCCCCAAAACCGTGAGTTAGACGCTCCAAACAGCAAGCAAGAAACAAGTGCCATATTTGAGACTCAATTGCTGTCAATGGCTTGCTTGGGTTAGTGTTCGAGACATGGCTGGCCAAGGGCCGGTATCCATGGCAAGGACCCTTCCCTAGCAAGCATAGGACATGGTCAAGTCGGCCTTAAGTGGCTTGAGTCACGTCCCAAGTCGGTTGGACAGCAACAGCGCAAGTCCCTTTCGGTTTCAGTTTTTCTGCATTTCGTTTGTGTGTGTGAAGCTTCGGCTTCTTGGTTGGTATGGATCTTGGTTGGCTTTTTAGCCCTTAGCCATGGTTCAAGCCACACCTTAGGATGTCGGGAAGGGGCTCTGGTTGGTGGTTCAAGCCCCAATGGCCATTAGCCTTGCAAACAACGCAAGGAAGCGCATTAGCTGCTGCTGTATTTTATTGGACAGCAGCTTTGTGCTTTGGTTCAGAGGCTCGTTTGAGTTCTTGGTTAAAATTTAGCCTATGGCTTTGGACTGGACAGTGCCTCATCAAGTTAGGAAGGTCATGTTATTGAACGTATGTGATTCGGATCATTTTAGAGGTCGTACGCGAAATTTCGGTGCGATGTGCCAACTTGACTCTCGAAAGAGCGTTTCATTTTTTGGCCTCCATTCTCCAAAATTTCGGCCCTTGTCATTTTAGGAGCATTATTTCATCATTTTAAGTGTATATTAATCATAACTAAATAATGGTTCGGTGTTGGTTCGGGTTGGCACGGAGTCATGATTAAATACGGAGTTGGTGGGCATAATTGTCTCGTTTTTGGATTCAATTACAAAGTTCGGTCAAGAAAATCATTTGCATATTTTTCACGATAAATTTAGGTCGCAGCGAGCCTGGGAACGATCCAATCCATGTGGTAAAATAATACATGATATTTCATTATGCAGTTAATTATATTACGTGCATAAAAATAGAAAATATTCATTTTTGAGATTTATGTGATATTGCTTGTGGCCATTTCACCATCATGGGAGCATTTTATTATCCGGTCACCAGTTACCGGTCCGTTCAGTTCAGTGCAGGGGCCACTTGCGTAGAACATAATCTTAACAGAAAATTTATGATATGTTATTTATGACATAGCTCGATTGAGCAAGCATTTCACTTATGATTTTCAGTCAGTTATGCACGTATTATAATTGATCATGATAAGTTATTTTCACGTATGCCTCATTACATGATATTTTGTCCCATGTAAACTTTACTATATTATTTACTCGTTATTTACAATATATGCATGCTGAGTCTTTAGGCTCACTTGACTTGATTGTTGTAGGTGCCGATGATGTTGGGATCGAGGGCGGGGACCACTGAACCAGCTCGAGTTGGCAATAGTGGGACCCGAGGACCTCATGTTTTTTAGCATTTACTATTTTGACTCAAACAAATTTCTTCGTTGTTGAATTGTTTTAAATTATTATCTTGCAAACAAACATTTACTTCCACTGCTATTTTGAATGGTTAAATTTTTATCAGTTATTTATTTATGAATGAGGCATTTTAATTAATTAAAAAGAAAATTTTTAAATTTTCCGCAAATTTTCAAACGTGAATTTTTGGGCCTTTATAGCTAGTATCAGAGCAATGATTCTATAAAGGGTTGCACTACTACTGACCTCGAGAAGCTCATGAAGTCACGTCTTCGGTCTGTAAGTTTTACATTCATGCATATTATTTAAAGCCGGAATTATTTTAATCGCATGTTCTCATTAAGTATTTTTACGTTTAGATTTTAATCGTTCAGTATTTATTTACATTTAAATAAATTATGGAATTATGCATGTTTGTTACGTATGGGTTATATATGGAACAGTATGCCTCCTAGACGCCAAGTTGGACGCCCGAGAGGTGATGATGAGCCTCGTCATGAGGACAGGGAGGAGCAGAGACAGGAGGGGAACGGACCTCCACCCCCTCCACCAAATATGAATGCCCAGGTGCTAGCTGGGATGACTCAGTTCTTCGCACAATTTGCAGGGAACAATGCTGTGGCGACCAGGCCGACAGGGCCTAAGGCTGTCTACGAGAGATTCATGAAGATGCGTCCTAAGGAGTTTTCAGGGACGACAGACCCCAGGATTGCCGAGGGCTGGATCAAGTCCCTTGAGGTTATCTTCGAGTTCATGGAGCTTGGAGACACAGACAGAGTCCGATGTGCCAGCTACTTATTCGGAGGGGATGCCCTCTTATGGTGGGAAAGAGCGTCAGTAGCCCTGAACTTGGCTACGCTGAGCTGGACACGCTTCACGGAGGTATTTTACTCCAAATATTTTACTGATGAGGTGCGTTCGCGTTTGACCAGGGAGTTTATGACCCTGAGGCAGGGAGAGCTGACTGTTACGGAATTCATCCGTAAGTTTGAGAGGGGCTGCCACTTTGTGCCCTTGATTGCGAATGATGCGGGTGCCAAGCTGAGGCACTTTCTTGATGGACTGCGGCCGATCTTACGCCGCGATGTTAGGGTTGCTGGCCCTACTACTTTTGAAGTTGCCGTTTCTAGAGCTCTCGCCTCAGAGCAAGATCTTATTGACATTGAGAGGAATCTCTTGGGTAAGCGACTAGTCAAGGTACCACACCGCCCTCCTCCTCAGCAGCATCAGCAGCAGAATAAGAGGCCTTTCCATGGGCCGCCCGGAAACAGAGGCCACCAGCAGCAACAGCGGGGACGCGCAGTCCCTAAGCCTACTGAGCATCCGATCTGTCCTAAATGCTCACGCCGCCATCCTGGAGCATGTATGTTTGGTTCAGGGAAGTGTTATAAGTGTGGTAGTCCAGACCACTTACTTCTGCAGTGCCCTCAGAGGAACCTGCCTACCCAAGGCAGAGTTTTCGCTCTCCATGCTACGGAGACGAACCCAGAAACCATGCTTATGACAGGTATCTTAACGCTTTGAGTTATATTTGAAATTCGATGTTTTGAGAATCTAAGTTAATATTTTTGAACTTAGAATTGCGATAGGATTGCATGCTCTACTAAGTATTATTTTCGGGAATTAGGATAGAAGAACTCTGGCCTTTGCATGTCTATAAGTTTAGTTCTTGTAACTATTGGGTTCAACTTAGAGTTCCGATTTTTCAGGGAAGATTTTTATATCTGGTTCCGCTACGAAGGTCTTGATAGATTCAGGGGCCACTATCTCATTTATTTCGGAGGTCTTTGCTAATTTCCTGAAGGTCAAGACAGTTGGGCTAGATGTAGCCTATTCAGTAGTATTGCCGTCGGGCGAGGAGATGGCAGCTACCAATGTGGTCCGAGACATAGACCTGGGGCTGCATGGAAATCTTGTATATGCGGATCTTATAGTGTTGCCGATGCCAGAGTTTGACATCATCCTAGGGATGGACTGGCTATTGCGGAATAGAGTTTTGATTGACTTCCAGCGGAGATCTGTTCTAGTCCGACCGCCTGGAATGATGCAGTTCTTATTCGAGCCGGACAGGTACTTTCCTTAGCGCGCATTATACCTTATGTTCAGGCTAGGAAGCTCATGCATAGAGCGTGTCGGGCGTTTTTAGCAACTCTTATATCTGTCCCCGAGGCACTCAGTCAGTCAGCCGCAGATGTTCCGATCGTCAGAGATTTTCTAGACGTTTTCCCTGAAGACGTCTCTGGTAAGCCACCCGAGCGAGAAGTGGAGTTTTCTATTGAGCTTATGCCAGGTACGGCTCCGATATCCAAAGCACCGTACCGACTAGGGGCTACAGAGATGGCAGAACTGAAGAAGCAGATTCAGGAACTTCTTGACAAGAAGTTCATTCGCCCTAGTTTTTCTCCATGGGGCGCGCCAGTCTTGTTTGTGAGGAAGAAAGATGGCTCTATGAAACTTTGCATCGATTACCGGGAGTTGAACAGGGTTACAGTGAAGAATAAATACCCACTTACGAGGATCGAAGACCTATTTGATCAGTTGCCGGGAGCTTCGGTATTCTCCAAGATTGATCTGCGGTCCAGTTACCACCAGTTGAGGGTGAGGGATGCTGATGTTTCCAAGACTGCTTTCAGGACTCGTTATGGCCACTACGAATTCCTTGTGATGCTGGTCGGTTTGACGAATGCGCCGGCGATCTTCATGGACCTCATGAATCGCGTATTTCAGCCGTATCTTGACCAGTTTGTGATAGTATTCATAGACGACATTCTCGTCTACTCGAAGAATTAGGAGGATCACAGCAGACATCTGACCACAGTGTTGCAGACCTTGCAGAAGCACAAATTATCCGCAAAATTCAGTAAATGCGAATTCTGGTTGGAGAAGGTGGCGTTCTTAGGCCACATTGTTTCTAGCAGTGGTATTGAGGTAGACCCAGCAAAAGTCGCAGCAGTCAGAGATTGGTTTGTGCCACATAATGCATCTGAGATCCGTAGTTTTCTTGGGCTAGCAGGATACTATCGGAAATTCATTAAGGGATTCTCCTTTATTGCCGTTCCACTCACAGCGCTGACAAAGAAGAATGTGAAATTTGTGTGGAGTGATGATTGTCAGAAGAGCTTCGATACTTTGAAGCAAGCTCTTATCTCAGCACTAGTTTTGGCCATGCCATCAGGGCCCGGTGAGTTTGTCTTGTACACTGATGCTTCAAAGCTCGGTCTTGGCACAATATTGATGCAGCATGGGAAGGTGATAGCATATGCTTCTCGACAGTTGAAGACTCATGAGAAGAATTACCCTACCCATGATCTAGAGTTGGCAGCCGTTGTGTTTGCTTTGAAGATCTGGAGGCATTATTTGTATGGAGAGAAGTGCCAGATCTTTACCGACCATAAGAGCCTCAAGTACTTCTTTACGCATAAAGAGCTGAATATGCGTCAGAGGCGTTGGTTGGATCTTGTGAAAGATTATGATTGTGACATTAGCTACCACCCGGGTAAGGCTAATGTAGTCACGGATGCATTGAGCAGGAAAGTTGCAGTGATGGCCCATATGACGATTCAAAGACCTCTTCAGTCTGAGATGCAGAGGTTTGATCTTGAGGCATATCCTCAAGGTAGAGTTCCCCGTCTATCTATCTTGACTATCCAGTCTTCTCTCATTGACCGTATTCGCAGTAGTCAGCCAGCAGATGAGCAGTTGGCAAGGTGGAAACAGAGAGATGAGGCCAAGGACAGTGTCTTGTATACAGTTAGTGATGGTATTGTCAGATATCGAGACAGGATATGGGTTCCTAGCAGTGATTCTATCCGATCAGATATTCTATCAGAGGCCCATATGTCGCCGTACTCGATTCATCTAGGGAGTACGAAGATGTACAAAGACCTGCAGTTATTGTACTGGTGGCCAGGAATGAAGAAGGATATCAGACGTTTCGTATCCGAGTGTCTGACTTGTCAGTTAGTGAAGGCAGAACATCAGAGACCAGCAGGTTTGCTCAAGCCTCTCCCTATTCCCGAGTGGAAGTGGGAGAATGTTACCATGGACTTTGTGACCGGTTTACCGAAGTCAGTCAGAGGATCTAATGCTATCTGGGTGATTGTTGATCGTCTTACCAAATCAGCGCACTTCTTGCCTATTAAGACGACTTTCACCATGGTTCAGTATGCGGAGTTGTATATCCGGGAGATAGTCCGACTTCATGGTATTCCAGTTTCTATCGTATCTGACAGAGACCCCAGATTCACTTCCTCATTTTGGAAGAGTTTGCATTCGACGATGGGTACGAAGTTGCTGTTTAGTACAGCTTTCCACCCTCAGACAGATAGGCAATCAGAGCGAGTCATTCAGATATTGGAGGATCTTCTCCGTGCTTGTGTTATTGATTTCTCTGGGAGTTGGGAGTCGAACTTGCCATTGGTAGAGTTCACCTATAACAACAGTTTTAGGTCGTCTATAGGTATGGCTCCGTATGAAGCACTATATGGCCGCAAGTGCAGATCTCCTGTTCATTGGGATGAAGTAGGAGAAAGAGCAGAGTTGAGTCCAGAGATTATTCAGAAGACTGTCGATAGAGTAGCCCAGATCCGGGACAGGATGAGGACTGCTCAGAGTCGACAGAAAAGTTATGCGGACCAGCGGAGGAGAGATTTAGAGTTCGTCGTGGGCGACCATGTCTTTGTGAAAGTGGCACCTATGAAGGGTGTCATGCGATTTGGGAAGAAAGGTAAGCTCAGTCCGAGATTCATTGGACCATTTGAGATCCTCGACAGGGTCGGGACGCTAGCTTATCGTGTTGCCCTTCCGCAGAATCTGGTCGGAGTGCACAATGTGTTCCACGTCTATATGCTGAGGAAGTATATGGCAAATCCTTCGCATGTCGTGAACTTTGAGTCGTTGCAGCTTACTCCGAACATGTCTTTTGAGGAGAGACTAGTGCAGATCTTAGACAGACAGGAGAAGAAACTTCGGAACAAGCTGGTTAAGCGAGTTAAAGTCAAGTGGCTTAACCTTTCAGAGGAGGAAGCTACGTGGGAATCTGAGCCAGAGATGAGGAGTCGGTATCCGGAACTATTCGTTGAGTTTTAATTTCAAGGACGAAATTTCTTTTAGGGGGGGGGGGGAGGATTGTAGAACCCGTAAATTAAACTACGTATAAGCCATGCATAATTCCTAATATTTAAATTAAAATGATTTTTATTGCATGAGTATTTAAATTCTTTTCTTTAAATTTATTTATTTAGTTCATGCAGTAATTTAATTACTACCTTTTCAGTTAAATAAGTGAGGCCGGACCGGAGTTGGAGTAAAGAAATAAATTTTAATATTAAGAAAATATTCCTAGAATTTGTTTAAGATAAATAATAAGTTAATTTATTGTAAAAGAAAGTTTAGGGAATTAATTAATTAATTAGAGATAAATAGTAAATAAATTCTTTTAGGTTCAATAATTTAATTAAAAGCCTAAAATAAAATATGTGACCAATTGAGATAAGTTAATCTAGACTTATTTTAATTAAGAAATTACAATTTAACATGATAGTAAATTTATCTTTAAAATTTAATGATTTGGCCATGCATGCAAGATAATGGTATTCCTTAATTAATTTATTTATTCACTAAAATATTTAATGGGTAGATAAAACTCTAAAGAATTTAAAATACAAGATATTAGCAATATTTCTCCTCCAATTAATATAAAAAAAAATCGGCCATCTCATTTTAAAAGATTTAAATTTAATTGTCAACTCATTTCCTTGATTCCTTTCCTTATCCATTTTCTTGGGAGATAATTCAATCACACTAAATATTCAATAATTATTAATTAAGCAATATCCCACCCTAGTTTAATAGTAGATAATCGGCCACTTCATTGGAGAATTGAATAAATATTTGACAACTCACCTTGATTCAATTCCTTATTTTTTTTATAGGATAATCCCTTCTTTTAATCACCAAATAAATAAATAAAGAAGCAATTTTCCTACCCTTAATTGACAAGAGATTCTCGGCCATCTCACCTCCCAATCAACCCTCAAATCCCATAATATAATATATCTTTCCCTACCTCCAAAACTCTAGGATAGAAAGATTTCTTATCTTGCCTCTCAAATTCCATTTAATTAGTAAACTTCTCATTCATCCCTAGACTCCCTCCCACTCCATATTCTCGAAATTTCAGTCTCTCTCAGCAAGAAAATAATCGTGAATGCCTTGAAAGAATTAAGAGAGAAAACAAGTTAAATCAAGAAGCACTCCATCTCCGCCGCACCGGATCATCGTTTTTGTTTGTTTTTCTTTCGAAAACAAATCCAAGGCATGTATATGTTATTCTTTACTCTTCAATCAATTCATATAAATATTTTAAAACATTACATGATCATGATTTCCATGGCAAAAACCGAAATTTATGACAGCAACCTCTC
This sequence comes from Primulina huaijiensis, assembly GCF_012295235.1. NCBI lineage: Eukaryota > Viridiplantae > Streptophyta > Magnoliopsida > Lamiales > Gesneriaceae > Primulina > Primulina huaijiensis. The sequence continues at coordinate 14,044,337 of NC_133310.1, read as the reverse complement.
ACAAAAAATTCTGCCCAGATTTTCGGTCACTCCTTTATGCTTCACGGTTGTGCATTTTTGGTGATTTCAGGGCTGTTTCGATCCCAAGCTCCCAAGGCTGTTTATGGTCATGTCCTAGGGTATGTTAGGGTCAAGTTTGATCAAGGGTTCAAGCCCCAAAACCGTGAGTTAGACGCTCCAAACAGCAAGCAAGAAACAAGTGCCATATTTGAGACTCAATTGTTGTCAATGGCTTGCTTGGGTTAGTGTTCGAGACATGGCTGGCCAAGGGCCGGTATCCATGGCAAGGACCCTTCCCTAGCAAGCATAGGACCTGGTCAAGTCGGCCTTAAGTGGCTTGAGTCACGTCCCAAGTCGGTTGGACAGCAACAACGCAAGTCCCTTTCGGTTTCAGTTTTTCTGCATTTCGTTTGTGTGTGTGAAGCTTCGGCTTCTTGGTTGGTATGGATCTTGGTTGGCTTTTTAGCCCTTAGCCATGGTTCATACCATACCTCATGATGTCTAGATTGAGCCATGGTTGATCATATGACCACTGGAACGACACATGATAGCAAGCGATCCAAACAATCGCATGGTACAGAATTTGTTCTTGGTGTTCTCGGTTTCAGTTTCGGTTTCCTTGAGTGGTTGCTCGGTTTATGTTTGGCCTAGGGCCCTTGGCCATGGTTCAAGCCACACCTTAGGATGTCGGGAAGGGGCTCTGGTTTGTGGTTCAAGCCCCAATGGCCATTAGCCTTGCAAACAACGCAAGGAAGCGCATTAGCTGCTGCTGTATTTTATTGGACAGCAACTCTGTGCTTCGGTTCAGAGGCTCGTTTGAGTTCTTGGTTGGCTTTTAGCCTATGGCCTTGGACTGGACAGTGCGTCATCAAGTTATAAAGGTAATGTTTTTGACCGTTTGTGATTCGGATCATTTTAGAGGTCGTACGAGAAATTTCGGTACGATGTGCCAAATTGACTCTCGAAAGAGCGTTTCATGTTTTGGCCTCCATTCCCAAAAATTTCGGCACTTGTCATTTTTGGAGCATTATTTCATCATTTTAAGTGTATTTTAATCATGACTAAATAATGGTTTGGTTTTGGTTCGGGTTGGCACGGAGTCATGATTAAATACGGAGTCGTTGGGCGTAATTGTCTCGTTTTTGGATTCAATTACAAAGTTCGGTCAAGAAAATCATTTGCATTTTTTTCATGATAAATTTAGGTCGCAGCGAGCCTGGGAACGATCCAATCCATGTGGTAAAATAATACATGATATTTCATTATGCCAGTTAATTATATTACGTGCATAAAAATAGAAAATATTCATTTTTGAGATTTATGCGATATTTCTTGTGGCCATTTCACCATCATGGGAGCATTTTATTATCCGGTTGCCAGTTACCAGTCCGTTCAGTCATGTACCACCCAGTATACTGTGGCATTAGTCTGATCAGACGTTCATTACTTCAACCGGTCGCCAGTTACGGGTCATGGGAGCATTGTATTATCCGGTCGCCAGTTACCAGTCCGTTCAGTTCAGTGCAGGGGCCACTTGCGTAGAACATAATCTCAACAGAAAATTTATGACATGTTATTTATGACAGAGCTCGATTGAGCAAGCATTTCACTTATGATTTTCAGTCAGTTATGCACGTATTATAATTGATCATGATAAGTTATTTTCACGTATGCCTCATGCCATGATATTTTGTACCATGCAAACTTTACTATATTATTTACTCGTTATTTACAATATATGCATGCTGAGTCTTTAGGCTCACTAGACTTGATTGTTGTAGGTGCTGATGATGTTGGGATCGAGGGCGGGGACCATTGAGCCAGCTCGAGTCGCAGTAGTGGGACCCGAGGACCTCTTGTTTTTTAGCATTTACTATTTTGACTCAAACAAATTTCTTCGTTGTTGAATTGTTTTAAATTATTATCTTGCAAACAAACATTTACTTCCGCTGCTATTTTGAATGGTTAAACTTTTATCAGTTATTTATTTATAAATGAGGCATTTTAATTAATTAAAAAGAAAAATTTTAAATTTTCCGCAAATTTTCAAACGTGAATTTTCGGGCCTTTATACACCTAGTGGTAAATCTTTTGTCTTCGAGGCGGCGAGAAACAAGCAAATGCCGCACATTATCTCTTATCTATGTGCGAGGAAGCTTATTAAACGTGGATGCCAAGCTTATCTAGCATGTGTCACTACTACACATGCATCTACCAGTCAGAAGTTAGAAGATATTGATATTGTGAGGGATTTTCCTAGCGTCTTTCCCGAGGACGTTTCCGGTATTCCACCTGACCATGAAGTGGAATTCTCTATTGATCTATTGCCGGGCACCGTTCCTATATCTAAAGCGCCTTATCGTCTAGCACCCGCTAAAATGAAAGAATTGAAAGATCAAATCCAAGAGTTACTAGACAAGGGTTTCATTCGCCCCAGCTATTCTCCATGGGGCGCACCGGTATTATTTGTGAAGAAGAAAGATGGTAGTATACGTCTTTGCATCGATTATCGAGAGCTTAATAGGGTCACCATCAAGAACAAGTATCCACTGCCAAGAATTGAAGATTTATTTGATCAGTTGCAAGGAGCATCAATCTTTTCTAAGATTGATCTCCGATCTAGGTACCATCAGTTGAAAGTCAAAGAGTCTGATGTTCACAAGACAGCATTCCGTACCAGATATGGGCACTACGAGTTTATGGTCATGCCATTCGGTCTGACTAACGCACCAGCGATCTTCATAGATCTCATGAATCGCGTATCTCAGCCGTATCTGGATCAGTTTATTATTGTCTTCATCGATGATATATTGATTTATTCGAAGAACAAAGAGGAGCATAGTCGTCATTTGAGGACAGCACTGCAAGTACTACAAGACAGGAAGCTATATGCGAAATTCAGCAAGTACGAGTTTTGGCTCGATAGAGTGGCATTCTTAGGCCACATCATTTCTCGTAATGGCGTTGAAGTTGATCCAAGCAAAGTCGAGACAGTGAAAGAGTGGCCAGTACCGAAGAGTGTTACCGAGATTCGCAGTTTCTTGGGATTTTCTGGCTATTATCGCAAGTTTATTCAGGGATTCTCTTCTATTGCAGTACCCTTGACATCCTTGACCAAAAAGAATGCAAAGTTTATATGGGGATCAGAGTGCCAAGACAGTTTTGACAAGTTGAAGCAAGCCTTGATTTCAGCACCAGTCTTAGCTATGCCATCAGGGCAAGGGGATTATGTTCTTTATACCGACGCATCTAAACTTGGATTTGGAGACATTATCTTTAAGGGGAGAAGTGCAAGATATTCACAGATCATAAGAGTTTGAAATATTTCTTCACCCAAAAAGAGTTGAATATGAGACAGCGCAGATGGCTTGAGCTAGTAAAAGATTATGATTGTGACATTAGCTTCCATCCAAGAAAAGCTAATGTAGTGGCAGACGCACTGAGTAGAAAAGCAGCAGTTATCACTCATTTATCACTCCAAGGACCGTTGCAGTCCGAGATACAGCGGTTTGAGCTTACAGTTTATGCTAGGGGCAAGGCCCCTAATCTTGCCACATTATCAGTACAGCCGACTTTGAGAGACAGAATTCGTGACGGGCAGTCTACTGATGAGCAGTTGCAAAAGCGGAGAGCTAGAGATGAAGCCAAGGGCCGGAATTTATATTCAGTATTGGACGGTTTTGTCCGTTATCGAGATCGTCTATGGGTCCCTAGTGACGATTCCTTGAGAAATCTTATTATGAAGGAAGCCCATGACTCACCATATTCCATTCATCCGGGCAGCACAAAAATGTATAGAGATCTGCAGTCGTTATATTGGTGGCCAGGCATGAAGAGGGACATTCTGAGATATGTATCCGAGTGTTTGACTTGTCAGCGAGTCAAAGCAAAGCATCAAAGACCAGCGGGAAAATTGAAGCCACTCCCTATTCCCGAGTGGAAATGGGAGAACATCACTATAGGCTTTGTAGTGGGATTGCCAAAAACCGTCAAAGGATCAAATGCCATTTGGGTGATAGTTGATCGTCTTACGAAATCAGCGCATTTTCTACCGATTAAGAAGACATTCACCATGACTCAGTATGCGGAGTTATATATTCGGGAGATAGTTCGTCTGAATGGGATTCTAGTGTCTATTATTTCTGACAAAGACCCGAGATTCACATCTTCTTTTCGGAAGAGTCTGCATGCAGCGATGGGAACCAAATTATTGTTCAGTACAGCATTTCATCCTCAAACCGATGGATAGTCAGAAATTGTTATACAGATATTGGAAGATCTACTGCGAGCATGTGTTATTGATTTCCAAGGCAGTTGGAAACCAAAATTACCTCTAGTGGAGTTCACATACAATAATAGCTATCAATCATCAATCGGGATGGCTCCTTTTGAGGCACTTTATGGTAGAAAATGTAGATCTCCTATACATTGGGACGAAGATGGGGAAAGAAGAGAAATTGGTCCGGACGTGATTGAAGAGACTACTGAGCTTATAGTAAAAATCCGTGATAGAATGAAGACTGCGCAAATCCGACAAAAGAGTTATGCAAATAAAAGACGAAGGGACTTGGAGTTTGCAGTAGGCGACCATGTGTTTGTGAAGATAGCACCCATGAAGGGTGTTATGCGCTTTGGCAAGAAAGGCAAGCTTAGTCCTAGATTTATAGGCCCGTTCGAGATTTTTGAGAGGATTGGGACACTAGCCTACAAAGTGGAATTGCCACCGGCGCTTGCAGGAGTTCACAATGTGTTCCACATTTCAATGTTGCGGAAGTACATGTCGAATCCGTCACATGTGCTTAATTATGAGCCTCTCCAACTAACTCCAAATATGACATATGACGAAATACCAGTTCAGATCTTAGCAAGGCAAGAAAGACGATTGAGGAACAAAGTCATTCCAATGGTCAAAGTCAAGTGGTTGAATCACTCGGAAGAGGAAACTACTGGGAAACCGAGAGAGACTTGAAGAGTCGCTATCCAGATCTATTCGGTAAGTTCTAATTTCGAGGACGAAATTCTATTTAAGGGGGGAGGAATTGTAAGGTCCAAAATTAAGACGACGTAATCCAACTGCATGCGAATCTAGGAAATAATGAAAAATGAGTAATTAATTGATTTAAATTGCTAATTAATTATGTGACATACTTGTTTTTATGTTAAACGAGATTTTATTGTCATCATGCATAAAATTGTGTTTTTAGGAATATTCAAGTGACGATCGAGGAACGGGGACCGAGGACTGAAAATGTAAAATGTTTTTATTAAATGATTATTTTTAATTATTTAAAAAGTGGTTGATGCTCTTTAGTATTTTTGAAAATAAAGGGTTTTGAGGTGATTTTATACGCCGTGACATAATTTTTATCGGTGTTGGTTCTTCAACCAAAATACGAACTTTTTGGCAACCCGGCTAATAAATTCACATATTTGCTAAAAGAAAAACTTTGTTAATATTTTAATTATGTCCTAATTAGACTAATGGGCCTCATTAGATGGCTTAATAGACCTAATAAACCTTGAAGGCCATTAACTAATATTTAAAGTGTTAAAAATCACAAAACCCTACACTTTGCACCAAAGAACTATCGGCCACCTAATTCTATTTTCTGAAAACTCTCCACCTCTCTCAAGCACACGGCAGCACACTTGCACAACTTTTTGAAGGGAAACTCGAAGTGTTCTAGAGAATTCAAGCCTTGGTTTCGATCCGTTCTTCGACGTCAACGGTTTTTCGTGCGTCAAATACGTAAAGGCACGCCTTAATCTTCCATTTCTCATCCATCATATCATAATATTGTTTAAATTATGTGTGCATGAAAAGCTTGAAGTTCATATGTTATTTTCGCAATATTGCATAACCATGGGTAAAAGTCATGATTTAAAGTTTCAAAAGCATGTTTTTATGATACTAAGGGGCTGCCATGATGTCTAGGTATGGTCAAGAAAGGTTTATACATGTCTTAAGGTCATACACACGCACCACACATGCTGTTAAATAAAGGAAACAAGCTGGTGCAAGTTTCATGCTGTCACGTTGTGACAGCAGCCTCGTAAGGGAGAGGGGCTCGGCCTGAGGGGCTTCGGGCTGGGATAGGATGTCTCACTAGGGTCCTTGGTGGGTGCACAACAGGCTGGTTCTAGGGTTGGGTCGGTGGCTAGGGACCTGGGCACAAAATCGTAGAGTCCATGCTTGTTGGGAGTCCTCGGCCAAGCCTGTTGCTGGTGTTGGGTTTCGGTTTCAGGCTAGGGGGCTGGTTCATAAGGTCATGTCGAGTTAGAAGGAGTCTCTAGGGTCCTAAGCAAGTGCACATGGGTTGGGTTCAAGGGTGGGGCGTTGGCTGGAGCCACAAGCGCCATAACGTAGAGTCCTTCCTAGGTGAATTTCTCGGCCAAGCTTAAGGCAGTATAGGGGCTGCACGCTTTTGTAGTTTAGGTAGGTTTCTGAGTGGTCTAAGGGTCCACGGGGTTAGTTTAGGATGTTGGGCAAGTTTTGGTCCAACATGGTTCGGGGGTAACTCGTGAAAATCGAAAGTTGGCTCGGGGTCGAAGTTTAGGTGTCAATTAAGGTTTTTAAAATAAGGAAAATTGGAAAACGGCTCACGGAGGGGTTGAGTCGTAGTTCATAAGGGCTAAAATAATATAAAAAGACTAAATTTAGAATTTAGGAATTTTATATTAAAGTTTGGGATTTTTCGGAATTAAAACGCTTTCAAAACGTCTAATTACGAATTAATTAAAAAGTCTAGTTTTTAAGCTAAATAAAATTATGGTAAAATTAATTTAGGCTTAAATAATTATTTGGGGACATGTTAGAGTCAATGAATTCAAGAAAAATCCAAATTCGAGGAATTTTACGTCTAGGGGTAAAACGATCTTTTTACACCTAGAAATTAGTAAAAGTCATGGCAGTGCCCGAAATGCTGTTTTTATGAAAATATGATTATTTTAAATGTTTATGAATCGTTCATGATTAAAATATGATTTATAAAGTGTTTAAGGAATTTTTATGATTTAAGGAAGACATTTAAAATGCATGTTGCATGCTTGGTTTCAAAAATGAAAATAATGTTATGTCATTTATGATTTTCATAAAGTGATGTGAATGAAAAATATTGAAGGAAGTGAAGTGATTGTGACTAATTTGTTAATAATGGCGATGTCGTGAGGGTGATGGTCCTAGTGGGAGCCCGACGATCGTGTTTTCATTATGGCGAATATGAGGTTTGAGGAAGAATGGGAATATCGTGAGGGGAGAAGGCCCCAGAGGGAGCCCATTTATTGGAGAAGGCCCCAGAGGGAGCCCATTTATGGGATAAGGCCCCAGAGGGAGCCCATTTATGGGAGAAGGCCCCAGAGGGAGCCCCGACGATCGTATTTCTATTCGATCATGTTAGGCCAAGGCTCAGTTGACCAGTGAGAGCGTCACTGATGTCCCCGCCGCCCAGTACTATGGTTATATGTAGATGGATCCATAGATCATGTCATGTCATGTCAGGAAAGTCACAATTAACGATCTGAATTGAACAAAGGAAAAAGATAAGGAAAAGGGAAATGTTCATGATCATGTTAAAGGTTTATGTTATGTTGAGGAAAAAAAAAAGGAAAGTTAAAGTTAATGTTTGAATGTCATGAAATTTTCAGGTTTAAAGGTTTTGCATCTTCATGAAAGGTTATTTTACGTAAAAATATTTTTCACTGTTGCATTTGGTTTTATACGTATTATTTGTTATAAAGATTATGGTGTGTTGAGTCTTTAGACTCACTAGGTGTGATGGATGCAAGTGAGGTTGAGGGAGGTCTTGATGGATGATTTGACTGGACTGAAGGCGCACACAACCCGAGGACCAGCGTTTTTATTTTTCCGTATTTATGATTTATGATTTACGTTAAAGATTTTAAGACTATTTACTTATGTTTTTGAGAGATTTTTGAAAGGTCTAGTATGGGCTACAGTTTTCAAACTTATTGCTTTTTAGGTTGGTAAAACATGAGACGATTTCATTTTATGACTACCTCACTTGATTTTTAAAATGCTAGTTGGTTGATGTTTTATTTTAAAGGGTAAAATATTTTATTAAAATATTTTCATGGAATGTAAGTGAGAGGTCGAAAATTTGAACAAAAAAAAATTCTAGTACCTTTAAAGAAATAAAAAGAGAGGACGTTTCATTATTGATCTGGTGAGTATTTGGTAAGTTTTAAATTCTTTTTAGTCCTAGCCAGTGCGGCTATAGGTTGTTGACTTTGGTTTTGTTTTAATTACTCTAGTTGGAGTATATTTTGATATAAAATGCTGCTTGAGTTTTCGGGATGTCCTACTTACGGGGAGGTCATGCCGAAATTTTCTAGGCCCTGAGGTCCGTTTTAAAGTATTTTAAACATTTTTCCGCTTCAGCTTTAAATCAAACCATTATTGTTTGATCATTAATTGTCATTAGAGTAAATGGGCCTCACACCACGTCGAGCCAACACCAAGCCCAGCCCCTCTTGAACCCTCTCAGGACCTTAACTGACCTAGGCTGGCCACCTGGCCCCAACCACGCGCCCTCCCGCACTGCTGCTCCTCTCGGGTGGCATGGGGAAGTGTTCTTGTGCGCTTGGACTCTTCCCTAACCCTCTAACTCATGCTAGGACTCCTCCCCTTACTCAGCCGCGTCCCAGCCCAGCCTTGGTTGAGACAAAGCAAAGCCATGCATGGTTCAACCCAATGCCTGATCACTTTGGCCCCAAAACGTGCACAATGATTCCAGCTTGTTCTTATTTCGTTTCACCAAGTTTTCATGTTACCTAGGACCCATAAACTCGTGTAAAAACAATCTATATTCAATCCCTAATCATGGCAACCCCTTTACGTATGAAAACAACAAGTTTTGGTGCAATATTCCATGCGCTTTTGGCAATATTCCATGCGCTTTTTGTTGAAAATCCAACACCGATAAAAATTACGTTCTGACGTACAAAATTACCTCAAACTCCTTATTTTTTATTTTTCAGCCCTCGGTCTCCGTTACTCGATCGCAACTTGAATTACCCTTAAAAATACCTTTTAATGCATGTACGTAGAAAAACTACTGAAACATCATATAAACATGTTACATAATCAATTTAGCAATTAACATCAATTAATTAATCATTTTTCATATTTTCTAGATTTGCACGCACTTTGATTACGTCGTCTTAATTTTGGACCTTACAATTATTATTATTATTATCTGAGGCTTGGAAATAGTTTGGTTTATGATTTGGCACTTCTTATTCAATGAATATTTTTGGTATGAAAGAAACTGTTCAAAACAGTTTAAATGAAGAATATGATTTACCTTAAAATTTAGATTTATTGAATAAATATACTATTCCTAAGATAGAATCTAAAATGATCTATAAATTAGGAACTTTTGAAAAAATTGGTTTCAAACAGGTAATAAAAACTACAGAATCTTCGGTACCTCTTCATAATGAAGAAATGATCATTAAATTGTTAAATAATAAAGATATTTCACCTTATATGAAAAATTATAGATTTATTCATATAGGTTTAATACCAATTGCTTTTAGATCTTTAACTTTAGAAGGTTTATCAGAAAGCTTTATAGCAGATTTAAGATATGGTAGAAATTTAAATTGGAAACAATCCCTAATGGAATAATTCAATCTAGTCTGGCACATGGTCCATTATATTTTGATGTCTATCCCAATTTATCTTTATTTTTGTCTGATATAAATATATTAGATTCTTTAACATTAAATGTTAAAACACATGGTTATAATTATACTCCTGGTACAGAAGTAATATGTATATGTTATCGAATTTATTATAAACCATATTTACACTGAATCCTATGTGTAAAAGAGTAGATAAAAAATTAAATGAAACTATATTAATAGAAACTAATTTTAATAGATCTAATATTACAACACGTAGATCTATAAAATGGGAAGAAATTGAATTTCCAGAAAACTGGATAATTGAACAAGCTGTTCTGTAGAGCCCAAAATCAGTACACGTAAAACCCATGCATTATTTAATTGTCAAATCATTTATTTAATTTAAAATGAGTTTTAGCGATGCATGTTTTATCCAAATGCATTATTTTAATTTTAATATGTTTATGTGATGCACGTTAAACTTTTTCTTTAGTTTCATGTTTCAGACGATTATTCGATGCGAGATCGAGGAAAAGAGACCGGTGACGATTTTGGCAATTTTTAAATGTGGTATTTTATTTTTAAGTTAAGGTTGGGGCATATTAATTAATTTAATAAGTTTCAGCATTTTAAAGCCTAAATTATGAATTTAGTGAGTTTAGAATTTTAAAACTTTTAAAGTTGACTTTGTGCATTTTATTATGTTAAAGAGGAGAGTTTTATAAAAATCAATGTTTATTTATTTTAATTGAGGAGTTTGATTAAATTGGTGTGGGTTAACCTTTTAATTAATATTTCAATTAGTTAATTTAGCAATAATTTCTCCTAATTAAAACACACACACGTGTTACACACACTCACACACACTTACACGTTCTTACACACATCAAAACACACAACTACACATTTTATTTTTAGAATTTGAGAGCAAAACTAGGGTTCTTGAAGGAGAGAGCAGCCACCCCATTCCCTTCAGTATTACAGCAAATTTTCGTGAAGTTTATTTCAAGGAAACCGTGCCACGTTCGTCCCGGATCAACCCTCGCTCAGTTCCCGCTTCGGTGTCGTCGTTTCGGTAACGTTAAAGATTCAAAAGCATGTATATTCTTTCGTTTTATGCATCGATCTCGTCATAGTAGATATATTGATGTATGTTATGCATGAAAATTTGTTTATTATGAGCAAAGTTTGAGCGATTATGTTTTGAATCGATTTCTGAAACTTTTTAGATCTCAAGAAAACGTTTTTGCTGTCATTTTAAAAACTGTGATTTTTTAGTCAAGTTTCTGGAAAACTTTCAACATATAAAACATAGAACTCTTTGATACCTTCGATTTGATATAAAATTCATAATTTTTGGATAAAAAACGAGTGAGTTATGATTGTTTTCGTTGGACTGCTCAAACTGAAATTTTCTGAAAATATGTTAATGATATGTTCACGAAGTTTTATTGTTGCAGGCTTCGTTGGGGATCGATGGGTGATCGTTTCTGCGTTTAAGTATGTTTAGTATGATGTTGAGATGGTTTTTGGTGTGTCGGTTCGCATCAATAGATACTTGTTTCCATTAGAAGTCGTAGGATGCGTTTTGGTGTCAAATGTCGTGTTCACGGATTGGGTTACGTTGTTTTGATGCGTAATTGTTTTGGGGCGTTTGTACGGGTTTGATTCAATGTAATAGGATCCTAGGATGAGTCTTGAGGTGTTGGTTCATGGTCCCTAGGCTTGGATTGGAAGAGTGAATCAATAAGTTAGTGAATTTTTCGCGAGTTTGCCAATCCAGCACCTGCCCGGACCCCTTCTCGGACCCCGACACGGAGTCCGTGTCCTTTTTCCCTTCGAAATGTTATTTTCCAGCACTTACCCGGACCCTTACACGGTGTCCATGTACCACTTTAAAAAAAAATTTAATTTGCTTCGGGGTTCTATATCATGGTTTAGTACGATGGTTAAAATTTATTTATGTAAAAATATAGGATTTGTTTTGAGGTTATTAATATAAAATATATGATATGTTTTGGGGGTTCTATGTCATGGTTTAGTACGATGATTAAACGGGGTCAAGTCCCGAGCGATTTAGAATGTCATAGGCTATTCATTTACTTCGGTGGTGAGCACGAGTACCTACGTCTAAGCAATGAAAGATAAGGGTTTGAACTCATGTTAGCATGTGCAGCAGTGGCCTCAATCGATATCCAACGAATCCTTCAACGCCAAGTAAGTATGTTCGACGTGCAAAGAAAATATTTTAAGTTTTTGAGGTATGCTAAATGTCTTGTGACCAAATTATGTATGGGTTTGGAAGTCGGTGAACGTGGCCGAGGACTTCTCCACCTCGTTAAAGTATGAACGAGTTTAGATAAGGATTGGAAAGCGGTAAAGCATGACCAAGGACCAATCCACCCGTTAAAGTATGGACAAGGATCTCATGTATGTGAGATTGGAAAGCGGTAAAGTATGACCAGGGACCAATCCACCCAGTACTGTGGTTTAGTCTGATCAGGCACTTTTATGTATGGGTCACTTGCTTTGAAACATGCCTCTAATCAAAATTATGTTATGTATGCTCAAGTATGTATGAAGCAAGCATGTTTACGAAAAGTTTTCTGTTGATGGCACGTCTATGTATGTATGTACGTATGTTCAAGCTTATGTATGAGATGTTCAAGTTTCAAGTATGTACGCTCTATTTTAAAGATGCATGTGGTTTTATTACGTATTACTCGCTACTTTCAGTTTATACATGTTGAGTCTTTATACTCACTATACTTAATCGATGCAGGTGATGAGGAGTTTGAGGAGGCGAGGGGTGGGGACCAATGAGCCGGCTTGGACTGCGCAGGAGGCTACACCCGAGGACCGCCCACGTTTTATTTTAAGATTTTAAGCACGACAAATTTTAATACTCCGATTTCAAGTTTGGTTTACGATATTCAAACACGTATTTTTATTTAGCAAAACTTTGATTGTGATGTTTATGTTGCAAATATTTTGGATAAATAGTTTAATGATTCCGCAAATTGAATGTTTGTTTCTTGTTTAAAGAAAATTTTTATTTTCCGCTAATTTTAAAATAGTTAAAAGTACAGTACGTTACATGTTCCTATAAATCCTATAATAAATAGAGATTTACAGCAAGTTATTTAAAATAATGAAGGATCTGTTCAAATACAGTTCAATATTGAATAAAGAAGATTATTACCATCTTCTGTCTATGCTAGATATAGTCATTCATTTATTTCACCTCTAGATTACATGGTGGATATTCCACAAACTTCTAGAGCTTCGACTTCTCAAATTAGAGAAGAAATAGAATTTTCAATGGAAGATTTAATTATTAATCAAAATAATATTGTTCATCAAAGTAACTTTAAAAAAGTTAAAGAAACTGATACTGTTTCAGAGTTTCAGAAATTAATTTTACTATTTAATGGATAGTAAACAAAAAATTGATTTTACTAAAAGATCTTTTGCTAGAGCAAAGATCAATGCAGAATTTTATTTACCCAAATGAGAATCTTTCAGAGATTGGTATTTTAAAAGTTTCTCTAAAGAAGAATTTGAATACATAGTTACAGAATTTTATAAATACTGTGAAAAATAAAATAAATTAATACATTTTGTTGTTTGGTTTTTTAAAACATTTATAATAGATTATATTTCTATTCTTGAAAGAAATTATAAATTTCGTTCTGGACAGATTCAAAAATCTATTTATCCTCCTCAACAATCTTTTATTATAGAAAAGAATAATAAAATTTTAAATTTTACTGCTTTTTCAAAATTATTTGATAATGATATGTTACAGATAACTGTTAAATATATTAATCAAATTATTGAAAATCAAAATTATACAAATTTATATCTTACAATTATAGGAGAAGAAATAGTTTGTATAAAAGATCGTATTGATAAAATTATTTCAGCTATTAATCAAATTAAACTAGATGTTCATATACAAAATAAAGAAGAAACTAATATTGTTTCTATTGCAAGTTCTTCTATTAAATCCTCTCCAGAAATAAAAGAATTTAAATTTAAATTTTCTGTTTCTGATATAGAAAAATTATTAGAAGAAAAATTTAAAAATCTTAATTTAAATACTCTTAATGAAGAGTTTGATAATAATAATATTTCTGATGAAGAAATTAATAAAATAAAATGGACAGATAAACATATCCAATCTAAATATTATTATGATAGACCTACTCCCATGGATGTTCTTGTTGAAGAACAAGAATATATTTTCTCTAATAGACTAATTATTGCTGATCCCCACCCAAACCCGCACACCTTAAAACCCAATTAAAATAAAACCACAATAGCGAAAGAATGGTTCTTCAACAAAAACTGACCAGTTGAGGAGGCGTTAAAGAGGCCACGACCTACGACAAGAACAGAGAAAACAAGGAGTAAGATGAAAATAACGAAAGCAATGGGGCAGCGAGATCCAGTACTCCTACTCCTTTGGATTCTCGCACTAGATAACCCCCTCTTAGTATGGAATATTAATGGTGTTAGTGATAAACAAATTTATATTACTGCTCACAGAATGCTTATGTATAGTACTATGTATAAAACTTCAGGCAATAATGATAAAAATATTGCTAGAATGATTATAGCAGGATTTACTGATCAACTTAAAGGTTGGTGGTATAATTATTTAAATCAATCCCAAAAATATGATATTTTAAATTCCATAAAAATTAAAAATAATATTCAATTAGAGAATGCAGTATATTCTTTAATAATGACAATGATTGAACATTTTACTTGTAGATTTACAGATAATAGTGAAAAAATTCGTACTTTATTAAGTAATCTTAAATGTAAAACTCTTACTGATTTTAGATGGTATAAAGATATCTTTTTATCTCGTATTTATGAGATATCAGACTATAATATGTGGGGATCGATGTAAAGTTTAGAGGAAGGGGTGAATAAACTCTTTTCTTTTCTGATTTCTTCTTTTGAATTTGCTAAAATCCTGTTAGAGATTGTAGCTAATTTTGTTCAAGTATGCAATCAACAAATCACAGAATAGTGCGGAAACGATCTGATGGTTCAGTAATTGAAATGATAAAAACAGTAGGCAGTAGACAATAGTTGTTTATGGAAGTTCGAATATAAAATCTTCTACGTCTCCCCTTCTTCTGTTTCCAGAAGGTATCACTAAAAGACTTTGGATTCAACCGATCAGATATATGCTATGAAGTGTGTGCTACTTTTCTGTATGTCGAACTTTTTGTGAGATAAGATCAACATTGTGAGTATTGTAATCAGTATTGTCCAAATCTTTATCAACGTTGTTCATGTATATTTATAGAAGTTTTTGATCCCAACGTCTATAAACAAAACGGCTTCTTTGACTTCTGATATATTCAGTTTTAATACCTGAAATAGGTCCTGCAGAAAAGCTTCAAAACAATCAGTCTTGTTTTATACCAAAATTGGTAAGACGTAATAAATAGCTTCATACAGCATTAATGGTGCAATTACTGCTAGTACTTGATAAAGTAACGGTAACATTCAAGGCTAGTTCTGTTTATGCGAAAGACGTTAAGTTACTTCGGTTTGGACTGAATTCTGCTTCTGTTTTTCTAGAATTCTAAGTTCTACTTCTGGTAATCTTAGAACTTTAAGTTCTGCTTCTGGTTTTCGTTAGCTGAAGACTACTGCTTTAATATTGCCTAAAGATCTGCTGATTTTAAATCTCATTGACCATCGTCACAATTAAGTTATGTCTAACAATTTCTCCCTTTGTGGTGATGCCAAAACCTGAATATTAGCAGAAAAATAATGGCAAGATAAAACATAATTATATTAAGATAATTAGCGAAAGTTTTAATTATCGGTGCCAATGTCCTTGTAAATAGTTTCTTCAGCATCTTGATATCTTCTGGCAGAAGATTCTGCTATATCTCTAGTTGTTCTTCCTTCTGCTTGTCCTCCTTCTGGTTCTGCTTCCCCCTTTTTGGCATCAGTGGCCAGTACTTGAGACAGCAAATCATCCATGCAGCTAGAAAGATTGAGAATACCATCGTTGAGCATTTCAAGATATGGTGCCTGATTAGATACTCGTTCATTGAGAGCATTGAGAGATTGAGACTGGGACTCAATCTTGGCATCCATAGATTCCAAGGTGGTGGAGACTGAACGAATAACCTCATCATGGTCGGTGAGTCCTTTGAGTATGTCAGTTTGACCGAGTACGATGATGCCTTGGCTTCTAGAAACATTTTGTTGAAAGACAATGGTCTCAGCATACATTTTACTCACAGATTCTGCCGTATTAGTTAGTTCCTTTGATATGCGGTCTCGAAAGAACTTAGAACCACTGACTTCTCCAGCATGTTCACGAGATAGCTCTTTTACTATTTCAGAGAGATTGTGGAGATCCTTTTGCAAAGTATCAATCTCAAATTCAATATCAAACCGTTCCGGTTCTGGAGATGGAGTTCTGGTGAGCATACACTGCTTGATTTCAGCGGTACGAGCAGCAGCTGAGTCAGAAATGGATAAGACCAATGCAGTAGAATGTTCTAGTTCTGTTGGAGCCATGGGAAGAATCACATTCTTTGAACCAGCAGAGGTGCCAGGTTCAACAGGGCTTAAGTCTAGAGCGGCAGGTACAGGAGGTGCTACATGAGTTTCCTCATCAACAGATGGAGCAACTGAAGTTTCTTCAACCATAGGTTCAGGCGCCGTACTATCATCTTGATGAGTAGCTTCAATGGTCTCCGGTGGTTGCTCTGAAGGGATAGAGTCAGATGGCATATTCAGTAGATCTTTTATCTCTGCTTGATATTCAGCAGAAAAGTTCTCAAGATTCGGTAAAGGATTGTCATCTGATGTTTCCACATGCTGAGGTTCATTTTGAGCTTCGGAGAATACCACTTCATTAGCTTGAGTTAGTGGAGGTGCAGCAGCCGTCGTAAGAACAATAGACTGAATTACTTCATCCACTGAAGCTAATTCTCGAACAGAGATCAAAGATGATGATTGAGCATGCAGGTCCGGTGATGCAGGAGTACTAGAGACCTTGGCTCCGGAAGGAACTGTGATCCTTTCCTCAACTGTCTGTGTCTGTAGAAGTTCGGGTACCATGCCTAACTTGTAAGGCAGAGGCTTAGTAAAAACCTGTTCTTGAGCTCGAATTAGCTCAGCCAAAGTCTGCAGCTGATCAGTCATAAGCTGAATGATATCCTGATCATGAGGAGCAGTAGGACTCATTGGATCAAAATTTGACTTTAAAGTTGTCAACACAGAGTCCATCATCTTTTGTTTTAGTTGATCAAGGATATAATTTCTCCGATTCATGGCTTCAATAACATTTTTGGTTTTTGCAATAGCAAAAACTCTTTTCTCGTGCTTCACGATCTGAGCAAATACGCCTGCAGTGCGTAAGTGAGTGAAAGGGTGAAATGCTCTCATCTTTAGCCATTCATCAAAGAACAACATGTCTTCCCTGGCAGATTTTTCAATCTCTTGAAGATGAAGTTCAATACCAGTTTGCACTGAGGTTTTGGGACGTTGAACTTGATGTTCATCAGACAGCTTTTCCTTTCCTTTGCCTGTAGGAATAGGCAGTGAGGTTCGAGTAGTTGATGATCCGGCCAATGACTCTCGAATCACAACTCCAGTAATAGTTGTAACAATAGGTTCTGATGTTGATGTTGATGGAGCAGTGATGACCGCTGGTTTGATGAAAGAGGAGGTAGTAGTTGGTTGTGAAACAGTAGAAGTAACTGCTGGTTGGGAGGGAGTTGCTACTGGTTCTGAAGCAGACTTGGTTTTGGTTTGGGTGGCTTCTGGAAATACTTGTCTCAATGGGACAGTATACAAATCAGCAACGGCCACATTTTTCTTGATACAGATGGTGGTTTTCGACTTATTTTTGGTGGGTGTTGCTACTGGAAGAGATGCTTGAGTAGGAGCCGCTGATTCTTCAGATACAGTTTTATCTAAATCAGTCAAAACAATTACTCTCTTCCTTTTGATTTTCTTTTGGGGAGCATGACCCTCGGCTAGAGTATCCCCAATTTCCTTTTTCATGGAAACAAATTCGGCAACAGTTGGTTTAGGCCGCAAAGCAAGCACGTTATCGGCATCGGCCATAGTTATAGAAGAAGCATCTTGATCAGTAGTGAATGGAAAACCAGCATCCTTCAGCATCTGACTGATTTGAACAGCAAAACCAGTGCTCTTTCGTGAAACCATTTCTCTCATCATCTTGAACAGAAACCAACTCCAATCCACCTTAATATTCGAGGTGATCGCCACCATCACCTGAACCTTTTCCTTTGTCAGTCGATCAAAAGTACCAGCTTTGACGAGGAGTGCCTTTGCCACAATGTCAGTAAGCACTTGGTACTCCATCTTCAGAAGCTTCTTGAAACACGAGGGAGAGAGTTCCTCTCCAGAAGCAGAGAAAGTAGTAAGAACAATAGACATTTCTTCTTTTGAGATACCTGATAGGTCATAGGTGCCTGAGAGTGAAAGAAAGAAGGTTGATCCAAGTAATGGAGCATCAATAGCAATAGATGCATCTCCCTGAGAATGAATGATCTTTCCATCTTGAAAAGTTGCTTTGGCGAAGAATTCCAGAAGTGTTGTCTTATAGATGATGGCAGGTGCTTCCAAGAATCTTCGAAAGCCTGATTTTTCAACAGTCTTAAACATTTGTACAAGTCCTTCATCTTTAATAGTAAGTACCGATGAGAAATTAACTTGATAAGCGTTGAGAGTGTAAGCTCCAGCCATTTTTCTGAGATAATTTCGTTGAAGATTATGTTAGACAAGAGAAAGCAGCAGCAAGAAAGTCTGGAATCGTAAAGGTGAAAAGAAATAAGAAGCGGTTAATATTCAAAATGTACAGGCGTCAGTGTAAACACAAGGACACGTGTCAGTATGTTTACGGTTGAGTATTTGAAAGGTTATGCAGAGTGTCAGAAAAGTAATTTTTCAAAAATGAAAAAGAGCGGGCTGTCTAATGAGTTACTGAAAATAATCAGAAGAGGATTTGTCGTGTTATGATAATATCTACTGGAAGTTATAAGGTGCTGAAGTATTGTCAGCATTCTTGACAAAATCCAGTAGATACTTTGTCTTATCGAACAGACAAAACTCTCTTCTGTTTCTAACAAAGCACGAAAATATGAAAGATTACTGTTCCCCCTGAATCTATGCAATAAATACGAAGATACAAAGTTTGAAGGAATAATAAATGATTCTTGGTATCCGTGCAGACAGTGAGCCGTCGCTTCAGCTTCTATAAATACCTGCAATTTTACAAACTGAGTTATTCATGCTTTTATCAAATCAAAACAAATGAGTAGTTCAAGTGACTTCTCGGAGACTTCTCCTGAGTCTGAATCAGCAGAGGAACTCCAAGGACAACTTCCAACCTCTCGTAAGCAGAAGTTTGAAGATATTCTTTTTCAAGATATAAAGACTTGGAAGAAATTCCTTGGCATATAATCTGAACAATTAGTTAGATTGTTCTAAATTATTTGGTTTAAACTGTGGAATTATCCCTTTCACAAATCACGACCACGCAAAAAGAAGGGATTCCAGCAGTTTTTAGTTAGATTCCTGTTGAAGTACTCAGTGCTACTGAAGTACCTCAAACTGCTGATATCAACAAATTTAGTAGATAAACGCAATGTAATGTATCTGGTTTTATAAAAATTTCATTTTGTCATATTTTCGTTTATCTACTGCTTTCATTGAAGGTTATAAAACAAGGGATACGAAAAACTTAGTCTGGGTAAATCGGATGAATCAAGAGACGTTTCATCTGACTTGATACTCTTCAACTTCTTCAATCATTAAATGTCACCTGTCTATAAGAAATACAACAAGAATGTTAGATAATAACAGTTCGATATGTCTAGTTCAAGCGATTCTGGTGCTTGTAGCAGTACGCATGTCATTGTCACAGATGAAATGTTTCTTTATCTGGAAGACTTGAAGAAGACTATTGAAGAATATGTCTTAGTAAAAGTCATGTCTTCATGGTTCAAGATTCAAGATCTCCAGAATTCTTATCAAAATGGTTTGGCAATTACTCGTTCACAGAAAGCTGTAGCGAGAAGATACAAACAACAATTTGATGTCCATCATGTTACAGAGCTAGTAACTGATCAAGTTCTTCTGCATGCGATGCTGTGGAAGGAGTGGCATCAGCTAGAGAAGATCTCTTCTGCTGAATCGTTCACTAGTTTAAGAATCCATGAATTGAATAATTGGATAGCTGAGTGGCAGGATTTTGTAGGTTCTGAACTGGCTGCTGTAACATGGCATAGATTATTTCCTCAATAAAATTTTAGTAGATGTAATTTTGTCTTCTTATTCTTCTGCAAACATTATACTGTTAAATTTTTTACAAATAACAATTAAGTTAAATCAATTAAACCAATTACATTTCGAAAGTAAGAAAAATTATTCTCAGGCAGAGGTTTTGTAAAGATATCTGCTGCTTGTTGATCAGTCGGAACGTATTCCAGACGAATATCCTTCTTCTGTACATGATCTCTGATAAAATGATGTCTGATATCTATGTGCTTCATTCTGGAATGAAGTACTGAATTTTGCGTGATTGCAATGGCACTGGTATTGTCACAGAAGATGGGTGATTCAGAGGCTTGAATTCTATAATCTTTGAGTTGTTGCTGTATCCACAATATTTGAGAGCAGCAACTTCCAGCAGCAAGATACTCTGCTTCTGCAGTAGACGTGACTATGGAAGTCTGCTTTTTACTGAACCAGGAGATCAACCTGTCACCAAGAATTTGACAAAAACCACTAGTGCTTTTCCTATCCAGTTTGCATCCTGCATAGTCAGAATCTGAATATCCAATAAGATTGAATGATGAGTCCTTGGGATACCATAGGCCGACATTCTGAGTACCCTTTAAGTATTTTAGAATACGCTTAGCAGCAATAAAATGATATTGCTTAGGGTTAGTCTGAAATCTTGCGCAAATACAAACAGCAAACATGATATCATGTCTGCTGGCTGTGAGATATAACAATGAGTCAATAAGACCACGATACTGAGTTACCTCTACTGAGTTTTCATTTTCATCTTTGTCAAGTTTAGTAGATGAGCTCATTGGAGTGGAAGCAGCAGAGTATGTTTCCATACCATACTTTTTCAGTAATTCTTTCGTATACTTAGCCTGATTTATGACGATTCCTGTTTCCAGTTGCTTGACTTGCAGTCCTAGGAAGAATGTTAATTCTCTCATCAAACTCATCTCAAATTTATCCTCCATCATCTTAGCAAACTTTTCACATAGTTTGGGGTTAGTTGACCCAAAGATAATGTCATCAACATAAATTTGTACTAACAAAATGTGCTTATTCTTAACAAACGTGAATAAAGTCTTATCTACTGTGCCAATGGTGAAATCTTGATTAACAAAGAATTGTGATAGAGTGTCATACCATGCTCTAAGTGTCTGTTTTAGACCATACAGAGCTTTGTGTAATTTGAAAACATGATGTGGTAGAAAATGATCGATGAAACCTGGAGGTTGTTCGATGTAAACTTCTTCATGCAGTAAACCAATTAGGAAAGCACTCTTCACATCCATCTGATAAACTTTAAAATTTTTGAAAGCAGCAAAGGCTAAGAATATTTTGATGGCTTCAAGCCTTGCTACTGGTGCAAAGGTCTCATCATAGTCTATTCCTTCTTTTTGCCTGAAACCCTGAGCCACCAGTCTTGCTTTGTTTCTAGCTACATTTCCTTCTTCATTCAACTTGTTTCTGAATACCCACCGAGTTCCAATGACTGCTTGATGAGTTGGTCTAGGTACAAGAAACCATACTTCATTTCTTTTAAATTGATTCAGCTCTTCTTGCATTGCTTCAATCCAACTAGTATCCAGAAGAGCTTCTTCAAACTTCTTTGGTTCAACCTGAGAAATAAAAGCAGCATGCATATATTCATTAAGCATTTGTATTCTTGTCCTTAAAGGAGCTGCTGGATTTCCGATAACCAAGGATAGATGATGTGATTTTCTCCAGATAAAAGGGTTTAGACGGATTTCTTCCTAGTTTGATAGATTTGGACCGAGCTCAAGTGAGGTGTCAATAGATTCTGGAGTGTCAACTACTGGTTCTGGTGCATCCTGTGTCTGTATTGCTGGTTCTACTATAGGGATGTCTGGTTCTGGATTTTGTGCATCGTTGACACGTTGTTCTGTATCATCTTCACTATCCAGTTCTAGATGAATGTTGTCCAACTTGTTACTCAGATTTGAAGTCTTAGTAATTTCATGAGCATTGCTATCTTCATCAAAAACAACATGAATGGATTCTTCAACATTAAGAGTTCTATTATTGAAGATTCTGAAGGGTTTGCTCACTGCTGAATATCCAAGAAACAGTCCAGCATCTGATTTCGAATCAAATGCAGTCAAATAGTTTTTACCGTTATTATGCACGAAACATTTGCAACCAAATACATGAAAATAAGATACATTAGGCTTACTCCCTTTCCATATCTCATAAGGAGACTTATTATGTCTCTTGTTGATCATGGTTCTGTTTTGTGTATAGCATGCAGTGTTGATTGCTTCTGCCTAGAAGCGCTGAGAGATGTTAGCATCTGCTAGCATTGTTCTAGCGGCTTCTTTAAGAGTTCTGTTTCTCCTTTCAGCTACTCCGTTTTGTTGAGGCGTTCTGCATCTGAATACTCATGATGAATGCCCTGTTCATCCAAATATAACTCAAGTACCTTGTTAGTAAACTCAGTACCTTGATCACTTCTGATTTTAATAACAGAAACTGATTATTCATTTTGAATTTTCTTCAGAAGTTTGATCAGAAGGCCACTGGTCTGGTCTTTTCCAGCAAGAAATATTACCCAAGTAAATCTTGAAAAATCATCAATAATAACAAGAGTGTATCTCATTCCCTCTAAACTTATGATAGGGATTGGACCAAATAAGTCCATATGCAGTAATTCCAAACATCTTGAAGTTGATTTACTACCTTTGTTCTTTAAGCTGGATCTTATCTGTTTACCAAGTTGACATGCAGAACATTCGTGATTTTTAACGAAATTAATATCAGCCAAACCGTCAACTATGTTCTGTTTTTTGAGAATATTGATTGACTTAAAGTTTAAGTGATTCGATCTCTTGTGCCATAACCAATGTTTATCACTGAGAGATGCAACTAAACACGTAGGAACATTAATATGATCTACATTCCAAGAAACTTTGTATGTATTTCCTTCTCTTTTCCCGGTTAATATTGCATATCCATCCACATCTTTAATTATGCATAAGTGCTTCTGAAAAACTACTGAATATCCGTTCACATAATTGACTGATATTGATCAGATTATAACATAGGTTTTCAACCAAAAGTACATCATTTATAGTAATGTTACCATGAGTAATCTTACCTTTACCCACGGTTTTACCTTTTGAGTTGTCCCCAAAAGTTATCTTTGGTCCAGTACAACTTATCACTTCTGATAATAGATTCTTTTGTCCAGTCATGTGTCTGGAGCATCCACGGTCCAGATACCATATGGAGTTGCTAATTTTGACTTTCTTCTGTTCCTGCAAGCACAAGTTTTAGTAAATGGTACCCAGTCTATTTGGGTCCAAGACTTATCAGTCCCTTAGGAATCCACATATGTACAATTCTTGGTGACTTTGTACTTCGGGTATCCACCTTTGTGTGTGCAACAGAAGGTCTAGTATTCTTAACATAATGCACTTTAGAATGTTGTTCTTCCCTTCTATTCTTGGTTTCTAGTCTGTATCTCTTTTGAACAGGTCTACTATTATAGTACTTTTAGTTTTTAACCCTCATAGAGAGTTGTCCTTTTGAGTTGAATCCTCTACTGGATCCAGCACTTTGATGGACTCTACTCTCAAGTTTAACATAACCCAGACCATAATGGTTTCTTCTGTCCGTCAGATTTACAAACTTTTCACCTTGAACAGTCGGTACTACAGGTTCATGTACCATACTGGATTTAACGAAGTAAATGAATTTTCCTTTGCCTTTATTCAGTATTGGTTTCGTACTAGTTTCTGAAGTGCTTTCATTGTTACTGAAACCGAGCCCGCTTCTGTCTCCAGATTGTTTCTGTAACTCATGCATCTTCTCCAAAGAATCAGAAGACTTGTTCCATGCATTTACCAGTAGTGATAGCTTCTGATTTTCAGATCTCATTGTCTGGTATTCTGCATTTACTCTCTCATTCTCAGTTTTCAACTTACTTATCTCAACTTTCAGATCACTGCAGTTGTTTTCTTGCAAGCAAGTAAACTTACTGATTTGCTCCTTTAAGTTTTGATTTTCAGTCTTAACTTCCTCGAATGATTGAGGAAGTCTTGAGTACTCTTCTACCATGTCATGCAGTGCATTAACCAAATGAGTTCGTGTAAATTCATTTGAGTTAAAATCAAATACCTCTCCAGATGTTGAGGTTGATTCTGTGTCTGCCATAAGGCATTTGACTTCTTCTGTATCACTGTCGCTTGAATGATCATCTGAGTAAGAAGACTCAGAGCTAGAATCGGCCCACTTGGACTTATTTTCTTCAGCAACCATTGCTTTGCGATCTCTTCTGGATTTCTTATCATTCCTCTTGTGCTCCTTTTTCTTCTTTTCGTCCTTTTTGGGCTTTGGGCAATCAGCAATAAAGTGACCAATTTTTCCACGTTTAAAACATGCCATATCACCGGATGGTGATTCCTTCTTAAAATTTCGGTTAGGATTCTGATACGTTCTGTTGTTCTTCTTCATGAATCTAGAGAATTTCTTCACAAACAAAGACATTGCATCATTGCTGATCTGTTCAATAGTTCTATCATATGTGCTTTCAGTAGTAGTAGTAGGTGATGCATTTGGAACAACTGTAACAGGAGCAACAGCGGTAGCAGCAAGAGCCTTGGTAGGTGTACTCGATGATGGCTCTTCTCCACTTCGTACTTCCAGTTCAAATTCTTATGCTTTCAAGTCTGCAAATAGATCATGCAGTTCTAATTTGTTCAGATCTCTAGATACTCTCATGGCCATAGTTTTTACTTTCTTTTCCTTAGGCAATGCTCTCATTACTTTGATCGCTATTTCTCTGTTGCCATAGTCTTTACCAAGAGCTCCTAGCTCATTAACCAGACTACTGAAACGTTCATCAAACTCGTTTAGAGTTTCTCCGGCCTTCATTTTCAGATTTTCAAATTTTTGCATGGCCACGGACAACTTATTTTCTTTAGTCTGATCATTTTTTTCACAGATTTGAATGAGCTTTTCCCATATTTCTTTTGCAGTTGAACACATCTTGATCTTGCTGAAGGTGTTCTTATCAAGAGTTTAATAGAGTGTGTCCTTTGCGACATTATCCAGATTGGCTTTCTTTTTATCTTCACTAGTCCATTCGCTTCTTGGTTTTTCAACCATTTGCGGCGCACCATCAGTGATAGCAGCGGCTGTATTAGGCTTTAAGATCTTTAATGGACCATCTGTGATGACGAACCACATGTCATCATCTTGAGCTGCTAGATGAGCTTGCATACGGATCTTCCAGTCATCGAAGTCTTCTTTTGAAAACATGGGAACCTTGCTAAAGTGTGCCATCTGTTGTAGATTTTCAAGAACAAGAATAACACTGCTCTGATACCACTTGTTGGGGATCGATGTAGAGTTTAGAGGGGGGTGAATAAACTCTTTTCTTTTCTGATTTCTTCTTTTGAAGTTGCTAAAATCCTGTTAGAGATTGTAGCTAATCTTGTTCAAGTATGCAACCAACAAATCACAGAATAGTGCGGAAACGATCTGATGGTTCAGTAATTGAAATGATAAAAACAGTAGGCAGTAGACAATAGTTGTTTATGGAAGTTCGAAGATAAAATCTTCTACGTCTCCCCTTCTTCTGTTTCAAGAAGGTATCACTAAAAGACTTTGGATTTTACAGTACACACTCGTACACACCCACTTCAGCAGGACTTACCCTCTGCCTCCTGAAACTCTTAGTGTATCAACACGATAAAATAATATATAATCAAAGTTCTGTAAAAGACTCTTTTCCAGATTACAAACTCTTCTCAACAAGATATGAATAGTGTGAACTGTTTATGAAGAGTATGAGAAATAACAGCACAAGATGATCTTCAACCGATCAGATATATGCTATGAAGTGTGTGCTACTTTTCTGTATGTCGAGCTTTTTGTGAGATAAGATCAACATTGTGAGTATTGTAATCAGTATTGTCCAAATCTTTATCAACGTTATTCTTGTATATTTATAGAAGTTTTTGATCCCAACGTCTATAAACAAAACGGCTTCTTTGACTTCTAATATATTCAGCTTTAATACCTGAAATAGGTCCTGCAGAAAAGCTTCAAAACAATCAGTCTTGTTTTATACCAAAATTGGTAAGACGTAATAAATAGCTCATACAGCATTAATGGTGCAATTAATGCTAGTACTTGATAAAGTAACGGTAACATTCAAGGCTAGTTCTGTTTATGCGAAAGACGTTAAGTTACTTCGGTTTGGACTGAATTTTGTTTCTGTTTTTATAGAATTCTAAGTTCTGCTTCTGGTTATCTTAGAACTTTAAGTTCTGTTTCTGGTTTTCGTTAGCTGAAGACTACTGCTTTTATATTGCCTAAAGATCTGTTGTTTTAAATCTCATTGCACATCGCCACAATTAAGTTATGTCTAACATAATAATAGTCTATGAAAAGCTAAATTTATTGATTGATTACCTTTTCTATTTGCTGAAAGAATTAGAAAAGTTTTACTTATGGAAAATTAATAAGTATTTGTATTCAAGAAGGTTTAGCTCTCTGAATTGAATTAAAATTAAACAATCAAATTATAATACAGAATTTACTTGAGAAAAAACAATTAGGTAAATTTTGTGATCAATTTGGTATGGACCTATCTAATAAAGGTAAGAAGAAAATAAAAGATAAAGAAGAAAAACTTTATAGAAAGAAAAGACATTTGTCTGAAAGACAAAAAGATAAAAAGAAGAAAAGAAAAGAAATCCGTGATTTACGGAAAAAAGAAAAATACAAAAATAAATTGACAATTTTTAGAAAATGCAAAAAGCCAGAACATTATGCTAATCAATGTTGGGCTAAAAACAAAATTAATAATTTAGATATAGATGAAAATCTAAAAGAAACATTATTTAAAATAATAATAGATTCAAATAATAATTCTGATAGTGAGTCTGAGACTTCTTCTGAATCATTTGAATCAGAAGAAATTATAGATATTGAATCAAATACTTCAGATCAAGAAGAATGTACTAATTGTATACAAGGAAAATCTTGTATAAATTACATAGATAATAATGATAAAAATGATGAGTTTTATAAACTTATGTCTCAATTTCAAGATTTAAATATTAATGTTTTAACTAACAGTAATATTTTAGAATTCCTTAAAATGATTAAGGATCCAATATTGAAATCCACAATTATCGATCAAATGGAAAATACTGCTTCAACTAGCAGTAATAACATTCTTGTTAAACAAGAACAAATATATTCAATGAAAGAAGTAAAAAATCTTTTACAACAAAAATAGAGTAAACAAAATCCAGTTACTATTCAAGATTAAATTAAAGAAATCGATAATCTTAAAGATCAAGTAAAAATTCTACAACACAATAATCATAGTTTAAATTATCGTATTTCTGTTATTGAAAATAATAATAATAATAATAATTCAGTTAATAATTTGGAAAGTTTTGATAATATTCAAGATATCACATTTCCTGATCATAATAAAAAACATTGATATGTTTTAAGTATGATTATATCTCAAAGTGGTATACTAATATTACTTTATTAATTGATAATTCTTATAAGAAGAATTTTATTGCTATGATAGATAGTTGTGCAGATTTAAATGTTATACAGGAAGGATTAATTCCTACTAAATATTTTTATAAAACTACTCATTTTCTTTCTCATGCAGGAGGAGAACCTTTATAAATAAATTATAAATTACCAAAGGCATATATATGCAAAGATAAAACCCGTATTCAAACCAGTTTTTTATTAGCAAAAGATATTTCTAACCAATTAATACTTGGACTACCTTTTATATATCAAATTTATCATTTAACTTATATTGATGAAACATACATTATAGGAACCTATCACGGTAACCCTATTTCCTTTAAGTTTATAACTAAACATGTTCGTAGAATTTTAGATGAATTACAAGAAAAGATTGATAAAAAAACTTTTCAAATTAATTCTTTAAAAGAAGTTAAAATTCTAACCATATGTGATACATTAAAAAATCCAAAATTACAGGAAAAGATTAAATTTATTTATAATAAATTTTCATTAGAAATATGTAATGATCTTCTAAATGCTTTTTGGAATATGAAAAAACTTATAATCTCTCTTCCATATGAAGAAGATTTTAAGGAAATAAATATTCCTATCAAGGCTCGTCCTTGTCAAATGAATTATGAATATTTAGAATTATTTAAGAATGAGATTCATTCTTTATTGAACAAAGGTTTAATCAAACATTCTCAATTTCTTTGGTCATGTACTGCTTTTTATGTTAATAAACATTCTGAACAGGAAAGAGCAGTTTCTAGATTAGTCATTAATTATAAACCTCTTAATAAGGTTTTGAAATGGATTAGGCATCCTATTCCTAATAAAAACGATTTATTAGATATACTTGTTAATGCTATTATATTCTCAAAATTCGATTTAAAATCAAGATTTTGACAGATTCAAATAAAAGAATCTGATAGATATAAAACTGCTTTTAATGTTCCAATAGGACATTATGAATGGACAGTTATGCTCTTTGGACTTAAAAATGCCCCTTCAAAATTTCAAGAAATTATGAATGATATTTTTTATCACTATAGAAATTTTATAATTGTTTATATTTATGATATTTTAGTCTTTTCAAATGATATTGAAACACATTTTAAACATCTTGATATATTTATAAATATTGTTATACAAAATGGCCTTGTAATTTCAAAGTCTAAAATGATTTTGTTTCAAACTAATATTAGATTTCTTGGTCATATGATTGAAAAAGAAAAAATAATTCCTATACAAAGAATTATAGAATTTGGTTCAAAATTTTCAAATATTATAACTGATAAAACTCAGTTACAAAGATTTTTAGGAAGTTTAAATTATATTTCTCGTTATATTAAAAATCTTACAAATGATTCAGCTATCTTATATGATAGAATAAAGAAAAATCTTTCACCTTGGTCTGTTAAACATACTGAAGCAGTTAAAATTATAAAGAAAAAAGTTAAAAATCTTCCTTGTTTAATGCTCGCAAATCCCCAATGGGATAAAATTGTTGAAACTGATGCTTCAGATATAGGTTTTGGAGGTATTTTAAAACAAATAGACCCCAAAATAAAAACAAGAATATTTAATTAGATTATATTCTGAAAAATGGAATAATGCCCAGAAAAATTACTCGACAGTAGCAAAAGAAATTTTAGCTATTGTAAGATGTATTTTAAAATTTCAAGATGATTTATATAATGAAAATTTATTATATAAAAATGATTGCAAATCTGCAAAATCTATGTTTTAAAAGATTTTAAACATGATGTGTCTAAGCAAATTTTTGCAAGATGGCAGGCACATTTAGTTCCTTTTGATTTTGAAATCATATATAAAAAAAGTGAAGAAAATCACTTACCAGATTTCTTAACCCGAGAATATTTATCTTAATGTTTCTATTTACAGATATGAATTCTCGAGGTCGTGGAGATTCCTCTTAAAAAAGAAGAGGTGGTAGGAGAAAACCCCTAATATTATTGCCCAGCATGGAAAACAGAGGCTAATAGCCCAGAAATTATTTAGCTCATCTGCCAGTAATACTGAGCAAAATGAGTTATACAATGAATTTGAAGAATTCTTGAAACAGAAACAGAAAAGTAATACAAATTCTCAGTCTCAAGCATCATATGCTAACATCATTAAAGATGATGAAGGTGATTCAGCTCTTTATATAGAGACAAAACACCGAGAAATAATTCTTCTTATTGAAGAAGAAGATACCCAATGGGAAAAAACTCCATAGACTATCATGGAAAGATACTTAACCAATACATCATATGTATATGGTTCATATAAGCAAAGAGGATTTTATGAAAATTTTCTATTATCTACAAAAAGTGTTGAAATAACTCACTTTTTCAGTAATACTCAACAGAAAAGAAGTTACAACTTCTCCAAGTTTATCATCAAAAAGATTATATCTATTGAAGAATGTGGTATATCTCCATTGGTGGAAAAAGAATTTTATTTACAAAGTTATCAAATGACTTTTAAATTCAATTTTTGGTATTATGTTGAGAGTTTTCGTAAAACTCTATTTTATGAAAATGAGAAAAGAAAGCATACATAGTTTTTAAAAATATGTGAAAATATTTTCCATTATCCAATTCCTAATTGGTTTTTAATATGGTGGAAAATATTTGGTCCATCAGAAAAAATTTTGCCAGAGGTTTTCATAAAATCAATGAATAATTGGTTAAATGTTTCCCCAAGTGTTACAAAATCTTTTTCAGAATATTGGATTGATGGCAAGACTCTATGTCTATTCTTTATGAAATTTGGGAATCCATGGATCTGGAAATGTCAACCAAAATTCAGTTAAACTGATGAAGGCAATCCTTGTATATGGAGGGTCAGTTCCACAAAATTTTGGGAAAAATTATTAAGAGATGATCCATATACTTGTAAGCCTTATGGCTATGAAACTCTTCAAAAGATGGAGGAGAAAATTTCTTTATATCAGAAAGATTTTCATAATCAACAAGAAAAAGAGAAAAACTCTATGAGTCCATTCAAGATACTGACTCAGAAATATTCTGAGATTTATTCCAAAGAAAAAATGATTGAAGTATATATTGATGAAATGGAGAATGATCTTTATAAGAATATTGGATGTTCTGACTCCAAATCGGATAAATCAATGGCTTTCGAATCAAGTGAGAATCAATTTATTCATCTCATGCAAATGCAAGATACACAAAACCCAGAGGAAGATATTCCTAATCTCTCACATATCAGCGATATTTTTGAAACTTTAAAAAATTATATAAAAGATAATATTAAAGATGATTAGGACATTCATCTTTAATAAAGTTGATGGGATATTACAAGTTGGTGGCATATCACTACAAACGATGGAATATTTCAAGTTGGTGCCATATCACTATAGACTTTTTGAATTTTGTAACCATGTTACTATTTGCTTTAATAAAGCATTGTACTGTTTTTATTTTTAGTAGGAATCCGGGGTTTGATGTCTGGCTCTTCCTTCTATATATTGTTAGTCTCGTGTTCTTAGGAGGACACCGTCGAGTTTGCTCCCCTCTATTACTCTCTTGTAAACAACCCTTCTTAATAAAAGTTTCCACTTATTTAATCAAGACTTCACTACTGATTACAACTCTGTAAGTTTACTATTATTTATTTTCTGTTTTTATTTACAATTTTTAATTTTTATATTTCATATATTAGCCTGAATGACAGGTTAAATCATTCGTGCTAAATCATATCTATTTTTATTTGTAACTTGGAATGGAATTGAGATAATAAAAGATTTATTTAACTTTAAGAATTTAATGAAATATAAGTGTCTTTGGTTAGAACATAAGGTAAAAAGATGAACCAGAAAATGGTAAATACAAGGTTCGAGTAACCAAGAAATAATAAATTCGTGTTGTAGCCCTTTAGCCTGCTTAGCCGAGAGATGGCGTTTAAGGCGTTTATGGGTGATTTTTATGAATTTGTGTTTCAAAGGTATCTCGATAAAATCCTCTGTTGTTTAATTTCTTTGGTATATCTTTCATAAATCTTTTTATGTTTTGTAAAAGATCCAAATAAGAACCTTATATTCATTATTATTCTGGAATTTAAATTCCTCCTTTTCTTAGCTCACTTTGAGTTGAAGACATGTGTGCGAAAGTCACTAAGGAAAAATTTGGTAAAACAACGTCACGTATCAGATTCAATTTGATTCCAAGCCCCAGATGGTATATAGACGATAGCATGGCTTTGTCGGTTGTTCTAAATGTAATATTATGATTTAATACTAATATCTAACAACTAACATTTACTTTATTGCAATTAACATTTACCCGATTGCAACTAACTTTTACTTACCACGTCTAACTTTTATTTTTCGCATCTAATTTTTACTTTTACCGCAACTAACTTATTAAATCATATATTTCATTTAGGCAATAACGTGGCTCTGCCGATTGTTCTAAATGAAATATAATGATTTAATTTAACATTTTCTTTATGCAATTTTATATTTATACGGTCATATTTATAATCATAGGTATGCTATATAAAATATCGGTTAATTCGATATTTTTTTATAGTAGGAACTATATTATATTATGTATGTGTTTAAATATTTAATTTTCTTTTTCTTGGAATCATTATTTATGGTGGTTTCTTTTGTTTTACATTTAGTTAAACAATATTGCATAAACCAAGATAAATCCTTGAGCATTGACAAAATTTATAATTTGTAAACTTCATTCTTGCATTTGGTAATTTATAAATTAACAAATTTAAACTTAAAATAACCTATCTGTTGATCGATCTCGTACTTATAAAATATATTACTTCTAGACAAGTTACACTTGGGTGAATTATAATTTAAGTAGTAGTATCGTGGTCCAAGACAGCTCAAGCACGGCTGGTCGAAGTCCTGGGACAGTTCGTGAGGCTAGGATTGATGGGGGGCTCGGTTTGTGCATTCTTGGGTGAACCTTGCAAGTTCTTGTGCATGGGCTGTAAAATTTGAAATATATATATATATATCTCTACTAACAGTTTTAACTTCTTATTAACATTAAAATTTCTCAACTTCCATTCCATATAATCTCTATTTCATTTATACTTATTGTTTTCTAATTTACTAATGTTAGAAATTTTAATCTTGTTCATTCATCATTTTTTTAAAAAGAACGCCTAAATTCATATATTATATTACACGCTGTGTGTCTGTTTACTGGTGCATAAATTAATTAATTAATTAATCAATCCGAAAACGTATATGGAACGCTTGGCCATGCTTCCCTACTCTTGTACGCTTTTATTACCCGTAGTGAACTGATTTCGGCCCAAAGGTGGCCCGCAAATCTTATGTTTCGAGTTATAAAGACATTGGAACAGCGGTGTCGGCCTCACCGCCGTAATTTTTGCCACCCTCTCCGTCTACCCCTAAAACTTACTAAAAAATCGATGGCTTCACCCTCTCAAGGTAGCCTCCTCCTGCAAAAGCAGCTTAAAGGTACGTATATGTTGAGAACTTTGAATTTCTCTTTTTGAATTTCTTGCGGTAAGACTTTATCTTTTTCCAATTCTTGATAAGTTTTGTGGTTTTATGATCTGGGCGTTCGATTTCAGATCTGTGCAAGCACCCCGTGGATGGATTTTCGGCTGGTTTGTTGGATGAAAGCAACCTGTTTGAATGGAGTGTCACCATAATTGGCCCCCCTGACACACTCTAGTGAGTTATCATGTTCTTTTTGTGTAACATTCGTGAATCTTCATGCCCTTGCTTAGAATGAGAATTCGAATACATTTATTGTTAGTTATTCAATCGTTTTCTGTGGTTTTATAAATCTTCTCTCATAAGGGTTTTAGTTGCTGTGCTGGTGTTTTTGGATTTTGTTCTTACGGCACACACCTAAAATACCTTTTTCTATGTTCTAAAAGGTGATATAAAGCTGCAATTAGTGAAGATTAATCATGAAGCACATGCAAAACACAAAGATTTGCCCGAAAACTGAAGATTAAGCACGAAACACGTGTGAAACATAACGATTTGATAGAAAAACGGGGAAAACGGCGAAGAACCATGCCATATGAAGCATGTTTAATGCATAAAATAAGCGAGCTTTTTATTTCCAGTATTAATATTACAAGAATCTAAAGTTTTTTTAATGAAATAAATATTAAAACTTATGGATTATTTTGTAGACTGTCTGAAATTCATTATTTTAAACATTATAAGCTTATTCATCTCCTACCCCAATATAGAATTTATTCATTTAGTCTTAAATTGAAAATTGATTATGTTTATACGTTATTTATTTGTTACCTGGCTTGAGATGATTAAAATTATACTAAAAACTAAATACTCTTTTTCCCACTTAAGCTTCAATTAAGCATGTGTAAGCTTGTAATGCTTAACCGCGCTTCACGTTTTTATAACCTTACATTTTCCCTTTATTATGTTGATGATTGAATGTTGGCTTCTTGGCCTTGGATCGTAAGCAGTGGAAATAGGAAAGTTCTCTATAGATCCTGATACCCTCACCGTACAAACACTATTCTATGCGATTGAGAATAAAATCATAATGAAATGAAAAGACAATTGTACTGACCTGGTGGGGCTTGAATAACCATGCCATCTGGTTTTGCTTTTAAGAACCTGATTGTCTTTTTGTTAATTTGGATGTTATCATCAATAGTAGAGTTTATTGCGTGATTCCTTTTTAATTATCGCGCTTAATTTGGATGCAGTGAAGGTGGTTTCTTCAATGCCATCATGAGCTTCCCTGCTAATTATCCGAACAGTCCTCCAACAGTGAAATTTACCTCTGAGATTTGGCATCCCAATGGTTTGTTTTCAATCACTTTTTTAAAAAATGCTCAATAAGATGGTTCATGGGGTTCTTATTTGAAAAGTCACAATATGCAGTTTATCCTGATGGGAAGGTTTGCATTTCAATTCTTCACCCCCCTGGAGATGATCCAAATGGCTATGAGCTGGCTAGTGAACGCTGGTCGCCTGTACACACGGTATAATCATGAACCAATTTTGTGTTACACTCACCAGTGGCTATGATTTTCGTCCTGTGTGGTTGAATTTTCCTGTAAAACCGTATACTAAATTGAGCATGTTAATTTGTAAAAATTTTAATAGCTTTAACCACAGTACTATTGCAATTTGTAAAATTTTTTAGTAGCTATGAAATTCCTACAATATTTTTATCTTTGAAATGAATCTATTGAATTGAAAGTTTGTTAATTGTTTGCCTAGTACACTTTGCTATCCTAGACCCTAGTCCCTCGCAAAATAAGTAATTAAATGATCTGTTACCGTTCAAAGTAGGAGAGACTGAATAATTTGTTGTTCAAGCATTGGCAGCATGATTTATGCGAGAGAAAATTTCTCAAGTTTGACTTTTTGTAACAAGTCATGAGCTATGTCTTCAATCAGTAAAAGCTTAAAGGGTATTCGGATTATTTCTGCTCTTTATATTCTATTTCTCATAGTTGGCCCTCGTTAGGTCGTTATTTCACAGATTTATGATTTGCTCTTGCTTTGTAGTTGATCCAAACTTGGATTGAAATTGATGCTTCAAATAACTAATTCTACAAATGAATTTAAGATAAAAAAATTGTTGAGAAATAGTGTCTCATCAACTTGTTACTTTGTCAAGATTGTACAGGCTATATTTACTTTATTTACTTTCATTCGTTGTAGTCTATATAGCACGGATGCTCATAAAATTATTTGTTTTCTGAAGTATCGGACACGGATACGCGTGTCGGATATGACGAAATCCATGTCGTTGAGTTTTTGTAGGTTTGACCAGTAGGATACGCTTTGGACACGGCTAGAATACGCCATGAACCTGGGGGGATGGAAACGTTTCAGAATACCTTTTTGCCTTTTCTTATTGATACTAAATTTATATACATATTAAAGCCTCATCGTGTCTTAAATTTTCAAAATTTTCCGTATCGCCGTATCCGTATCGTATTCGATACGATCCGTATCTGGATCAATGCAACATAGACTGTAGAGCCTGTAGCCCTCGGACTATTTTCTGAATTATGTTATTTTTCTTGCAATACTTCATTCCATATGCGTTTTTTATGTTTATTGTTATCTGCAGTCTTGTTTCAATGAAACTATTAAATAAATCAAAACCTCTACTATATTTACTTTACAAATGAGCATTCAGCAAAAGAAATGTAATTGACAGATTGTGAGATATTTTGGAAAAACACATGGATTTAAGAACTCGTAGCTTCTCTTTTGTCGTTTTTTCAATGGGTATGACTTACGAGAATGTTTATCGATTCATTTGGTTTCAAATGAGGGTTCTTTTGTCCAGCACCAAAATTAGTATTAAATTCCATCCAATAATTCAACGGGGATGTTATTTTATGAAGAGTTGAACGGTCTTTGCAAATATTTTATTCTTCACATGCACAACTCTATTTCATCTATTTTATCTTTCAAAATAGAACGAATAAGCGACTGTAATAAGAGAGGACTTGGCCTCAAATTGAATTTCAAGATTTTTTTTTATCCAAAAATTTTGAAGTTCCATTTTTTCCTCTAGTAGATATTTTTGGTTTTGGTTTTGGTTTATGTTTCTGTTTCCGTTTCTGTTTCAGACTATAAGAGGGTAGTGATGAGTTAGTGACGAACCTTTTCATTTTTCAGCTTGTCGGAGAATGAGAGAATCTATTCAAGCATATGTTCAGTCAGAAATTCCAACTTGCCTGGGATGTAATTTTGCAAATAGCATCTTCGTTGTGAATATTTGTTGCTTTCTCTGTCTGTATATTTTAAAAATTTTTTTTTTCACTTGAAATCTAGAGCTTAAGGAAACATTTTTCTTTGTTGTGAATTCTTTTACTGGTACTTGAGCATATGTAAATTTGGATTTTCAAATTTTTCCTTATTACCATCAAGGCAATGTATTCTATGATAAATGCCGAACAGCATCGGTTACTCTACCCATGATAATTCTGTGAGAACAAATATTATACAAATGATTTTTTTGTTTGCAGGTGGAGAGTATAGTTCTAAGCATCGTATCTATGCTTTCAAGCCCGAATGACGAATCTCCTGCCAATGTCGAAGCTGCTGTAAGTTCAAATGCATTAGATTGCTATGATTTCCTCACTATCTGATTATATCCTGACCTGTAATTAGAGGGTGTTTTCCTGTTTCTGAACTCCATAAAGCAACTAGGCATTTAAATAAGGTTTTACTCACTTGTATAATGTTCGGTATTTTTTTTTTTATTACAACGGGGACTCGAACGTAGACCCATGGGGAGGGAAAGGGTGAGATCAAACAACTGTGCTAAGCCTGGTCTCGTATAATCTTCTTTCTTAAAAGTAACATTGACCCAATTTTTGTCTTACAAAATATTTAGCCTGTAATATTATAATCTGATCTTTAAAATAAATCTAGATCTGACATATGTTTTAAATATGTGCGTGTTCACTATAGGAGATCTTATAAAGCTTTAAAAGGAGGCCCTATCTGAAGTTATAATAAGTTCTGCATAAAACTAACAAGGCATTCTTTTAATTCTCATGTTTGTTTCTACGTTGTCACTTTTTCCAACTCTGTTCAATTTTTCACTGTCTGTGCTTGACTTGTAAATCCATCCAACTAAATGAATGATTAATTCCAATCTCTGCAGAAGGAGTGGAGAGAACAAAGGGATGAATTCAGGAAGAAAGTTGGACGCTGCGTAAGACGATCACAAGAAATGATGTAAATTGGTGATATCTTGCTGTGAAACTTGGTTTGGTTTTGACTGTTTACTTACTTTATCCCTCTTATTTTGCTCAACAGATATTTTGGTCAGTAGGGATATTGTTTTGCTGGTTTCTTAGAGCATGTAAATTTACTACATCTGGCATTATATTGTATTCATTACTGTCGGAGAGCTCTCCTTTTCTGTTAAAAATTCACGCACGCATGATATATATGATTATATGCGATAATTAATTGCGTTTTTAGTGCCTATTATTTGGGGTCGGAACCATTTTGATCATTGTGTAAAGGTCCCTTGATTTATGAATTTTAGATTATTTTTATGTCACATATAAAATTATCGTTAAGAACTAAAGGAAAATGGCACATGAAAAATTCAAGAGGGATCAAAATCTCTTTGATCTATGATCTATCGTTGCCCGAGAAATACCCAATAATGCACGAAAATTGGGTATTTGTTTTCCAAAATTTTCCGCCCTTTGTGGAATACGTAAAAACAAGACATGAACGTGAAAGTACTTGTTCTTTATGTAGTAAAAAGGTAAAAAAAAGAAGAAGTAAATACAATTGTTATTTGTTGATTCAAAGGAATCGAGACATGCGGGACTGGGTAGAAGAAGATGAATGTCCAGAAACAGCAGTGTTATGAAACAAATCCGACAAGTTGTTTCCCAGATTTTCGGACGAGTCGTCGCTCGCCTTGCTCAAAACTGTCATATAACTGTCGAAGAACTCCTTATAAGACGGCACTAGTTTCCTCTATCGACACTTTGATCTCGTCTCGAAGCTTCGAGTCGGGAATGACCCACGAGCTTTGCTTTTGATATTCGTCTTCGAAGATGGAGTTCAATTGCCTGAAACTTGTTGGTCCCACTTGCGGTAATTTGAGATAATAAACCCGAAAATAAAGAATAAACTGGACACCGAGATTTACGTGGAAAACCCCTAAAAATTATTAGGGTAAAAACCATGGGCAAGATGAAAAGAATTTCCACTATAATATCTTGTAGTGTACAACTCACTCACTGTGTTTTCAAAGAGAACACACACTCTCTTAATACAGGAGAACAAACACCTCACAAATAGTATAGAATGTTATAAGATGAGAGAAAACTCGAAAAATGGATGATTTCAAAATGAAGGGGGGAGCTCTATTTATAGAGCCCCTTAACCGTGTGAACAAGGAAATTGTCGCACAACTTCATCACGCAATTCCATCCAACTTTGTTGACCCACGAAATATGCATGGCATACGTTTTTAAACATAAAAAACGTGTTGTCCCTCAACTATTAATTAATATGGCCGGACATTTCTCCCACTTGGAGATTTGATTGAGAATCAAACACATCTCCACACATCCTTTCAATCTTGACATTCCCTGCTGCTTACGTTTTTGCTAGACCACTTGAGAATCTACACCATTCAACCTTATCAGTGTTTACTGGCTTGGTCAGAAAATCAGCTATGTTATCTTTTGTATGGATCTTCTGCATATCCACGCTTCCTTCCTCTACTACTTCTCGCACAAAGTGACATTGAACTCCAATATGTTTCGTCCTGGAATGAAAGGCGGGATTCCTTGCGATGTGCAAAGCACTCTGACTATCACAAAACAAAGGAACATTCTCTTGTTTGTGCCTGATCTCCTCGAATAACCTTTTAATCCATATTGCCTCCTTGCAAACTTGAGTAGCTGCCATATATTCTGCCTCTATTGTAGATAACGCCAGAACTGTCTGTAGTTTTGAAACCCAGCTTACTGCTCCCCTCGCAAGTGTAAACACATAACCAGTAGTAGATTTCCTCTTATCAAGATCACCTGCATAATCTGAATCGACATAGCCTCTGAGTGTAAAATCCGATCTTCCATAACATAATACAGCATTCGAGGTACCCTTAATGTATCTAAAGCTCCTCTTAACAGTGCTCCAATGCTCTCGTCCAAGATTCACCATATATCGACTAACTGCTCCCACTGCTTTAGCATTGTCCGGTCTTGTACAGATCATGGCGAACATCAAACTTCCCACTGCTGATGCATATGGTACTCGAGACATCTCAATCCTTTCTGCTTCACTGCTAGGACACATCTCGGAGGATAACTTGAAGTTAATAGGAATAGGGGTCGAAATTGGCGTACTATCTTGCATGTTGAAGCGTTGCAAGACTTTCTTCAAATAATTTTTCTGGGAAAGCCAAATCTTTCTGTTACTTCTGTCTCGGTGAACTTGCATCCCTAGAATCTTGTTTGCTGGTCCCAGGTCCTTCATATCAAATTCCCTAGCCAACTGTGCCTTCAATCCTTGGACATGATCTTTGTTGGGACCTGCTACCAACATGTCGTCCACATACAACAGCAACATGATATAATCATCACCAGACCTCTTGAAATACGTACAAGGGTCTTCACTCAGTCTGTTGTATCCAAGGCTCATGATATAGGAATCAAATCTCTTGTACCAACACCTCGGTGCCTGTTTGAGACGGTACAGAGATTTGTTCAACCTGCAAACCAAGTTCTCTTTGCTTTTTTCCGAAAAACCTTCTGGCTGGAGCATATAGATTTCTTCTTCAAGATCTCCATGAAGAAACGCCGTTTTCACATCTAGCTGTTCTAGATGTAGGTCAAACACCGCACACAATGCCAGCACCACTCTGACTGTTGTAAGCCGAATCACAGGAGAAAATATCTCATTGAAGTCAATGCCTTCTTTCCGAGCATACCCTTTTACCATCAATCTAGCACGATACCGCTCCACTTGGTTATTGCCATCACGCTTGATCTTAAAGATCCATCTGTTTCCAATGGCTTTCCTTCCTCGTGGTAGTGTAACAAGATCTCAAGTTTTATTTTTGTCTAATGCCTCCAACTCTTCTTGCATTGCTATCATCCACAAGGATACATCCGAGCTTTGAGTAGCCTCGTGGAAACTCGATGGCTCACCATCCTCTGATAATAGACAATATGCAATATTGCTTTCAGTGACATAATCTGAAAGCCAACCTGGTGGTCTTCTGTCTCGAGTTGACTGCCTCACATTGGAAACCTCATACTCAACATGTTCTTGTTCTTCATGCTCTGGTACTGCTTCACAAGAAACTTGACCTTCGTCCGTCTTATTTTCCACCTGAAATATAGTAGTTTCTGAATTCGGTGTGCCTTTGTCTCCCTTTAATTTATCTTTCTTGAAGATAACATCCTTGCTGATGACAAGCTTGTGAACAGTAGGATCCCACAAGCGAAACCCCTTTACTCCATCAGCATAACCCAAGAAGATACATTTTCTGGATTTCAAATCCAACTTCGATCTTTCTTGCTCATTGTACAGAATGTACACATGACTTCCAAATGTATGCAAATGAGAATAATCTGTCGGCTTCCCAGTCCACATCTCCATCGGAGTCTTCAGATCAATCGCCACTGAAGGAGAACGATTTATAATATAACAAGCGGTTTTTACTGCTTCTGCCCAAAATGACCTTTCTAGACCTGCAGTCTTCAACATAGTTCTTGTTCTGTCCAGCAAGGTTCTGTTCATCCGCTCTGCCACTCCATTCTGTTGAGGTGTGTAAGCCAACGTGAATTTTCTTTTGATGCCCTCATGTTGAGAAAATGCATTAAACTCGTCACTGATATATTCTCCTCCATTTTCAGTCCTCAGACACTTGATTTTCTTTTCAGAATCAAGTTCAACCCGCGCTTTGAAATATTTGAAGATCTGGAAAACATCTGATTTCTTCTTGAGTGGATACACCCAACATCACCTAGAAAAATCATCAATGAACGAGACAAAGTATCTCGCTCCTCCTAGGGATAGAACCGGTGCTTGCCAAACATTCGAATGAATCAGCTCCAATATGCTTTTGCTTCTGGCAGTAGAAGTGCCAAACTTTAATCTGTGTTGTTTACTGGTAACACAGTGCTCACAAAAGGGTAATGACACTTTTGTAAGTTCCGGCAGCAGCTTCCGTTCTGAGAGAATTTTCAACCCTCGTTCTGACATATGCCCGAGCTTTCTATGCCATAACACTGTTAATTCTTCTCCTGAACCATTTGATGCAACTGCTAGTTCTGCCTCTTTGTGTTTTTCTCCCAAAAGTACATACAGATTTGCAGCAACCTTTTCCGCCTTCATAACCACAAGCGCGCCTTTCATAATTTTCATGATCCCATTTTCGATACGAGTTTTGCACCCGATGTCCTCCAATTGCCCCAAGGACAAAAGATTTTTCGTCAGTCCTTTCACATGTCGTACCTCCTGTATGGTGCGAATGGTGCCATCAAACATTTTAATTTTGATAGTGCCGACCCCAACGATTTCCAAGGCATGATCATTTCCCATGAATACAG
Organism: Primulina huaijiensis; assembly: GCF_012295235.1. Taxonomy (NCBI): domain Eukaryota; kingdom Viridiplantae; phylum Streptophyta; class Magnoliopsida; order Lamiales; family Gesneriaceae; genus Primulina; species Primulina huaijiensis. Next base: position 14,002,769 of record NC_133310.1, on the reverse strand, counting down.
ATCCTTCTGAGACTGGTTCATAATGGTCAAACCATTCTCTCCGAGACGTCATGTGCCACGTCGCTCCTGAATCCAAAATCCATGTGTCACAAAATTTGTGCGTGCCTTCTGCAACTGTTGGTGCTTCGCTGAATAATATTTCACCACCTCCTGAAGTACTGGCCACATTTCCTTGAGAACTATTCTCGATACTCGTACACTCTTTCTTGAAGTGCCCTTTACCGCCACATTTAAAGCAGCAAATATTTTTCTTCTTACTTCTCGCCTTTGATCTACATCGTCTTTGGCTCCCACTGGAGTTACGGTCCATAAATCTTCCTCTTATCATCGGTAAAGCCTCTGCCTGCTTCGATGTAACCAACCTATCTTCCTTATTCTTGCGCCGGCATTCTTCACCGAGAACCGCAGTTAAAACATCATCGAATCTTAGAAAGCCCATAAGAATATTGTTGGTTATGTTGATGATAAGTTGATCATATGAATCTGGTAGACTTTGAAGTAGAAGCTCCGAACGTTCATTTTCCCCTATTTTATGCCCCATGGAAGTGAGTTGGGCAAATAGAGTATTTAGTGTGTTGATATGGTCGGTCATCGATGAGGATTCCGCCATCCGAAGAGTATAAAGCCTTCTCTTTAGGAAAATCATGTTGTGTAGCGACTTGACCTCGTACATCTTTGTCAGAGTATCCCAGATAATTTTTGCTGTTTTTATCTCAGAGATACTTGACAATACTTCGTCTGCTATAGCCAAGTGTAAATTTGCAACAACATTGTAATTCATCTCATTCCACTTTCCATCATCCGTAATCTCCACCGGTCTATCTCCAATAGCCGCCAAGCAATTCTCCTTTCTTAAAACTGCTTGTATCTTTATTTTCCACAGCATAAAATTGCTTCCGTTGAACTTTTCTATCTCGTACCTTCCCGCCATTATATCTACAACAGCTTTAGTATACTGGAGAAAATAATCCCGCCTTAAATAAAAAATCTCAAAAAATCTTTTCTGATGTGGAAGATCAGTCTAGGCTGCAATCACAGAGCATACTCAGAATTTTAAGAAATTTTAAACCAAGGCTCTAATACCACTTGTTGGTCCTACTTGCGGTAATTTGAGATAATAAACCCGAAAATAAAGAATAAACTGGACACCGAGATTTACGTGGAAAACCACTAAAAATTAATAGGGTAAAAACAACGGGTAAGATGAAAAGAATTTCCACTATAATATTTTGTGGTGTACCACTAACTCACTGTGTTTTCAAAGAGAACACACACTCTCTTAATACAGGAGAACAAACACCTCACAAATAGCATAGAATGTTATAAGATGAGAGAAAACTCGAAGAAAGGATGATTTCAAAATGAAGGGGGGAGCTCTATTTATAGAGCTCCTTAACCGTGTGAACAAGGAAATTGTCGCACAATTTCATCACGCAATTCCATCCAACTTTGTTGACCCACGAAATATGCCAACCCCACGTTTTTTAAACATAAAAAATGTGTCGTCCCTCAACTTCTAATTAATATGGCCGACAAAACACTGGCTGATCGTACCTTGACATTTCGGCCAGCATGTTCTCCACAGGAAGACATGAAAGTGCTTTGCTCCAAGCTATTGATTCGTAGTTTGCTCCGTAAAGTTTCAACTTGTTTTGGAGTTTGGACAGCCATTCTTCCCCTAAGATTTGTTTCAACGCCGTGGTGCTTGCTTTTTAGATCACGTATTCGAGATTGTTTGCTAAGAAGAGATATATGATAAGGCATGTCGTTGTAAATTAAAGCTCTTAAAGAAAACATGTCTTGGAAAGACACAATTTATTCATTAATTATTATTTTTATAATAATATGTATTAAAATATTGAAGTATAAGAATTTTGTCTTTCTATACTAATGCTATTAATGATAATATTTATACCAACTCTATATATGAATTTCTTATTGGAAAACATTATTTTCTTAATAAAACTTTAGTTTCCAGGTTGTGTAGGTATCTATTCAAAGAATTCTCTCTAGGTCAAAGAGACTTTATATATATCGAAGAATAGATACTGCATAGAGGCGAGCGAGAGAAAGAAAAGAAAAACATAAAATGTCTTTGTTGTTATGAAGTAATCGAGTGATCAAGCCTCGCTGTATTGCTGTGTTGTCGTGAAGTGTTGGATACTCTCAAACATAACACCTAATCAAAGTGTTGTTTGAGAATTTTTCTTCAAACTGGATTTTGTATTCGTAGTTGTTTGGTTATATTAGTTTATTGAAATTTAGGATGTTCTTTGATCCCTCACTAGGTTAGCGGAGTTAGCTTTTTGTTATTAACTGATATTCTTTTGGTGTAAGCTGACTATATTTTCTAGTGAATTTTTTGCCATAAGACATATGTACACTTGTGCATTATTATGTTTTCTTAATTTATTCACATAAATTATTTGTGTGATAAATTGTTCATTCCGCTGCATATTGTCTTAGGTGCTCCAACGCTGCATACAATTCTTATATTTGAAATATATAATTCTCCAATTAATTAGTACTTACATGTTAAACAATTCTTCCAATTGGTATCAGAGCAACACTTGAAGTACTAAATGAGATTTTTGTTATTTTTGTTTAATAGGTACTATGTGTGGTGTCTAAAAACTAGTACATGTAAAGTCCATGTATGGTTGAAATAAGTTATTTATTTATTTAATAATTTAAGCAATGCATGCTATGTGTTAAATTATTTTAAAAAGTATATATATTTATTTATTTTATTAAGCAATTTAAAATATTTTCATGAGATTTAGCATTAAGACGAATATTCGATTCCTAACCAGGAAAGGAGACCTCAGACGATTAAGATACATACAAGTCTCCCCCCCTTAAATAAAATTTCGTCCTCGAAATTTATAACGTACCGAATAACCCCGGGTAGTGACTTCCAGCTGCCCTGGAAGTCGATCATCCATGCTCGGAGTAGGTCCTCTAGAATCTCTGTTTGACTGACCGTATGTCTGAGGATGGAAGGCAGTACTGAACAATAACTTCGTACCCAACCCCTAATGGAGACTCTTCCAGAATACAGACGTGAATCTTGGGCCCCTGTCTGACGCGATGGACACTGGAATCCCATCCAGTCTGACTATCTCTCTGATGTACAGCTCTGCGTACTGAGTCATGGTGAAGATTTTCCTGATCAGTAAGAAATGAGCTGATTTAGTGAGCCGATCAACAATCACCCAGATGGCATTGAATCCTCCAGTAGTCCTCGGAAGCCCTATCACAAAATCCATAGTAATGTTCTCCCATTTCCACTCGGGAATAGGGAGTGGTCTCAACTTCCCTGCAAGTTGATGATGCTCTGTCTTGACCTGCTGACAAGTCAAACACTCGGAAACAAATAGTAGAATATCCCGCTTTATGCCCAGCCACCAATACAGAGTCTTTAGATCCTTATACATCTTTGTACTCCTGGATGGATGGAGTACGGGGTGCGGTGGGCCTCACTCAAGATATCTGCTCGAAGGAATCATGGTCAGGAACCCATAGGCGGTCCCTATATCTGACTATGCCGTCCACAACTGTATACAATCTCTGGCCCTTAGCCTCGTCCCTCTGTCTCCACTTATGTAATTGCTCGTCAGAAGTCTGCCTTGTCCGGATTCTGTCTCTCAGAGTCGGCTGTACTATCAGAGTAGCAAGATTCGGGGCCTCGCCCCTGGCATAAACTGCAAGCTCAAATCTCTGAATCTCATCCTGTAGCGGCCTCTGCACTGATAGGTGAGCAATCACTGTGTGCTTCTTGCTCAAAGCGTTTACAACTACATTAGCCTTACCGGGATGGTAGCTAATGTCCCAATCATAGTCCTTCACCAGCTCGAGCCACCTCTTCTGTCGCATATTCAATTCCTTTTGTATGAAGGAGTACTTCAGGCTATTATGATCTGTAAAATTCCTACACTTCTCTCCATACAAATAGTGTCTCCAGATCTTCAGTGCAAATACCACTGCTGCTAGCTCGAGGTCCTGAGTCGGATGTTCTTCTCATGGATCTTCAGCTGTCTGGACGCATAGGCTATCACTCTTCTTGCTGCCTCAGAACTGCACCCCACCCAAACCAAGCTTCGATGCATCTGTATAGACCACAAACTCTCCATGTCTTGATGGCATAGCTGGTATTGGTGCAGTGGTCAACGCTAGCTTTAGTCGATCAAAGCTCTCATGACACTCCGGTCCCCAAATAAACTTGGCATTCTTCTTCGTCAAGGCGGTCATGGGCACCGCAATAGAAGAGAAGCCCTGGATGAAATTCCTGTAATAGCCTGCCAATCCCAAGAAACTATGGATCTCTGTCACGCTCTTAGGAACTGGCCAATCTCTGACTGTCTCTACCTTGCTGGGGTCGACCTCTATGCTATCCTGAGATACAATGTGGCCCACGAATGCTAATCTGTCAAGCCAGAGCTCACACTTTCTGAATTTGGCATACAATCGTCTCTCTTGTAGAGTCTGTAACACTGTCCTCAGATGCTGACTATGCTCCTCCCTGCTCTTTTAATAGATCAAGATAACGTCAATGAAAACTCTAACGAACTGACCCAAGTATGGCTGAAACATGCGATTCATGAGATCCGTGAAAATCGCTGGTGCTTTTGTCAAACCGAAGGGCATCATCAAGAACTCATAGTGCCCGTAACGCGTTCGGAAGACTGTCTTATGCACATCTCACTCTCTCACTTTCAGCTGGTGGTAACCGGATCGAAGGTCTATCTTGGAGAACACTGATGCTCCTTGCAGCTGATCAAACAAATTCTCGATACTCGGTAATGGATACTTATTCTTAACTGTGACTCTGTTCAGATCTCTATAATCAATGCACAGTAGCATGTCGTCCTTCTTCTTGACAAAAAGAACTGGTGCGCCCCAAGGAGAAAAACTAGGGCGAATGAAACCCTTTTCTAGCAGATCCTGAATCTGATCTTTAAGCTCTTTCATCTCTGTAGGTGCTAACCGGTAGGGTGCCATAGATATCGGCATTGTCCCTGGCATGAGCTCAATCAAAAAGTCCACCTCTCTGTCTGGTGGGATGCCTGCAACATCGTCAGGGAAAACACCGGAGAACTCCCTGACTACATCAACGTCCTCCAGGCTCTGATTGACTGGCTCTGTCACTGATATGATGCTGGCTAGGAACTTCTGGCAGCCTCTCTTGATAAGCTTCCTCGCACCCAAGCAGGAAATGACGTGCGGGAACTGCTGGTGTCTGGCTGCCTCATAAACAAATGGCTTCCCACTGGGTGGTCTGACAGACACTAACCTCTGTCGAAAGTCTATGACAGCACCATGTGAAGATAGCCAGTCCATGCCCAAGATGATGTCAAACTCTGGCAACAGTAGTACTATCAGATCTGCCTGTACTGCCTTTTGTTGCAATCTAACCTCCAATCCTCTCACTATCCCGGAAGTGAACATCTGATCCCCAGATAGGATTGATACTCTGAACCATGAATCCATCGCTGCTGTTATGATTCCTAGTCGCTTCACGAAAGATTCGAATATAAACGAATGTGTAGCCCCTAAATCTAGCAATGCATGCGTGGATACACCTGCAATATATATCCTTTTTGCGACAAAACATACCATCAAATCTAGTAATTTTGAACTTAAGGAATTCCTTATCGGCAATTAACCAAAATCCTTTGAGAAAGTCACTGAATTAACACAAACATTATTCCCCAAAAATTTGAAATTGATCCTCAGAAAAATCAAAAATTACAATTTAGACCCTTAAAGTTCGAAAATTGCACTTTGGGTCCTTCAACTTTTCGAAAATTACAACTTGACACCATAAAATCATTGGTCGATAAATTTGTTCTCAATCAAATAATTACATTCTTATTCTTAACTAGGTAGAGCATGCATCCTAAATCCTTCTAAGTTATCAATTCCAAAAATAAATCCTCAAGCAAGCATCAAATCCATGCAATTGTTCAGTAGATATAAAATCTTAAACAAAAGAGTTACCAGTAATCAGTGTCGAGCCTGGCTCTGCATCGTCCTCCTCGGCATGCATCACATAGGCCCGGCCAGTAGTGGGGTCTGTGTTCTTTAGGCTGTCCGCTGCTTTGTGGCCCTCCTGTCCACAAACGAAACATCTAAAAGTCCTCCATAAGCACCTGCTGACATGGAAATTGCTGCATTGCGGGCATGGCATCCTATCATCTGGCTTAGGCGCCCCTGGCGTCTGAGGAGGTCTCTGCTGCGAGGGCCTCTTGAACTGATCCTGGGGCTTCTGCTGCCCTTGCTGCCTTGGCGGCCCTGAAAACTGTTTCTTCTGGGGCTGAGAGCTGGATTGTGTCTGATGCCGCTTCCTCTGCATCTCAAAGTCTATGTCTCGGAGCGCCTGCTCCACCTGGAAGACACAGGAAGTGGCCTCATCGTAGCTCGCCGGTCTCATCAACATCACATTCCTGGGAAGGGTAGGTCGCAGTCCATCCATAATATGCTGCAGCTTCTGCTCGGCATCCCTGGCAATAAGAGGCATGAAGTGACAGCCCCGATCAAACTTGCGGATGAACTCCGCCACAGATGAGTCCCCCTGGCGGAGACTCATAAACTTTCTTGTCAGGCAACCCCTGACGTCTGCTGGAAAGTACTTCCCATAGAACAACTCCTTGAACCTGGCCCAGGTAAGGGTAACCAAGTTCTCAGCATGAGCGGCGCCCTCCCACCATAGGGAAGCATCGTATCTCAACATATAGATGGTGCACCTGGCCCGGTCGCCAACCCTCATTTGCAGATACTCCAAGTGCAGCTCTAGAGATCGAATACATCCCTCGGCTATCATCAGTAGTACCCCCGAACTCCTTCGGGTTGAGCCGATGGAACTGCTCAAAAACATCCACCTGAGGCCTATGAGCCTGCTGAGCGTGCTCCAGTAGCCTAGCCATACCCTCCAGAACTCGGGTAGATGGGTCTCCTGGCGGTGGCGGTGGTGGAGGTCCTCTGCAACCCCCCAGAATCTCATCCTACCTATCTGTACTGGGAGCACGCCTGGGAGGCATATCTGAATACAGTCCAATTTATAAACATAACCCATCATGCAATTATTCAAGTTTTTAGAATAATAAACCTTAAATCATAAAAGCAGTTAAACATATATCGTAGATCATCCAAAACGCGTAAATCATGTAAACGCAGGATGTTAACAGTAAATCATTTTAAACATAAAAGCTTACAGACTTGAGGCTTTCAAGACTGAGCTGCAGAAGCTGGCGGCGGCATAACCCTATACAGGACCCTTGCTCTGACACCAACTGTAACGTCTTCCGTTTTAAAAGTGAAAAAATATTTATTTATTTTTTTTATAAAGCTCACATTTTGAAAATAAGCATTTAAATTAATTTGGATGCAGGAAATCCTACTTAAAAATATCATTTTAAAATAATCATAAGTAATTACCAATAAAAATATAACGGAGCAAAAACGAGTAAAAATCCTAACATCAAATAGTAAAATAAAACAGTGTACAAAATGCTCATATCCTCTCAGTAACATAAAATCGTAAATGTGCGGAAAATCATGAGGTCCTCGGGTCGTGTTGCCCACCAGGTCTGCCGACTCAGAGTTCAACACCTCCAGTCCCCTCGACATCAAACTCACCTGCATCACACACGCCTAGTGAGTCTAAAGACTCAACACACCTGTACCGTAAATAACAAATACATATACATAGCACACAGAAGTGAAAAATATCATACTCTACATATCTTTCATGAACTTTAAATGCGTAATGTAAACGTGTGAAAACCATTCATCGTTAATCATCATTCATCATTCCTCATTTCCATTAGTGAATTCAGTTCATTAGAGGTGACTATCGTACATAATCATTTACGATGGATCCATCATACATAGAACCACGGTACCCGACGGCTGTCGGACATCAGTGACAGGATTACCCATCCACTGTGCCTAGGCCTCATAATCATTAACATATACGTCTTATGCATTTACATATATTTCGACAGCGACAACTAATTCCTATCATTCAAAACATCATCATTTTCATCACTAATAAAAATCATGCACATATGCAATTTTCTTTAAATCCAAGCAAGCAACGTATAGTTTCATAAAACCTAAAAATTCGTGATCATAATGCATAAACATTTAAAATATGGTAAATTTATGCTCAGGGTGCTGCCAGGACCAAAATCTTACCCGGGTGCAAAATGACCATTTTGCCCCTCGAAACCCAAATTTACCGTTTTACCCCTGGACTTCTAAAATTGACCTGAAGCTTTTCAAACTCCTTAAAATGTTCCAAAACATATTTAAAAGCATTCTTAGACGTAAACTCGAGCCCAATACCGAACTTACTCGATTCGTTTTAAAACTTGGACTGGGTCTCGGTTTTAATTCGAACCGACTTGAAACTTAACCGAAATTTTCCCAAGGCTCCCACCATTCTTACACCACTCCCAGCAGCAGATGTCCACTCTAGACCTCGACTCCAACCCACCAAATCTTGTTCCACGGCTCGGAATGTTTTACCACGCCACCAGCTGCACGCCTACAATCGAGCACCCAACCCGAGCGCATCACCCGATCGCGTCTCAGCAAAGTGCCGGACAGCCCCTCCCTTCACTCGCTTAAACCCCGACATCAGCCTCAAGACACACTCTTAACACCATGAACAACCCTTAGCACGCACTGAAAACAGCAGCCCTCGCAACCCTTACAAGAAAACGTGAGCAACATGCAAGGAACCGAATTTTTCATGTCAACTTTTCTGAAAATGCAAGCATGATGTAGATCAAAGAATTCCAATACAAATATATCAAAATCAGCATATTTAAGACGCGTATGAAGAGAAAATGAAAATACAAGCGTGCCTTGATGATTCCTACGGAAGAACGTCGAAGAAATGAGCAACGGGGAAGCGCCGAAAAATTCTTTGGCAAGAACAAGCTATGGCCGATGGGTTTGCTGTTGGAGGCCGAGGGAAAAATTAATAGGGGATGGGAAGGTGTCGGCTATAGAATGGTAATTAGGTTTAGGTTTCATTAGGTGCTAATTAAATAGATAACAATTAGCTAATGGGCCCTAAATTGTTTAATTAAAAGTTTAAAAAAAGGTTTTAAGCCCAACAAGCTTAAAATAGGCTCATTAAATCCAAACACACTTCCGAAAAATATTTCGTGTTGGAAAGTTTTTGAAAATATTAGCCGAATCCTCAAAAAGTCTCCCAATTCGATAAAATTTGTGTACCAGATAAAAATAAAATCATACGGGTAAAAATACCCAATAAAGCCTATTTTTTAAAAATACACTTAAAAACACCTTAAATTATTTAATAAAAATTAATCATGTAATAAAATAATTTTCCTGGTAATTCTCCGGTCTCCGTTTCTCGTTCGAGCGCGAAATGAAACTTAAAAATATTTAATGCATAAACCTTTAAAATTTCAAGAAATAAATTCTATAATGCAATAATTATGCATAAAATGAACAAAAATAATTAAACACATAATTTAAATATAAATCCTAGATTACATGCATTCAGGTTACGTGATTTAAATTCCTGGACCTTACACCTTGTATTGTTTCAAGAGGTGGGCGTGAGTCATGTGTGTTTTTGTAGGGGTTTTTGGCTTTTTATTTTGGTTAAAACTCATAAAACAAGCTTAGGCCCATTAACCTATTATAATAGGCCCATTAAGCCCATTACATAATATTTAAAATATTTTGTTTAAGAAAGTTTGTGAAAATAATAGCAGAGTTATCGAAAAGTTCAAATTTTCGTCGAAAATCGAATATTGTTTAAAAATAAGACTCGGCATATAAAATCACCTCAAAACACCCCATATTTGAAAATTCTATTTAAAATACATCACACTTTAAATGATTAAAAATAATTATTTAATAAAATATTTTCCCTAATATGGCCCTCGGTCTTCGCTCCTCGATCGCATTCCGAATAACCTTTAAAAATAGAGTTTTATGCATCCATGTAGAAAAATACATTTTAAATGTGTAAACATGCACACCATATTTAATTCATGAAATTAAAACCTTTTTATTAAGATATATAAGAAATTTAATAACTTGCATGTATGTGGTACACATGGACCTTATAATTTTCGGGATGTGACAATCTACCCCTCTTAAATTGAATTTCGTCCCTGAAATTCGCTTATCCTCGATATTCCAAAGTTTAGGCTCTTAATTCTAGTATCCTAATAATCCACGCTTCCGCTGCGCTACTCTGATTAAAATAAGTTTTAGGTTGTCCTTATGTCTAAATTCTTAATTTGCCACAACATTATTCTACTAACACTTAGATTTTCAAGCCCAATATTGATTCATCCTATAATGTCCTTAATTATCATTCTTTATAACATTATAACCAATATATTTCAAGGTTCTAAATGTCCCTTCAAACTTAAATCATCAAAAATTCCTATCATTTAAACCATTAAATTATCACTTATTGCTAAACTAGTCCTCAAATTCCATAAAAATTGCACAATAAATTCCTAAGTTCCTCGAAAATTATCTAATTGGTCCTTAATTTCAAAAATTTTACGATTAACCCGTAAGTTCTTGACATTTCTTATTTTATTCTATAGGTTTCTCGTAACATAACGTTCAATAATCTTAAGCTTATTAAACCCAAAATCAATTCTCATGCCCAATCTTATCTTTCCACCAAAAACCTAAAATTTCAAATTGTACATTTTTATACTTCTAAAGGCGTCGCAATCTTCGAATCATTATTCCTTATGTGTAATTCCCAAAAAATAACTCAACTAGTACCACAAATCATAAGTATTTTCTTAGAAAATCTACATGTCTCAAAAGCATTCATAATATTCACGATTAACTTACGACCCAAAAGGTGGACATTAGTACTAAAACCCAAAAATCAATATAGTCCAATCAGTTTCAATCTTTCCTAAAGCCCATCAACCAAATTCTTAAACATGTCCAATTCTACCACAAGTCCAGCATGCATGGAAATCACATAATTTCTTATTTCATATCATAGTATGCATAAAAATTATAGAGCATCTAATATTTTACTTAAAAAAATTATGCAACCATGCAGGTTTAATCGTAAAAATCATTTATCATGCAAACTTAAACATAAATGCCATTTAACTTCAAAACGTGTTTACACATGTAGCTTAAACGTATAGATCATGCAAACATGCAGGTGATAACATTAAAAACATTTAAAACATTTAAACTTACAGATTGAGGCTTGACGACTAAGCTTTCCGGAACTGGCGGTGGCACAACCCTTTGCAGGAACATTGCTCTGATACCAAATAAAACGTCGACTACTCGTTTCTTAAAAAGTACTAGAAATTTTTTTTCTATCCTAATAGTTTCTGCCGATACATATATATACTTTTAAATATTTTTTACACCATTTTAAAAATAAAACAACCAACTATATTTGAAAATTCAAAGAAATAGTTCAAAACATAAAATCGTCAAACGTTTTACCAACCTAAAACTTAGAAATATTTCAAAATAAAGCTAATTCTACCAACCTCTCAAAAACAACTCAAAAGCATAATAAATAGTCTTAAAAATCTTTAACATAAAATTAAAATCATAAATATGAAAAAACTAGCACTGGTCCTCGGGTTATGTACACCTTCAGTGCAGTAAGATCAACCATCAAAACCTCCATTAACATCAATATCATGCCCACCTACATCGATCACATCTAGTGAGTCTAAAGACTCAGGAAACCATAATCTTAATAACAAATAATACGTATACAATCACATGCAACAGTGAAAATATTTTTTATTTAAAATAACATTTCATAATCATGCATAAACTTAAACATTTTTCATATCATCATAAACATATTCATTTTCATCATATACGTATACGTTTTCTTTTTCGTTGAATTCAGATCGTTAATTGTGACTTTCGTATTAGCTGAAGGTCGATGGATCCATCTACGTATTACTACAGTACTGGGCGGCGAGGACATCAGCGACACTCTCACCCGTCAACTGAGTATTGGCCTCCAATATCATCGTATCATCATATTCGTATCATCGTATTAGTCACAATTACTTCACTTCCTTCAACATTTCATATTTTCATCACTTTATAAAAATTAAACATGCATAAATCATTTTTCTTTTAAACCAAGCATTCAACATATCTTTTAGCATTAACGTTTCATCATAAAATTCCACAAACATTAAGAATAATCATAATAACCTTTACAGCATTCAATGCATTGCCATTACGTTTACTATTTTTAGGTATAAAATGACCGTTTTACCACTAGCAGCCTAATTTTTTGTATTTATTTTTAGACCTTGAAACGACGTCCCTAATCATTCCGAACCTAACCTATAACCTTAAAACACTCCCATAAACATTCCTTAGACGTAACTTATGTCCCTTGACTACTTTCCCAAATCGTTTTTAAACTTAGATGTATATCCCGGTTTTGACTTGTATGGACTCGAAACTTAACCAAACATGAACCAAAGATTTTTAACCCATAACTAAACCTTTTTAAACCCAAAACCTTGTAATTTTCGACCCTTGCCCTCAAGCGACTCGACCGGCCTCTATGTGTTACAGTAGATGCTCTGCAAGCAAACTGTTGGCTAGGGATTTTATTGACTCAGTTGTAATAAACAATATTTATTTTAATATAATTCATTATTTCATGGTTTGTTGTTTCTTTATCTGTATACCCATGTGAACATCATAGATAAAGACCTTGATTGTACTTTAATACAAATGAATCGTAATTCGATGTTGAAACTCTTTCGTAAACGCTGTATGATCGAAATTCGTTCCTAGTCGATTCAGCCGCCTAAAACATGGATAAAGGTCACTTGAGCTCGAGACTAGCATCTGTGATGTTGTGTACCACGTTTTTTTGTATGGACATAGAGATGTCAAAATATGCAGATGGGTAGTCATATGATGATTATACAGAACAACCCTCCATCGGACTTTCCAAGTGGTTATCATTCATCGAGAGGATAAGTTTGTGGTTATGATTGTAAATCGTTAGTCCTTACGACAAGGGACAACATTGATGCTCTATATGCTAGGGCTGTGCTTTGACTCGTTTATCGGCTCTAGCTAGGAGAGTCATCATGTGACGAGATTGGGTAGAGTTACGACACATATAGGAGCCAGTGCATTGTAGTCGGGGATCCACCGCTCACCTACGGGTGTGGATATCCTATGTGATCTGATAAAATAATAGTGCGTGGAATCTCTGGCCAGAGTATGAGATGTATGTTGGAGAAGGAGTTCTCCAATAGTATATGCGATGTCACTATTTATATGTATCACATAGTTATCGAATTATTTTTCAACTATCGATTAACCAATGATTGCAGATTCGATTGGGATATATGAGATGAAGCGACAGTACTGTACCTTTATCATAATCGACTGATTCATGTAGGCACTATCAGTGATACCTAGGGAATCATGGAGCGATGCTACTAGACACTCTTACCATGATTCGATGGGTTTAATCAGAAATATGATTTCTGACATTCTCATGATCAATAGTTGATACATAGAATGAGGGAAATTAGGGTAACCCTAATAAAAGATTATGTCCTGAATCACAAGGAGTTGTGAGCCCACGGCTAGCTGTATCCATGGACTATTGAGGGTCACACAAGTACTGGATTATTTTGTACCCGTTGAGATAATAAATTCAAGGAGTTGAATTTATAGAAAACATTGAGAGAATAAATTCAAGAAGTTGAATTTATATTATGATATAGTAAATTCAAGGAGTTGAATTTATGATAATTAAATTTTGAGAAAATAAATTCAACGAGTTGAATTTATGAGATAGTAAATTCAAGAAGTTATATTTATGAATTTATAAATTTTGGAGAGAATAAATTCAAGGAGTTGAATTTATAAAATTTCGAGAATTTAATTTATTAAACTCAAAAGCTGAGTTTATTAAATATTAAATTTTTGGAGGTGATAAATTCAAAGAGTTGAATTTATAATTTAAATATTAAATTCAAATGTTGAATTTATAAAATATTTAAATTAAATTTAATGGGTATATGTATAATGGACTTGTCGGAGTACAAGACCAACATACACATTATCAAGGTTCTTAATTGGACTTTAAAAGATTAATTAATTAATTAAACTAGTTGGACTAGAATAATTAATTAATTAAATCCATTAAGTATTTAATTTAATTAATGGGCCCTAAGCTTATATATATTTGTATTAGGTTTAGGATTATTAATTAATCCTTACAATTTTTCGAAAAGCTAGCCTCTATCCCCTTAATTGGAATTTTCGAAAATTGCTCTCTTTTTCTCTCAAAAATTTCAGCCTCCATCAAAGAAAATTTGATTTATGCCGCCTCTCGATTTTTAATCTCCAACGATAAATCTTTCTGTACTTTCTAGTGCAAGTTTGAAGAGGAACAAGTAATTCAGTCGTGGACCGGATTGGGAGATCGAAGAAAGAAGATTTGAAGAACGTACATTGGATTTACAACATGAGCTACGTTCGATTATACCGACGTAGTTGGAGCCAAGTGAAAATTGTTCACCAAAGGTAAAAGTTTTAAACATCCTATGTATGTTTAATTTATAAAATCATACGAGTGCTCAAACAAATATTTTGATCGTATGGTTCTATAAATAAAAATTTTAAGCACGAGAAAACGAGATTCAACAGTTGTATCAGAGCTAGGTTCTCTTTATCGTATGGTTTTAAATCATATTGAATAATTTATTTAGAACCACACAAGAAAATTTTTCAGAAAATTGATGAACCATAAAAAAATTTATTTTTCCAGAAATTAAAAAAAAAAATTTAGACTGCCCGGAAGTGTTCTGGACAGGGCACTGTGCACGCCTGCGCGCACAGCGCTGCGCACGCAACGTGTGCGCAACAGGCGCGCAGCAGCCGCGCTCGCATGGCTTGCGTAACGTCCGAAAGTGTCTCGGGAACCGTGCTGGGTAATGGGCTTGAATTCTTTGGGCCTAGGGTGCAATTTTTTGATTTTTCAAAATTTTGGATTAGATTGATATTTTATGAAAATTAATTCAATTTATTTTTGAAAATTAATTTTTGGAAAATTAAGAATTTTCTTGTAAAATAAATAATTAGAATATTTTTTTAATTATTTATTGTAAAAATGAGTTTTACAAGAAATCAATTATTATTGAATTAATTGAAAATTAAATAAAGGTGTTTATTTAATTTATTAAATTCTATAATAATTGTGGTGGTTAGTAATAAAATTATTAGATATATGATTTATCAATTAAATAAATTTTTTTAATTAAATTGATGTTAATATTTGATATTAAATGTATGAAGGATGATCGAGAGCCTTGACCAATGTATTAGGTGTATGTTAGGATATTTTTCTGTTTTATTCATTTTGTTAATATTTGATATTATTACAGTGACCCTGGTTTATGGCCCGTTCTCACTCTATGTGATGTATTCCTTATGTGCCCTGGCTATTTAAATGTAACTATTAGAAATAGTGGGAGATCAAGACTATAAGATGATGGGCCCGATGCATAAGATGAAGACATGTAAAATATTGGAAGCACTTGTAATAGTTGCATTTGCATCCCTGCATTCACCTAGGTTTTGGACCTGGATCCATGTCTGACTCACATGAATCTAATAGTGTTGGTGATCGATCATCCTTATTTATTGTTGAATGTCATATTATGATATATGTTATATATAGTAGTATGCATGTATGTATATTATTAAATAATATAGTTGCATGAATCCGGCAAGCAGACAAACATGGCACGCGATTTTAAATCAAAATGATGAGACAATTTTAAATTTAAAATCCCTTATTTTGAATAAGATTCAAAATTTATATCAAACTGTAAAAGTAAAAATTAAAAGAGTTTAATTTATTCTTGCCTTCCATCAACCGTGGTTGCATGTTGAACGCTACCCGCGGCCAGTGTCTGGGTCATATTATTGGGTAGGCCTGGACGCTGGAAAGCTGTGACCTCCACCGGACATATGATGTGAATTGAGTGGAACTCTCATGACTTCGGTTCATATTATTGGGAGAACTCATGGTGACCGTCCACTACAATTCAATATTGATGGGTCAGTTTGAAACGTGAAAATAAACGGCGTCATATTATTGGGTCCATATTAAACATGAGGCGAAACACGCGGAGGTTGCATAGGGATGCAATTGGATTCTACCTTTTAGAAATTATAATTGGCTGATATTATTCGTGATTATAATTGTCTAATTGGGCTTTGCGTGCCCATTAATGAAATACGATTCCCGTTTTTGATCAGAGGGTGGTGAAAATATCAAAATAGTGGGAGGGAAATTTATAAAATAAAAATCCATATTTTATATTTTAAAATTATTTTAAAAAATCAGCAACCATTATTCTGTTTTCATATTAATATATTTTCGATTTTGTCACGTAATAAATTTATGTTATTAACAAGCTAAACAAATCTAAATTTCAAGACTGGTTGGGAAATTGTTCTGAATTCGGAGAAATTTGCATACACACTAATGTCAGTCCTACTAAACTGACAAAGCATGTAAGATGGTAGGGCCATAGTATGCAAGCTAAAGTGTAAAATGCTAGCTTTTATGTCAAATAAACTGTAGGGACAGTTTGAGGAAACGTTGAATGCTGCTGACATTCGAATACACGTGCAAGAGTTGCATGGTGCATGAAACTTATACAATGATGCACACCACTTTCAAAGAGCTCATGACTACAAGCATTCAAGATGGGACTCTGGCCCACGAGCGTGGTGTACAAATGATTGGACTTATTGAGAATGTGGTGGGCCTGGAATATGTGATTCCGAACGAGTTACTCGATGACATCAATTTTTTGTCTTTCTCTTCCTCATTTGACGGGGTTATGGTGAACTTCAATTTGAATAAGAGAGATAATAGCCTTGAAGAGCTAGTCAATACGCTTATGGCTTATGAGATCACCATAAAAGAGGAAAATGTTGTTTTTCTAATGGTCATCTCGTCAGACGAAAAATGGCCCACAAAGTAAGGGAAATAAATGTTCTACCCCTCACAAGAAAAACAAACCCAATAAGAGGCCAACTCTGAAGGACACTTAAAAGGCCTACAAAACCTGATAAGTCAGAACATATTTATTTCACTGCAAGAGGTCCGGGCATAAGAAATTATATGTACCAGAAATGTTCTGGAAATGATAAGTGAATGTCCAAGTAAACAGGATTTCAACAAAAAACAAAAGAAAGTTATTTGATCCAAATCCCGCACAAATATGGCACGCTGGACTATGTCATATTTCCAAAAGAAGTATGCATAACCTAATGGGAGAAGGCATATTTGACTTGTCAGACATAAATTCTCTACCTACTTGTGAGTTCTGTCTAAAAAAAAATGACTAAGACTCCATTCAATGGAAATGTGAAACGTGGGCATGGTCTACTGGATTTGATCCACACGGACGTTTGTGGCCTGCTAAGCATTAGCACAAAATTTGGGCATTCCTTACTTCATTATCTTTACTGATGACCATTCGAGGTATGTGTATGTTTATTTGATGAAACACAAATCTGAAGCATTTGAAAAGTTCAAAGAATTCGGATCTGAAGTAGAAAACCAGCTAGAAAAAAATATTAAGGCACTTTGATTTGATCGAGGTGGAGAATACTTAAGTGATGAATTTTTGGGTTATCTAAAAGAGAATGTGATTCTCTCATAGTGGACTCCGCCAGAAACACCACAATTGAATGATGTTTCTGAACGTCAAAATCAAACCTTGATGGAAATGGTTCGATCCATGATGGGATTCACTAAATTGCCTACATCGTTTTGGGCTTTGCGCTTGAAACTGCGGCAATGTTGTTGAATAATTTCCATATTAAAGCAGTGGATAAAACAACATATGAGATATGGATGGAAAAAACTCTCAAATATTCTTACATGAGAATAAAGGGATGTCCTGCTTACGTGAAGCAGACAGTGAGAGAAAAATTGGATAGTAGATCTACTTTGGGCTACTTTGTAGGATATCCAAAGAATTATGTTGGATATTATTTCTATCATCCCAATGAAGCAAAAGTTTTTGTTTCAAGAAATTCCACCTTTTTGGAAAAAGAATTTTTATTAGATAGAAAAGGCAAGATGATAGAACTTGAAAAAATTCAAGATACTCCCTCAACTATAGAAGTTGAACCCATTTCCCATCAACCAGTAGTTGAAGTACAAGATCCTAGAAGGTTCTGATAGGGTTATTAGACCACCTACGAGATATACGCTTCTTCATGAACAAAGCCATGGTAGGCTTGTGTTTGATGTGATCGAATGAATTTCAAAAAAGCAATATCTGATACTGTTTCAACCAAATGGCTTGAAGCCATGCAGTCAGAAATGGACTCTATGTATTCAAATCAAGTATGGATATTAGTGGATCCACCTGAGGGAATAGTTCCCATAGGATGCAATGGATCTACAAAAGAAAGCTTGGGGCGGATGGAAAGGTAGTGACCTTCAAAGCAAGGCTGGTTGCAGAAAGTTATACTCAAAGACAAAGAATTGACTATGAGGAAACTTTTTCACCTGTTGCTATGTTTAAGTCCATTAGAATACTACTTGCCATAGCAGCATGCTATGACTATGAGATGTGGCAAATGGATGTAAAGACTGCATTCCTCAATGGAGACGTCAAAGAAGAAATTTATATGTCTCAACCAGAGGGATACACATCAGTAGGAAGTGAGCATAAGGTATGCAAACATCAGAAATCAATATATGGTCTCAAGAAGGCGTCAAGGAGTTGGAACCTCAGATTTGATAGCACTATCAAGGAATTTGGTTTTGCTAAGAATCCTGAGGAACCATGCGTGCACAAGAATGTTAGTGGGAGTGCAGTGACATTCCTAGTACTTTATGTTGATGATATCCTACTCATTGGGAATGATGTAGGATTAATGCAATCAACTAAAGTATGGTTAGCAAGTAAATTATCCATGAAAGACATTGGTGAAGCATCTTATGTATTGGGAATACAAATCTATAGAGATAGAACAAAGAGGATGCTGGGACTCACCCAAGCCACTTATATCGATACCATCCTTAAGTGATTCTCTATGGAAGAGTCCAAGAGAGGATACTTACCAATGTGTCAAGGTGTTACTCTATCTAAAGCTATGTGTCCCAAAACTGATGAAGAGATAGAGATGATGACATGTATTCCATATGCGTCAGTCATTGGTAGTATCATGTATGGTATGATATCGACACGTCCTGATGTGAGTGTTACAAGCAGATATCAGACGAACCCCGGTCCAATGTATTGGAAAACCGTGAAAGATATTCTTAAGTACTTAAGAAGGACTAAGAACTTGTTTATGGTCTATGGGGGTGGAGAATTGAAATTGGAAGGCTACACTGATTCTAGCTTCCAATGTGACGTAGAAGATTCGAAATAGACCTCTGGCTTTGTATTCATGCTAAATGGTGCGGCTGTCTCTTGGAAAAGTTCTAAGAAAGACACCGTTGTGGATTCCACCACTAAAGCTGTATACATTGCTGCATCTGCTGCAGCCAAAGAGGATATTTGGATGAGGAATTTTGTCCAAGAGTTGGGCGTCATTCCTAATGGAGTTGATCCAGTGCCCATGTACTGCGACAATACTGGTGCCGTTGCGCAAGCAAAGGAACCAAGATCTCATCAGTGATCCAAACATGTACTGAGGAAATTCCACATCATCCAATAGATTGTGGGAAGAGGAGATATATCAGTCGAAAGCGTTCCCTCTGCAGATAATGTTGCTAATCCCCTTACAAAACCCTTGCCAGGACTATTGTTTGAGAAGCATCGCGAAGCAATGGGATTAAAGTTTATGGGTAGTTGGCTCTAGGGCAAGTGAGAGATTGTTAGAGTAGATGCCCTACAAGCCAACTGTTGGCTAGGGATTTTATTGATTCAGTTGTAATAAACAATATTTATTTTAATATAATTCATTATTTCATGGTTTGTTATTTCTTTATCTGTATACCCATCTGAACAACATAGATAAAGACCTTGATTGTATTTTAATAAAAACGAATTGTAATTTGATGTTGAACTCATTTGTAAACACTGTACGATCTAAATTAGTTCATAGTCGATTCAGCCGTCTAAAACATGGATAAAGGTTGCTTGAGTTTGAGACTAGCATTTGTGATGTTGTGTACCGCATTTCTTGGTAAGGGCATAGAGATGTCTAAAGATGCAGATGGGTAGTCATATGATGATTATACCGAACAACCCTTGTAAGGTCCAAAATTAAGACGACGTAACCTAATGGCATGCAAATCTAAGAAATATAAAAAATAAGTAATTAAATAATTTAATTGCTTAATTGATTATGTGACATGCATGATTATATGTTAAATAGGATTTAATTGTCATGAGGCATAAAACGTTATTTTTAAGGATTATTCAAGTTGCGACCGAAGAACGGAGAACGATGGCTGAAAAACGTAAAATGTTTTTATTAAATAATTATTTTTAATTGTTTAAAATATGGTTGATGTTTTTTTCTATTTTTGAAAATAAGGGGTTTTGAGGTGATTTTATACGCCGGTACGTAAATTTTATCGGTGTTGGTTTTTTAACAAAAATACGACTTTTTGGCAACCCGGCTAATAAATTCACAAACTTAATTAAACAAAACTATTTTTAGTATTTGAATTAAAGATTAATGGGCCTAGTTAAACCTTTAATAGGCCTAAGCCTTGTTAGTTGATTATTTATGTATTTAAAGTGTAAAACCCCACCGCAAAACCCTCATTACCCATCGGCCACTTTTATGAAAATCCTTCACCAAAGTTCTCCTCACACTACACTACACACACACATCAATTTAAAGAAAATTTCGGTGGAAGCTCCAAGGGTTTCAAGCCAAGGTCTCCTACGTCTAAGTTCTTCGCAAATTGTCAACGAATAATCATGCGTTTAAAACGCAAAGGCATGCCTATTCTTTTCTTCAAAAACTTCATCACACCATATTATTTTTTATGCCTAAAAAACATGGAAAACAAGTGACACCTTGATGTATTTTCGTTTTTGTACATCGCATGAAATTTTAAACAAAGTTTCTGATTCCCAAATCATGTATTCGTATGGATTAAGGGCTGCCATTGAAACGTCTGCTTATACGTTTGCCTAAAAAGTACTAGAAATTTTTTTTTCTTTTTTTTTTTGAAACACTTTCATAAAATTTCGGCCACCACATACACATATACATAAAATATTTCTGCACCATTGTGAAATGAAACCAACCAACTAGTACTTTAAATTTTAAGGAAAAAGTCTAATTGTCAAACTAACTAACATTTTACCAAACCTAAAAAGTAATAAAGTTGAAAAGTGTAGCTCATACTAAACCTCTCAAAATCTCTCAAAAGCATAAGTAAAAATAGTAGTAAAATCTTTAACGTAAAACATAAACATTAAATGCGGAAAAGTGAAGCGTTGGTTTTCAGGTTATGTGTACCTCCAGTCCAGTCCGATTAGGCATCCAAGCCTCCCTCAACATTATTATCATACTCACCTGTATCATACACACCTAGTGAGTCTAAAGACTCAACACGTCATATCGTTAAAAACTAGTAATACGTAATACAGATCACATGCGACAGTGAAAAATATTTGTACTTAAAATAACGTTTTCATGATAATGCATAAACTTTAAACTTGACCATTTCATAAACATGTAAAATCATAAACATTTTCGTACTATCATAATCATATACATATTCATGTTCATATACGTGTTTATTGAATTCAGATCGTTGATTGTGACTTTCATATACGTGTTGGGCGATGGATCCATCTACATGTAACCACAGTACTGGGCGGCGGGGACACCAGCGACACTCTCACAGGTCAACTGAGCCTTGGCCTTACGTGTTAACATATCATCATATACATATACATATCCGTATCCAAAGAAATACGATCGTCGGGCTCCCATTGGGACCATAACCCTCACGATATCTCATACATATCATCGTGTTAGTCACAATCCTTTCACATATTTCAACATGTTATCATCACTTAACAAAAATCATGCATATACGTATCGTTTTTATTGTTGAAACAAAGCATGCAACATATCATTTAAATGTCCAATAATTAATCCATAAAAATCCAGAACATTTAAAAATCATGTTTAACCTATAAAAATTCATAAACATCCAAATCATTGAAATAATCATATTTAGCATGTAAAATCGCATTTGGGACACTGCCATGAAGTTTACTAATTTTCGAGGGTAAAAAGACCGTTTTACCCCTGGACGTGACATTTTTCGTTTTGACTTTTTCTTGGTTCACTAGGCTTTTTAATTAATTCGTAATTAGACGTTTTGAAGCCGTTTTAATTCCGAAAAATCCAAAACTTTAATATAAAATTCTTAAATTCAAAACTTAGTCTTTTTATATTATTTTAGCCCTCGTGAACCATGACTCGACCCCCGTGAGCCATGTTTCAATTTATTTTAGTTAAGAAAACCCTGGTATGACCTATTTGTTTCGACCCCGAGCCATGTCTAGATTTCCTCAAGCCACCCTCGAGCCAGGTTGAACCAAACTCTGACCAACCCCCTTAGACTCCCTACTGGACCTTAGAAACCCACGGAGACCGACCCTAACTCAAAAACGAAGTCCCAACTCCCAACCATAAACTGGCCGAGACTCCTAAGATTCATGGTCTCTACTTTCTTGTGTCCAGGACCTAGCCAACGAGCCCAGCCCCTGAACCAACATATCGTACACTTCCCTAGGACCCTTAGGACTCACCCAAGCCTAGCCCAAGCCCCCGCAACCAAGCGCACAACTCTGCACAGAACACAGGACCTGCGCGCCCCTCCTTAGCTTTTCTCGGGTAGGAGTCCTTGCTGTGAAGGACTCCTCCCAGCCCCTTAGCTCGAGTCCTAGCATCGCTAGGCCTCTTCCCTTGACTCACCCACGGACGTGGCTAGCCCCTGGTCCCAACCGAACCAGGCCCAGCCCCTAAAACATGTGAACCGACCCCCCATGACAGCAACACGATTCAGTTGTGTTCTGTTCCTGTTGCAGCGTGTTTGTGTAGTTCTAGGACAACCTAAATTCGTGTAAAACAATACCATAACACTTCCTAATCATGGAAGTTCTTTTATGCATAAAAAGAACACAATTTGGATCAAAAATACAACTTGAAATTTCATGTTATATGCAAAAAACGAAATTTGAACAAAAGTGCCACTTGTTTTCAATCTTTCATGCATAAAATATAATATGGTTCGATGATGTTTTGAAGGAAATAATAGGCGTGCCTTTGAGTTTTAACGCACGATTAATCATTGACGATGACGAAGAACAGGGCAAGACCTTGGCTTTAAATTCTCCTTGGCTTTCTCGATTTTCTTCTTCAAATATTGTAGATGGTGTGTGTCGTGTCATGGTGTGCTTTTTCAGACTTGAAGGCGTGTAGTTATGGCATAGGGTTTGTGTTTTAATGTAATATATATACTAATTAAATCCTTGATTAGACTTAGGCCTATTAAGCATGCAAAATTAGGCCCATTAGTCTTAATTAGGATTTAATTAAAATATTAAAATAATTTTGGTAAAAATAAGTTTGTGAATTTAATAGCCGGGTTGCCAAAAAGTTCGTATTTTGTTGAAAAACCAACACCGATAAAATTTACGTCCCGGCATATAAAATCACCTCGAAACCCCTTATTCTCAAAAATATGAAAAGCCAACACCCCTATTTTAAATAATTAAAAATAATTATTTAATAAAAACATTTTACGTTTTTCAGCTCTCAGTCGTCGTTCTTCGATCGCAACTTGAATAATCCTTAAAAATAACATTTTATGTATCATGACAATTAAATCCTATTTAACATAAAATCACGCATGACACCTAATCAATTAAGCAATTAAATCAATTAATTACTTATTTTTTCATATTTCTTAGATTTGCATGCCGTTGGGTTACGTCGTCTTAATTTTGGACCTTACAATTCCTCCCCCCTGAACTAAAATTTCGTCCATAAAATTAGAACTTACCGAATAATTCTGGATAGCGACTTTTCAAGTCCCTCTCGGTTTCCCAAGTTTCTTCTTCTTCCGAGTGATTCAGCCACTTGACCTTGACCATTGGAATGACTTTGTTTTGGAGTCTCCTTTCTTGCCTTGCCAAGATTTGGACATGTCTTTCTTCGTATGTCATATTTGGAGTCAATTGTAGACGTTCAATATTTAGCACATGTGACGGGTTTGACATGTACTTCCGCAGCATCGAAATATGGAACACATTGTGAACTCTTGATAGCATTGGTGGCAACGCCACTCTATAAGCTAGTGTCCCAATCCTCTCTAAAATTTCAAATGGACCAATAAATCTTGGGCTAAGCTTGCCTTTCTTGCCAAAACGCATAGCACCTTTCGTAGGTGCTATCTTCATAAAGACATGGTCGCCCACTGCAAACTCTAAGTCTCTTCGTCTTTTGTCAGCATAACTTTTCTGTCGACTTTGTGCAGGTTTTCATTCTCTCATAGATTTTGACTATAAGCTCGGTAGTCTCTTCAATCACATCTGTACCAATCTCTCTTCTTTCCCCAACCTCGTCCCAATGAATAGGATATCTACATTTTCTTCCATAAAGTGCCTCAAAAGGAGCCATCTTGATAGATGATTGGAAGCTATTATTGTAGGTGAACTCCACTAAAGGTAATTTCGGTTCCCAATTGCCTTGGAAATCGATAACACAAGCTCGTAGTAGATCTTCTAGAATTTGTATAACTCTCTCAGACTGACCATCAGTTTGAGGATGAAAGGATGTACTGAATAATAACTTGGTCCCCATTGCTGCATGAAGACTCTTCCAAAAAGATGACGTAAATTTCAGATCCCTGTCAGAAACAATAGATACCGGAATCCCATGCTGACGAACTATCTCTCGAATATATAAGTCGGCGTACTGAATCATGGTGAATGTCGTCTTAATAGGTAGAAAATGGGCTGATTTCGTAAGACGATCAACTATTACCTTTATGGCATTAAACCCCTTAACAATTTTCAGTAATCCCACAACAAAGTCCATAGTAATGTTTTCCCATTTCCACTCGGGAATGGGAAGTGGCTTAAGTTTTCCCTCTGGTCTTTGATGCTCTGCTTTAACTTGTTGACATGTCAAACACTCGAATACAAACTTCAGAATGTCTCTGTTCATGCCTGGCCACCTATATAACAACTGCAAATCTTTGTACATTTTCGTGCTACCCGGGTGAATGGAATAAGGTGTGTCATGAGCTTCCTTCATAATAAGATCTCTCAAAGAATCGTCACTAGGAACCCATAACCGATCTCGATAACGAACTATATTATCCACCTCTGAATATAATTTCGGACCCTTGGCTTCATCTCTTGTTCTCCACTTTTGCAATTGCTCATCAGTAGATTGCTCATCACAAATTCTGTCTCTCAAAGTTGACTGTACTGATAATACGGCAAGATTAGGGGCCTCGCCCCTAGCATAGACAGTAAGCTCAAACCGCTGTATCTCGGACTGCAACGGCCTTTGAAGTTATAATTGAGTGATAACTGCTGCTTTTCTACTCAATGCGTCTGCCACAACATTAGCTTTCCCCGGATGATAGCTAATCTCACAGTCGTAGTCCTTTACTAACTCAAGCCATCTGTGCTGTCTCATATTCAGTTTTGTTTGGGTGAAGAAGTATTTCAGAATTTTATGATCAGTGAATATTTTGCACTTCTCCCCATAAAGGTAATGTCTCCAAAAATTCAATGCAAAAACTACTGCTGCAAGCTCAAGATCATGAGTAGGGTATTTTTTCTCGTGAATTTTTAACTGTGTCGACGCATATGCTATAACTCGGTCATTTTGCATCAGAACTGCGCTCAAATAGGGGTGTGCATTCGGTCAATTCGGTCACCGACCGAACCGAATTGCCAATAACCGAACCGAACCGAATTTTATTTTGATAACCGAACCAACCGAATTAGTTTTAATAACCGATCACAAATTAACCGAATTAAAATCGGTGACCGAATTAACCGATTTTTAAAAAAAAATAAAATTAAATATAAAAACATTAAAAATATTATAAATTATATAATAAATCTATTTTTAAAAAAAAATTAATTTATTATTCGGTTAATTCGGTTAACCGATTTTTTTTAGGGAAACCGAAACCGAACCGAATTAACCGATTTTTTAAACTTTCAAAACCGAATTTCTGAAATAACCGAACCGAATTTCCGAATTTGATCGGTTCGGTCGGTTATTTCATTTTAACCGAGATCTTGCTCACCCCTACGCTCAAACCAAGTTTAGAAGCGTCGGTATATAGAACATACTCCCCTTGCCCTGTCGTATAGATAACACTGGTGCTGATATCAAGGCTTGCTTCAACTTGTCAAACCTGTTTTGACACTCGGATCCTAAAATAAACTTTGCATTCTTTTAGTCAAGGATGTCAATGGTACTGCAATGGATGAGAATCCCTTGATAAATTTGCGATAATAGCCAGCTAGTCCCAAAAAACTGTGAATCTCGATAACACTCTTCGTTACTGGCCACTCTTTCACTGCCTCAACTTTGCTTGGATCAACTTCAACGCTATCACTAGAAATGATGTGGCCCAGGAAAGCCACTCTATCAAGCCAGAACTCTCACTTGCTGAATTTTGCATAAAGCTTTCGGTCTTGTAGTACTTGTAGTGCTGTCCTCAAATGACAACTATGCTCCTCTTTATTCCTCGAATAGATCAATATATCATCAATGAAGACTATAATAAATTGATCCAGATACGGCTGAAATACGCGATTCATGAGATCCATGAAGATCGCTAGCGCATTAGTTAGACCGAATGGCATGACCATAAACTCGTAGTGCTCATATCTAGTACAAAATGCCGTCTTGTGAACATCCGACTCTCTCACTTTTAACTGATGGTACACAGATCGAAGATCAATCTCAGAAAATATCGATGCTCCTTGCAACTGATCAAATAAATCTTCAATTCTTGGCAGTGGATACTTATTTTTGATAGTGACCTTGTTGAGTTCTTGATAATCAATGCATAGACGCATACTACTATCTTTTTTCTTCACAAATAATATCGGTGCGCCCCATGGAGAAAAACTAAGACGAATAAAACCTTTGTCTAGCAATTCCTGGATTTGATATTTTAATTCTTTCATTTCAGCGGGTGCTAGACGATAAGGTGCTTTAGATATAGAAACTGTGCCCGGCAATATATCGATAGAGAATTCCACTTCACGATCGGGTGGAATGCCAAAAACGTCTTTGGAAAAGACGCTGGGAAAATCTCTGAAAATATCAACATCATCTAGTTTCTGACTGATAGGAGCATGTGCAGTAGTGACACACGCTAGAAAAGCTTGGCATCCGTGTTTAATAAGCTTCCTCGCATGTAGACAAGAGATAACATGCGGCATTTGCTTGTTTCTCGCCGCCTCATAAACAAAAGATTTACCACTGTTCGGTCGAATAGACACTGATCTCTGATAAAAATCAATTGAAGCTCCATTCGTTGATAACCAATCCATCCTAAGTATTATATCAAATTCATGCATAGGAAGTACAATAAGATCTGCCCGCACTACTTCTCTGAATAAACGAAGCTCTAGATTCTTGACAATTTTAGACGTGAACATTTGATCACCAGAAGGAATAGAAACTTTGAAACCCAAACCCCTATCTTGAGAAATAATATTCAGTCTTTTGATGAAGGTTTCAAATATGAATGAATCTGTAGCTCCCGAGTCTAAAAGTGCATAGGTAGCTACCCCTTGTATGATAATCCTCCTTGCGGCGAAAATGTCATTTAAATATTTTCATGTTGAAGCTTTAGGATTTACTATCATTAATTTCCCAGAGGTTAGGTGAAGATTTCGTGTTGAACTTAAGCATTTCTTGAAAAATTGCATTTTAGTCCTTCAATTTTTCGAAACTTTCATTTTAGTCCCCATTTTTTTCGGATATTTTCAATTTAACCATTATTTTATTTCAAAAATTCTTATTTTAAATCCCTTAAATTTCGAACATCGGAATTTTGGTCCTGAAGAACTTGGAAATTTCACTTAGGTTCCTCATCTTTCTGTTAATTGCATTTTGGTCCTTTATAAAATTCGAAACCCCTAACAACCCTTGATTGTGGTTTCCTTTTAATTTTTGCCCATAAAGCTTTTTATTTGGACATCTTTTGCATAAATTAAGGCACAAGATTCAATACAAATTTCTAGGGTTTTCAAAATCATATCTTAAATTCCAACTAAAGTAGCACATGCAACCTAATTTTCACTAGGTTAAATCTTGTTCCCAATTCCATTCTACTAACCAATTTAACATTTCATGCAATAATAAGCAATATAAAAATGTTAAATGACTAGGTTACCCGTGATAAGCGTAGTGTCTGCCTCCTCCTCAGCTTCCTCGGCATTCATCACATATGCTCTTCCAACAGTAGCCGCTTTGTTCTTCGAGGAATCAGCAGCCTTATGCCCTTCTTCCTTGCAAATGAAGCATTTATAGGATCCCTAAATGCACTTGCCGAAATGAAAACGATTGCACTCCTTGCAGGGTTGTTTATCCGCAGGCTTTGGTGCTCCAGGATTTTGCGGATTTTGTGGTGCTTGCTTCTTGACTTGAACTTGGGGCTTTTGAGGCGCTTGAGGTCTAGGAGGACCCGTATATGACATCTTATTTTGTTGATTATTGTTCTCATGTTGTTGCTTCTTGCGCCGTAACTCAAACTCGATGTCCTTCAAGGATTGCTCAGACTGGAATGCATAAGTAACTGCAGTAGCATAATCCAAAGGATGCATCATCATAACATTGTTCCGTATAGTAGGTCGTAGGCCGTCCATAAAGTGTCTAAGCTTTTCTCCTGCATCCCGGGCAATAAGAGGTACAAAGTGACAACCCCTATCGAATTTCTTCACAAACTCTGCAACAGTAGGCTCTCCCTAACGGAGAGTCATAAATTTCCGTTTTAAACAGCTTCTAACATCAGCAGTAAAATATTTTTCATAGAACATGGTTTTGAATAGAGCCCAAGTGAGTGTAGCAAGGTTAACACCCTGCTCGGCTCCTTCCCACCATAAAGAAGCGTCATCCCTAAACAGATAAGTGGTACACCTCACAGGGTTAGCATATCTCATATCCAAATAGCGAAAGTGTACCTTGAGTAATCGAATCCAACCCTCAGCAGCAAAAGGATCGGTAGTGCCAGAAAATTCCTTTGGCCCTAGCCTCCGGAACTGATCATATATATCGTGTTGAGGCCTAGGAGCCTCCAGCATCTGTTGTAACTGCTGCTACAGCTGTTGCTGCTGTAACTGTTGCTCAAAGAGACGAGCCATTCCCTCTAATGCGCGAGTAGCAGCATCCCCTGGAGGAGGTGGTGGTGGTGCATTCCCTTGATGATTCACGCTGTTCTCGGCTTGATTCTCATTAACAGGGGCACGTTTAGGAGGTATTTTATCTGAATGTTTTCCAAATTCTAACGTAACCATCATGCATTTAAATCTAGGTTTTCTAATCATGTTACTTATCCTAATTCATTTTAGCAATTTAAGCATGCAAAGCATAAATACTTAAAAAGCTAGCAAACATGTAACGTAAACATATTATTCATGGCATTATGCAGGTAACATCATATTGAATCATATAAAGCATGTAAAACTTACAAATTGAGGCTTGATGACTGATCTTTCTAGCGCTGATGGTGGCACAATCCTTTACAGGACTTTTGCTCTGATACCAACTGAAACGTCTGCTTATACGTTTACTTAAAAAATACTAGAAATTTTTTTTTACCTTTTTTTTAAAACACCCTCATAAAATTTCGGCCACCACATACACATATACATAAAATATCTCTACACCATTTTGAAATGAAACCAACCAATTAGTACATTAAATTTTAAGGAAAAAGTCGAATTTTCAAACTAACTAACATTTTACCAAACCTAAAAAACAATAAATTTTAAAAGTGTAGCCAATACTAAACCTCTCAAAATCTCTCAAAAGCATAAGTAAAAATAGTAGTAAAATCTTCAACGTAAAACATAAACATTAAATGCGGAAAAGTGAAGCGCTGGTCCTCGGGTTATGTGAACCTCCAGTCCAGTCCGATTAGGCATCCAAGCCTTCCCCAACAGTATTATCATACTCACCTGCATCATACACTCCGAGTGAGTCTAAATACTCAACACGTCATATTCTTGATAACAAGTAATACATAATACAGATCCCATGCAACAGTGAAAAATAATTGTATTTAAAATAACGTTTTCATGATAATGCGTAAACTTTAAACTTGATCATTTTCATAAACATGTAAAATCATAAACATTTTCGTACTCATAAACATATACATATTCATGTTCATATACGTGTTTGTTGAATTCAGATCATTTATTGTGACTTTCATATACATGTTGGGCGATGGATCCATCTACATGTAACCGCAGTACTGGGCGGCGGGGACACCTGAGACACTCTTACCGGTCAACTGGGCCTTGGCCTTACGTGTTAACATATCATCATATACATATACATATCCGTATCCAAGGAAATAGGATCGTCGGGCTCCCACTAGGACCATAACCCTCACGATATCTCCAACATATCATCGTGTTAGTCACAATCTTTTCACATCCTTCAACATGTTATCATCACTTCACAAAAATCTTGCATATACGTTTTTATTTTTGAAACCAAGCATGTAACATATCTTTTAAATGTCTAATAATTAATCCACAAAAATCTTGGAACATTTAAAATCATGATCTAACCTATAAAAATTCATAAACATCCAAATCATTGAAATAATCATATTTAGCATGTAAAATAGCATTTAGGACACTGCCAGGACGTTTACTAATTTTCAGATGTAAAAAGATCGTTTTACCCTGGACGTGACATTTTTCATTTTTGACTTTTTCTTGAATTCTTTGACTCTAACATATCCCAAAAAAATATTTAAGCTTAAAATAAAATTCCCATAATTTTATTTAGCTTAAAACTAGGCTTTTTAATTAATTCGTAATTAGACGTTTTGAAACCGTTTTAATTTCGAAAAATCCCAAACTTTAATATAAAGTTCCTAAATTCAAAAATTAGTCTTTTTATAATATTTTATCCCTCGTGAACCACGACTCGACCTCCGTGAGCCGTGTTTCAATTTATTTTAGTCAAGAAAACACCAGCATGACCTATTTGTTTCGACCTCGAGCCACCCTCGAGCCAGGTTAAACCAAACTCTGACCAACCCCCTTAGACACCCTACTGGACCTTAGGAACCCACGGAGACCGATCATAACTCAAAAACGAAGTCCCAACTCCCAACCAAAAACTGGCCGAGACTCCTAAGATGCATGGTCTCTACTTTCTTGTGTCCAGGACCATGCCAATGAGCCCAGCCCCTGAACCAACATATTGTGCACTTCCCTAGGACCCTTAGGACTAACCCAAGCCCAGCCCAAGCCCCCGCGGCCGAGCGCACAACTTTGCACAGAACACAGGACCTGCGCGCCCCTCCTTAGCTTTTCTCGAGTAGGAGTCCTTGCTGTAAAAGACTCCTCCCAGCCCCTTAGCTCTAGTCCTAGCATGGCTAAGACTCTTCCCTTGACTCACTCACGGACGTGGCTAGCCTCTGGTCCCAACCGAACAAAGCCCATCGCCCAAAACATGTTAACCAAACCCCCATGACATCAACACGATTCAGTTATGTTCTGTTCCTGTTGGAGCGTGTTTGTGTGGTTCTAGGACACCCTAAATTCCTGTAAAACAATACCATAACACTTCCTAATCATGGAAGCCCCTTTATGCATATAAACAACACAATTTGGATCAAAAATCCTACTTGAAATTTCGCGTTATTCGCAAAAAACAAAACTTGAACAAAAGTGTCAATTGTTTTCAATCTTTTCATGCATAAAATATAATATGGTGTGATGATGTTTTGAAGGAAATAATAGGCATGCCTTTGCGTTTTTAATGCACGATTAATAGTTGACGATGACGAAGAACGGGGCAAGACCTTGACTTTGAATTCTCCTTGGCTTTCTCGATTTTCTTCTTCAAATATTGTAGATGGTGTGTGCCGTGTGATGGGGTGCTTTTTTAGACTTGGAGGCGTGTAGTTATGGTATAGGGTTTGTGTTTTAATGTATTATATATACTAATTAAATCCTTGATTAGACTTAGGCATATTAAGCATGCAAAATTAGGACCATTAGTCTTAATTAGGATTTAATTAAAATAGTTTTGGTAAAAATAAGTTTGTGAGTTTAATGGCCGGGTTGCCAAAAAGTTTGTATTTTGTTGAAAAACCAACACCGATAAAATTTACGTCCCGGGGTATAAAATCACCTCCAAACCCCTTATTTTCAAAAATATGAAAAGCCAACACCCATAATTTAAATAATTAAAAATAATTATTTAATAAAAACATTTAACGTTTTCCAGCCTTCGGTCGTCGTTCTTCGATCGCAACTTGAATAATCCTTAAAAATAACATTTTATGCATCATGACAATTAAATCCTATTTAACATAAAATCACGCATGACACCTAATCAATTAAGCAATTAAATCAATTAATTACTTATTTTTTCATATTTCTTAGATTTGCATGCCGTTGGGTTACGTCGTCTTAATTTTGGACCTCACAGCCATGACATAGGTTATGAATACGGGAAATTGGCCTTCAGTCCCCAGCTGTCGATTTTTTTTGTGTTCTGTCCCTGTGTACTTTTTTAATACCATATTTCCACATGAAGTGTACCACATTTTCACATGAAGTGTACCACATTTTGTATGACATAGTACCACAATTTTGTGGGTAGGGAGTGAACCCAAAGAAATATTTTGATTGGGGATTTTTCACCAACTTCCCCTTATGAATAAGCATGGTTTTATGAAAAAATATAGAGTCCTAGGATCACACCAAAATCGTTATGAAGCATGGTTTAATCAACTTGAATCATACTTGGGCTGATGTGTTGTTGTGGCTCACGGTTTTTGTGTGCTGAGGGTTGGTCACGGTTCTGCTGGGACCAGGGGCTAGCCAGGGCTGTGGGTGAGTCAAGGGAAGAGTCCTAGCCATGTTAAGACTCAGGTAGGTGTGCTGGGAGGAGTCCTTTCCATGAAGGACTCCTACCCAAGAGCCATGGGATATGCGCGCAGGTTGCAGGCTTGCGCAAGAGTCAAGGGCCCGGCCTGGGGTTCAAGGGCTGGGCTAGGGTGTGTCCGAAGGGTCTTAGTTGAGTGCTGGAGGTGCTGGTTTGGGATCCGAGTCGTTGCTTAGGGTCATAGATGCCAAAACGTAGAGTCCATGCAAGGTGGGTTGCTTGTCGGCTACAGCACTTGGGGATAGTTGGCTTCGGTTCTGTGGCTGGGGGCTAGTCCAAGGGTTCCTAGGGTCCAAGAGGGTGCCTAAGGGTGTTGGTCAGGGTCTGGACCAAGTTGGTTCAAGGATGGCTCGAGAGAATCGAATCATGGCTCGGTGCACAGTTTAGGGTCAAGTAAGGGTTTTAATTGCTAAATTAATCGAAACATGGCTCACGGGGGGTCGAGTCGTGGTTCATAAGGGATAAAATAATATAAAAAGACTAATTTTAAATTTAGGAATTTTATATTAAAGTTTGGAATATTTCGTGATTAAAACGCATTCAAAACGATTAATTATGAATTAATTAAAAAACCTAGTTTTTTAAATAAATAAAATTATGGGAATTTTAAGATAGGCTTAAATAATTATTTGGGACATGTTAGTGTCAAAGAAATTATGAAAAAGTCAAAAACGTAAAATTACACGTCCAGGGGTAAAACGGTCTTTTTACACCGGAAATTTAGTAAACGTCATGGCAGTGTCCTAAATGCTATTTTATATGGTAATATGATTATTTTCAATGATTATGAATGTTTATAAATTTTTATATGTTAAATTATGATTTTTAAATGTTCATGAATTTTTACGGTATAAATGGGACATTTAAAAGATATGTTACATGCTTGGTTTCAAAAATGAAAACGATAAGTATATGCATGATTTTTATTAAGTGATGATAATATGTTGAAGGACGTGAAGGGATTGTGACTATTACATGTTGGAGATATCGTGAGGGTTATGGTAACAGTGGGAGCCCGACGATCGTGTTTCCTTGGATACAGATACGAATATGAATACGAATACATTAATATGTTAATACGTTGGCCTAGGCCTAGTTGACCGGTGAGAATGTCGCTGGTGTCCCCATCGCCCAGTTCTGTGGTTTTTATAGATGGATCCATCGCCCAATACGATTAAGAATACGAGTCACAATCATGATCTGAATTCAACAAACACGAATACGAATATGAATATGTTAAAATGTTGATATGAATATGTTGATATGAAAATGTTTAAGAAAAGGTTTATGATTAAAGTTTATGCATTATTATGAAAATGATATTTTAAGTACAAGTATTTTCATTGTTGTATGTGAACTGTATAATGTATTACTTGTTATCAAGGATATGATGTGTTGAGTCTTTAGACTTACTAGGTGTGTATGATGCAGGTGATATTAATAATTATGATGTTGGAGGACTTGATGGGTGACTTTGCTTGACTGTCGGTTGATCGAGCAAAACTTGCACTGTGAAATCCCTAATAAAAATATGGTTTTGTGTGCTCCAATTTAATCGCAAGTGCACGATGTCAAGTAATAGTATAATGTACGTGAGTACGAGTATTGTTCCACTGAAGACTGTATTTAACAATTATTATTTTCAGTTATTGAACATTTAGCAACGGA
Organism: Primulina huaijiensis; assembly: GCF_012295235.1. Lineage (NCBI taxonomy): Eukaryota > Viridiplantae > Streptophyta > Magnoliopsida > Lamiales > Gesneriaceae > Primulina > Primulina huaijiensis. Next base: position 13,967,897 of record NC_133310.1, on the reverse strand, counting down.
AATTGATTTGATTGTTTTACACTACTGTTCTTAAACAAGAAATGCAAATAAAAAGATTCAATAAATGCTAAACGAAGATAATATCTAAAATGGTTGGTTAAGGTTCAATGATAAGACGGATTTGTTGGGAATATCGGTTCACCTACCCCTCATTAATTAGTTAATTCGTTCGATATTGGTTTACGCTTCCGACAGGATTTCCTATTCAATTGAACACACTCTCTCGAGCTATGCCAAACTAATTCGACTCAATGAAGTAATTAAATATCTTTAATTATTTATCAAGAGTGAATTGCATCTCGATCTATGAAATCCCCTAGTTTTCGACCCTTCGGACTATGACTATCGACGCGTATCCAATTTCATATATCTATGTAAATTGTAGATCAACGGATTATACTACTCGTTCCTATCACAAGTTATTCTCTCGAACTCACTTGCAATATGAAAACGTTGTTAAAATTAGCTATGTTCTAACAACACGGAGAAAACAATAGTATAATCAAGAATAAACCAGAAATCGAAACTGAATTCAATTAATTCAACGTTTTGGGGTAGGATCCCCTCAAATCCCAACAAATATGAAAGTTAGCTATTAGAAATCATGATTGAAATCAACAAAACAAAGTTTAGACAATAAAAACTAAGTTACAAATACTAGAATCTACGAAAAACGCAAAAAACGGTGCCCGAAAGTGTCGAATCTTCAATCCAAGCGCTCTATCCTCTCCCAAGCTTGTCTTGAATCTTCAACAATGTCTGAATAATCCTCAAATCTCGACCCTCTCCTTGCCATATCAGCCACCATCCCAAAATAAGGAAAAAATCGGCTGCCAAATCTTGCCAAAATTAAGTGGCGCTCGGGTGGTAGAGAATTACCGCTCGAGCGCCACACATTCTGTAAAACAAGTGCGGAGTTCATCTTTCGGCGCTCGGGCGTTAGAGAATTACCGCTCGAGCGCCACATATTCTGTAGTTTTTCTCCTTTGAGTCGCTTTTCGCGCTTGGGCGGTAGAATTTCACCGCCCGAGCGCCGTCTCTTCTGTCCCGAAACTTCTTGTTGGCACACTTCGCTCCGATTTCCGATTTCCAGCTAGTTTACCTGTCAATTCGATACGCCCATGTGAGACATGATCAAATGAAAATGTTTACTCTACAATGCACAAAATGTAAACAAAAAGTACGCATGCACAATGCAAACACACACAAAATAATGCCACAAAACACGTAAAAACTACTACTATCAACCCCCTCATACTAACCTTTGGCTTGTCCTCAAGCCAAACAAGTTACAAACTACACTCAACATGCAACCAGCACAGAATGAGGAGAATAAAACAAACTAAATTGATGGTGAAGTAGTAAACTGGCATCTATTGCCTCAGCGGGGTTGTGAACCACATCCATTTAGTCAAATCACAACATAAATCACACCCCTTTTTCAGAACCTCACAATACAATAATATTTTTCCAAAAGATGTGGTCGTGTGTGCTGAGGATCTTTCTAGCTTGTGTTTCTGACAGTTTTATTCGCAAATCATGTGGGTTGCCGAATTAACCAGTCAACGCAAGTTTCTCTTTTCTGAGTCCTGTTTCTATTTGGGACCAACCAGTAAACACAAACAGTGGTAGAGTTCCATAATTGAACAACAACAAAATGTAGGGAGTCAATAACCAACGGCTCAAGTGGTCAAGAAAGATGGGGAGTACGTAGATCATTTTCACTATGCACTTTGTCAGAAATTTTCTCTGACATTCCTCAATGCCTTACATATCCATCTTTTTAGCCTTGGGGTAGGATTTCACCCCTTTTTGGCTCCCCCACACCTTACATCCCTTTTTTTTTCTTTTTCTGGTGCATAGTTTTCTCATGCGTACTCCCTAGGCTTTGGATATAGTATATGTTTATTAGTCTGGCCTCGGAGCGAATTTATAGGTCCTATGCACGATTGGATGAAGGATGTTTGAGGAATACTTTTGATTTTCTACTTGAATTCATGTTACTGGGTAGTCACTCATTTCAACAGGTACTCATTCAAGTTCTACTCGCATCTTCTGTTTCTCCAGTTCCCCTCACAGATTATTTTGAACTTAACTATCATTGACACCACTATTAAAATCCACTATGTGCGCATAAACAAAATTTCAAAATACCGGGGGATTCATAACGAGTGATAGGTCTAAGTAACATGCTGTTCATTTAGCCCAAAATCATCACTGGCTACCAATCGTCTAAATTCACCATCAACTGACACTTATGCAAGATAAATATGCAGGCAAACCAAGACGAACGACGACCCCCTCATACTAAAGGTGTGCAATGTCCCCATTGCACAAAAGATGGGAAACACACATGCAAACATGAATGCAAACACAGCAACAAAAGCAAAAAATAAATGACCGAACAAACAATAATGCGGACCACAAATAAAGGAGCAGACAAAAGAAAGAGAAGAAATGCAAGGGAAACAGTAAACTCCCCTGATCAAGGCTCCCCGCCGTTCTAAATATAAGAACAAACAACGTTAAAAATATAAAACAAAATCAAGAAAGATAAAATCAAATTAAATGCAAGAGAGGGGAAAGAAAAGTAGTTCTCAATTTACAGTCGAGAGCTAGACTGTCGGCCGGTCTCAGTTTGAATTGTCTTGGAACCGGGTGATTCCATGGTGTGGCTCCATTATGCCACCCATGTAGTGCTTCAGTCGCTGGGCATTGACCATGAATGTCCCATCCTTACCATCGTGCAGTTCCACGGCTCCCGACGGGTATACTTTAGAGATCACGAATGGTCCAGACCATCGTGACTTCAATTTTCCAGGAAATAGTCGCAATCGGGAGTTGTAGAGTAGAACATTGTCCCCTTCCTTGAATTCCCTCTCGATGATTCGCTTATCATGGGCCCTCTTCGTCTTCTCCTTGTATGACACTGCAAGATCATATGCCAGGTTCCGGAATTCCTCTAACTGATCCAGTTGCCGTAGACGTCGTTCACCTGCATCAGTAAAATTAAAGTTCAATGCTTTTGTGGCCCAATACGCTCGATGCTCCAATTCTACAGGTAAATGACATGCTTTACCAAACAACAACCTATATGGTGTAGTGCCTATAGGTGTTTTAAAAGCAGTCCTATCTGCCCAAAGAGCATCATCTAACCTGACCGACCAATCTTTCCTACTGACTCCCACCACTTTTTCCAAAATTCGCTTGATTTCTCGATTAGGCACCTCAACTTGACCACTTGTCTGGGGATGATAAGGGGTAGAGATCTGGTGTGTGACACCGTATTTGTTCAAGAGTTTTTCAAATAGTTTGTTGCAAAAATGAGTGCCACCATCACTAATGATTGCTCTCGGTGTTCTAAATCTGTTAAAAATATTTTTCTTCAAAAATTTCATAACCACCTGAGCATCATTAGTGGCATATGCTTCTGCCTCTACCCATTTAGACACATAGTCAACCGCCACCAAAATATATTTTTTCGTGAATGAACTGGGAAACGGTCCCATGAAGTCTATCACCCAGACATCGAATACCTCACACTCAATGATATTATTCAATGGCATTTCATGACGGTTAGAGATGTTGCATGTCCGTTGGCATCTATCACAAGCTAGCACATAAGAACGAGCATCCTTAAATAGAGTTGGCCAATAGAAGCCACATTCGAGTACCTTAGATGCCGTCCTGGTTGGTCCGAAGTGACCACCTACCTCACGGTCATGACAATGATGGAGGATTTGCCCAAACTCCTCCTCTGCAACACATCTTCTTATCATAGAATCTGCACAAGTTTTAAACAAAAATGGTTCCTCCCAAAAGTAATATTTCACGTCAGAGAATAATTTCTTTCGTTGGTGAAATGATAAATTAGGTGGTGGAGTGCCTGTGACAAGAAAGTTAGCAAAATTCGCATACCAAGGACATTGTCTCTCCTCAAATAGTTGCTCATCAGGAAACCAATCATTTATAGCATGATCTACACTGTCATTACTAACCAACTCCAACCTAGACAGATGATCCGCCACAACGTTCTCAACACCCTTCTTATCTTTTATTTCTAAATCAAATTCTTGTAGCAACAAAATCCATCGAAGAAGGCGTGGCTTTGCATCTTTTTTAGCAAGTAAATATTTAAGTGCAGAGTGATCGGTGTAAACAATGACTTTGGACAGAACAAGATATGAGTGAAATTTGTCGAGAGCAAATACTACTGCAAGTAATTCCTTTTCAGTTGTTGCATAATTCAATTGAGCCTCATCTAAGGTCTTACTTGCGTAGTAGATTGTATGAAATACCTTGTTTTGCCGCTGGCCAAGCACAGCTCCCACCGCAGTATCACTGGCATCGCACATTACCTCGAATGGTAGATCCCAATCTGGAGCCACCAAGACAGGAGCCGTCACCAAGCGCTCCTTCAAATCCTCGTATGCCTGTAAACAGTCAGAATTAAAATCAAATGACACATCTTTCATAAGTAAGAAAGAAAGAGGTTTGGCAATTTTAGAAAAATATTTGATAAAACGCCGATAAAAACCGGCGTGGCCTAGAAAACTTCTAACTCCCTTCATGGATGTCGGAGGCGGTAGGTTCTTGATAACTTCGACTTTTGCCTTGTCCACCGCTATTCCGTTCTCCGAAATCTTGTGCCCTAGGACAATTCCCTCTTGTACCATGAAATGACACTTCTCCCAATTAAGTACCAGGTTCGTCTCCTCGCATCTCTTCAACACAGATCTCAAATTCTGCAAACACTCATCAAATATTGCACCAAAGATAGAAAAGTCATCCATAAATATTTCAAGAAAAGTTTAAATCATATCATGGAATATAGCATTCATACACCGCTGAAATGTAGCCGGTGCATTACAAAGACCAAAAGGCATACAGCGAAAAGCAAAAGTCCCATAAGGACAAGTGAACGTGGTTTTCTCTTGGTCCTTAGGTGCAATAGTGATTTGATTATAGCCAGAATACCCATCCAAGAAACAATAAAACTCGTGTCCCGCTAACCTCTCAAGCACTTGATCAATAAAGGAAAGAGGAAAGTGGTCTTTACGGGTGGCATCATTTAATTTCCTATAATCAATGCACACACGCCATCCCGTAACAGTCCTAGTTGGTATTAATTCATTATTTTCATTTGTGATCACAGTAATCCCTCTTTTTTCGGCACACACGGAACAGGGCTTACCCATGCACTATCAGATATAGGATAGATAATACATGCATCGAGAAGCTTAATCGTTTCAGCCTTTACTACCTCTTGCATCTTTGGATTCTATCTTCTCTGAGGTTGCACAAGAGGTGAGTATTTGTCTTCCATCAAAATCTTGTGCGTGCAAACTGATGGATTGATCCCTTTGATATCTGTCACCTTCCACGCAAATGCACTCTTGTGCGCTTTCAAAACTTCCACCAGTTTTTCCTCCATAACATCTGTCAAAGCAACAGAAATAATGACAGGTAAAGTGTTATTCGCACCTAGGTATACGTACTTGAGGTGTGGAGGTAGTGGTTTTAGCTCAAGTGTTGGTGGGTCCTCGATGCTTGACTTTGGCGGTGTCAAATCCCTTCGCTCTCCTAAATCCTCTAGTCGCATCTTCATTGGTTTTCTCCATGGATGGTTTGCATTAAAGTATGCCACTATTTCAGCTTTTCCTTTATCCAATTCATCTTCGCCCATTTCAGTAGTGAGAGTGGCCTCCAAGGGGTCCCTAAAAGCGTCCTGCACATAGTTAGACACAAGAGAATCAATAGCATCAATTCTATAACAACTATCAGCATGCAATGTGTGCTTAAGTGTATTAAAAACGTCAAAAGTAATCTCCTCTTCCCCCACTCTCAATCTTAACTTCCCTGCCTGTACATCAATCAGAGCCTTGCCAGTTGCAAGGAACGGTCTCCTCAAAATTAGAGGCATCTCCATGTCCTCCTCCATGTCGAGAACCACAAAATCTGCAGGAAAGATAAATTTGTCCACCTTAACTAACACATCCTCAATCACTCCTCTTGGATACTTGACGGATCTGTCAGCCAGTTGTAACGACATCCTTGTCGGCTTAGGTTCTCCCAATCCAAGTTTCCTGAACACAGAAAAAGGCATGAGGTTGATACTTGCACCAAGATCACATAACGCTTTATGAAAAACGACATCACCAATCATGCAAGGAATAGAAAAACTCCCTGGATCTTTGAGTTTCGGTGGGATCTTGTTTTGCACCAAAGCAGAGCAGTTTTCAGTTAGACTTACCGTCATGTGATCCTCCAATTTTCTCTTGTTCGCTAAGATGTCCTTCAAAAATTTAGCATAACTAGGCATTTGCATCAAAGCATCGGCAAAAGGAATATTGATATGCAACTTTTTAAATACCTCTAGAAACTTACCGAATTGTGCATCTAGTTTTGCTTTTTTCAATGCTGCAGGGAAGGGTGGAGGGATAACAATCTTAGACTGTGCAGTGGGTGCTGGTGTAGAGTTAGAAGACTTACCTTTAGATGTTGCAGTCTGCTCATCCTTTCTTTGACTTTTTTCTTTTTCCCTTGACTCTAGAATCTTTCCACTCTTCAACTCAATGGCCTTCACTTGCTCTTTTGGATTAGTCTCCGTGTTACTAGGCAAGGTGCCCGGCTCTCTACTTGCTATCATTTTGGCTAACTGCCCAATTTGATTCTTGAGTCCTTTTATCGATGCATCTTGGTTTTGGAGTCTAGTTTCGGTGGATGAAATGAACTTCGACATCATTTGCTCCAAGTTTGATTTTTCATCTCGAGTTTCCTGTCGATACATCGGTTGCTTACTATACTGCTGTCCTCCTTGTGGTCGCGTCTGATTGCCTTGGCCACCCCATGAGAAGTTGGGGTGTTGTCTCCATCCAGGATTATATGTATTTGAATAAGGATCATTCCTCGGACGGTTTTGAATCCCCACTTGATTCACTGGTGCCTCCTCATTTACATAGAATGGACCACTGTCTTGACAGTCTTTAACATAGTGTTCCCCTCCGCATTTTTCACAAAATATATCTTGTAGGCGCATCGCTGTCCCGTTTACGCTCTTGCTGTCTATTTTCCTGTTGAGTGCTTCTAATTGTGCAGTGACAGCTGAAAAGTCAGTTACCTGGTGTATTCCTGCAGTTCTTTGCTGAGTGTTCCTTTCTGATTGAGGATGATAGCTGCTAGCAGCCATCTCCTCTAGTAACTCATACCCCTCCTCGGCAGTTTTCCTCAACAGATTTCCACAGGCCGCAGCATCTATCATGGTTCGGTTAGATGAAATTAAACCATAGTAAAAAGTTTGGACCACTAACCCAAGAGGTAACTCATGATGTGGGCATCTTCGCAATAAGTCTTTGTAGAGCTCCCATGCCTCGTAGAGTGACTCCTGCTCAAATTGAGAGGAGGTGGTTATGTCCGCTCGCAGCTTCATGGTTTTTGGTGGAGGAAAGTACTTTAAGAGGAATGCCTTGGCCGTATCATCCCAAGTTGTGATTGAACCTGCAGGTAAACAATTCAACCAAGATTTAGCTTTATCACGCAAATAAAAGGGGAATAAGCGTAGTCTAACAGCATCATCTGAAACTCCATTAAATTTAAAAGTATCGCAAATTTCTAAGAAGTCGGCGATGTGAGTGTTCGGGTCATCCAGCGTATTCCCCCCAAATTGGACAGTGTTCTGGATCATTTGAATTATTGCTGGCTTGATCTCAAATTGGTTTGCCCTGACAGTTGGGCGCACTATGCTTGGACGTGCCCCGTCAAGCGACGGATGCGCATACTCAAGCATGGGTATGCGCCTTGGCTCTTCGATTCTTAGATCTTCGTGATGCTCCTCCTCACATTCGTTCCTGTTCATTCTGTCTCTAAGTCTCTGCTGTTGTTGTCGTCTGCGTAATGTTCTTTCAATCTCGTGATCGAATATCTCTAGTTCAGACTCGAGAGACCTTGGCATGCACTGGACAAGAGATCTAGAACAGAATACGGAGCGTTAATTCAAAAAGAAAAAATAAAATTAATAATAAAAAAAAAACTGCTGAAGAAAATAGCTAAAAATATAATTGTAGGTTAACAGTCCCCGGCAACGGCGCCAAAAACTTGATCGAGCAAAACTTGCACTGTGAAATCCCTAATAAAAATATGGTTTTGTGTGCTCCAATTTAATCGCAAGTGCACGATGTCAAGTAATAGTATAATGTATGTGAGTACGAGTATCGTTCCACTGAAGACTGTATTTAACAATTATTATTTTCAGTTATTGAACATTTAGCAACGGAAATTGATTTGATTGTTTTACACTACTGTTCTTAAACAAGAAATGCAAATAAAAAGATTCAATAAATGCTAAACGAAGATAATATCTAAAATGGTTGGTTAAGGTTCAATGATAAGACGGATTTGTTGGGAATATCGGTTCACCTACCCCTCATTAATTAGTTAATTCGTTCGATATTGGTTTACGCTTCCGACAGGATTTTCTATTCAATTGAACACACTCTCTCGAGCTATGCCAAACTAATTCGACTCAATGAAGTAATTAAATATCTTTAATTATTTATCAAGAGTGAATTGCATTTCGATCTATGAAATCCCCTAGTTTTCGACCCTTCGGACTATGACTATCAACGCGTATCCAATTTCATATATCTATGTAAATTGTAGATCCACGGATTATACTACTCGTTCCTATCACAAGTTATTCTCTCGACTCACTCGCAATATGAAAACGTTGTTAAAATTAGCTATGTTCTAACAACACGGAGAAAACAATAGTATAATCAAGAATAAACCAGAAATCGAAACTGAATTCAATTAATTCAACGTTTTGGGGTAGGATCCCCTCAAATCCCAACAAATATGAAAGTTAGCTACTAGAAATCATGATTGAAATCAACAAAACAAAGTTTAGAAAATAAAAACTAAGTTAGAAATACTAGAATCTACGAAAAACGCAAAGAACGGTGCCCGGAAAGTGTCGAATCTTCAATCCAAGCGCTCAATCCTCTCCCAAGCTTGTCTTGAATCTTCAACAATGTCTGAATAATCCCCAAATCTCGACCCTCTCCTTGCCATATCAGCCACCATCCCAAAATAAGGAAAAAAACCGGCTGCCAAATCTTGCCAAAATTAAGTGGCGCTCGGGCGGTAGAGAATTACCGCTCGAGCGCCACACATTCTGTAAAACAAGTGCGGAGTTCATCTTTCGGCGCTCGGGCGGTAGAGAATTACCGCTCGAGCGCCACATATTCTGTAGTTTTTCTCCTTTGAGTCGCTTCTCGCGCTCGGGCGGTAGAAATTCATCGCCCGAGCGCCGTCTCTTCTGTCCAGAAACTTCTTGTTGGCACACTTTGCTCCGATTTCCGATTTCCAGCCAGTTTACCTGCCAATTTGATACGCCCAGGTGAGACAAGATCAAATGAAAATGTTTACTCTACAATGCACAAAATGTAAACAAAAAGTACGCATGCACAATGCAAACACACACAAACTAATGCCACAAAACACGTAAAAACTACTACTATCAACCCCCTCATACTAACCTTTGGCTTGTCCTCAAGCCAAACAGGTTACAAACTACACTCAACATGCAACCAACACAGAATGAGGAGAATAAAACAAACTAAACTGATGGTGAAGTGGTAAACTGGCATCTATTGCCTCAGCGGGGTTGTGAACCACATCCATTTAGTCAAATCACAACATAAATCACCCCCCTTTTTCAGAATCTCACAATACAATAATATTTTTCCAAAAGATGTGGTCGTGTGTGCTGTGGATCTTTCTAGCTTGTGTTTCTGACAGTTTTATTCGCAAATCATGTGGGTTGCCGAATTAACCAGTCAACGCAAGTTTCTCTTTTCTGAGTCCTGTTTCTATTTGGGACCAACCAGTAAACACAAACAGTGGTAGAGTTCCATAGTTGAACAACAACAAAATGTAGGGAGTCAATAACCAACGGCTCAAGTGGTCAAGAAAGATGGGGAGTACGTAGATCATTTTCACTATGCACTTTGTCAGAAATTTTCTCTGACATTCCTCAACGCCTTACATCTCCATCTTTTTAGCCTTGGGGTAGGATTTCACCCCTTTTTGGCTCCCCCACACCTTACATCCCCTTTTTTATACCAAATTTTTTTTTTCTTTTCTCTTTTTTTTTCTCGTGCATAGTTTTCTCATGCGTACTCCCTAGGCTTTGGATATAGTATATGTTTATTAGTCTGGCCTCGGAGCGAATTTATAGGTCCTATGCACGATTGGATGAAGGATGTTTGAGGAATACTTTTGATTTTCTACTTGAATTCATGTTACTGGGTAGTCACTCATTTCAACAGGTACTCATTCAAGTTCTACTCGCATCTTCTGTTTCTCCAGTTCCCCTCACAGATTATTTTGAACTTAACTATCATTGACACCACTATTAAAATCCACTATGTGCGCATAAACAAAATTTCAAAATACCGGGGGATTCATAACGAGTGATAGGTCTAAGTAACATGCTGTTCATTTAGCCCAAAATCATCACTGGCTACCAATCGTCTAAATTCACCATCAACTGACACTTATGCAAGATAAATATGCAAGCAAACCAAGACGAACGACGACCCCCTCATACTAAAGGTGTGCAATGTCCCCATTGCACAAAAGATGGGAAACACACATGCAAACATGAATGCAAACACAGCAACAAAAGGAAAAAATAAATGACCGAACGAACAATAATGCGGACCACAAATAAAGGGGCAGACAAAAGAAAGAAAAGAAATGCAAGGGAAACAGTAAACTCCCCTGATCAAGGCTCCTCGTCGTCGTACTCCGGTGGTGGTACTCCCGCGGCATCCCCTTGCGGGAGATAGTCATACTGGAACTGAAAAGGAGGAACGAACGGCGGCTGCGGTGGTATTGCCCCTGGTTCCATGCCCCCGTGGATGAGCATGGTGCGCATCATGGAATCGAGGTGGGTAAACTGTGCCTGAAAGTTGATGTTCACTTGCTCCTGGTGGGCCATGAAAGCAAGACTCTCGTCCATCTTCTCGTTCTGAGTGCGCCGACGGGGTTGTGGGCGACGAGGGGCGGCGGTGCTAGATCCACCGGCTTCCTCCGCCTGAGTGGGGAAGTCCACCTGTCGTTTCGCCCTTTTTCGTTGTTCATCGTCATGACAAATTGGCTTCATCGGTTGAAGCCACTCCTCGTCGTCCCGGAAGTGTACCCCTGCTCGTGCACACAATTCGGATATGATGGTCGGAAAGAAAAGACCAACATGGCTGTTGCGAGCACTCAACATGATCTGAGAAGCTATAAGGTTGCCCACATTTATGTCATATCCTTGGGCCAAAGCAAAAAGTAGCACCGCTCGTTCCTTTTGTACCTCGCTTTTATGCGAGACGGGCATCATCCTCCGGGCCACAAACAAATACCACAGGGCAATGTTGGCTTTCAAGTATTTCTCATCAAAGCAGCTTGGCGGTCCGCCCAATGGTTTCCACATCGCACCCGGGTGGCATAGAGTCTCGATAATCAAATTGTAGTCGGGAGCAACTACCAACTCCTGGAAGTTAGAGTCATCGACCTCGGCCGTTTCTAAGAGGGAGTTTATCGTGGTAGAATCAAACGGCACAAGCTTTGCTCTAACAAATGCCCTATAATCAGTTCGTTCGCAGGCATTAGCGTAAAATTCCCTAACCACGGACACCACAGCCGCCTTAGGTGGCTCGCTAAATTTTTCCCAACCTCTTCTTTCCAATTCCACAAGAGTTGGCAAGTATCTATCCTCAAATGTACGACGGAATCCTCTTTCGGCAATGGGGTTTCTATGTATTCTAGCATGATCATATCTGTCCCTAGCCGCCGCATTCACAAAGCGAGTTCTATCAAACGAGGAGGAAGAGGAAGAACCGGGAGTACCTTTCGATTTCTTTGGTGCCATAGTGGAGTTGATGGAGATTTTGCCTTGAAGCGGAGAAAAAGACCGGAGTGATGAATGAGCTTGTTTCCCAACCAAGATTGGTCCACCGTGCCGCGGATTTGGGTAAGGATTGAGCCCTGCGCAAAAAATTGAAAAGGGGGAGAAGAGTTAGAGTTAGGGATTTGATTTGGGGAAGAAAAGTGCAGAATGAGAGAAGGGGGAGAAGTGGTCGCGTGTTTTAATGAGCAGGCGCGCTCGAGCGGTAAAAAATTACCGCTCGAGCGCCAGGTTCTCGGGAATTATTTTGTGAAATAAATGGCCGCGCTCGAGCGGTAGAAAACTACCGCCCGAGCGCGGAGCTCTCGGGAAAATTTCGTTTTTCTATTTTTTTTTTTATATATATAAATATAAGAACAAACAACATTAAAAATATAAAACAAAATCAAGAAAGATAAAATCAAATTAAATGCAAGAGAGGGGAAAGAAAAGTAGTTCTCAATTTACAGTCGAGAGCTAGACTGTCGGCCGGTCTCAGTTTGAATTGTCTTGGAACCGGGTGATTCCAAGGTGTGGCTCCATTATGCCACCCATGTAGTGCTTCAGTCGCTGGGCATTGACCATGAATGTCCCATCCTTCCCATCGTGCAGTTCCACGGCTCCCGACGGGTATACTTTAGAGATCACGAATGGTCCAGACCATCGTGACTTCAATTTTCCAGGAAATAGTCGCAATCGGGAGTTGTAGAGTAGAACATTGTCCCCTTCCTTGAATTCCCTCTCGATGATTCGCTTATCATGGGCCCTCTTCGTCTTCTCCTTGTATGACAATGCAAGATCATATGCCAGGTTCCGGAATTCCTCTAACTGATCCAGTTGCAGTAGACGTCGTTCACCTGCATCAGTAAAATTAAAGTTCAATGCTTTTGTGGCCCAATACGCTCGATGCTCCAATTCTACAGGTAAATGACATGCTTTACCAAACAACAACCTATATGGTGTAGTGCCTATAGGTGTTTTAAAAGCAGTCCTATATGCCCAAAGAGCATCATCTAACCTGACCGACCAATCTTTCCTACTGACTCCCACCACTTTTTCCAAAATTCGCTTGATTTCTCGATTAGACACCTCAACTTGACCACTTGTCTGGGGATGATAAGGGGTAGAGATCTTGTGTGTGACACCGTATTTGTTCAAGAGTTTTTCAAATAGTTTGTTGCAAAAATGAGTGCCACCATCACTAATGATTGCTCTCGGTGTTCCAAATCTGTTAAAAATATTTTTCTTCAAAAATTTCAAAACCACCTGAGCATCATTAGTGGCATATGCTTCTGCCTCTACCCATTTAGACACATAGTCAACCGCCACCAAAATATATTTTTTCGTGAATGAACTGGGAAACGGTCCCATGAAGTCTATCCCCCACACATCGAATACCTCACACTCAATGATATTATTCAATGGCATTTCATGACGGTTAGAGATGTTACCTGTCCGTTGGCATCTATCACAAGCTAGCACATAAGAACGAGCATCCTTAAATAGAGTTGGCCAATAAAAGCCACATTCGAGTACCTTAGATGCCGTCCTGGTTGGTCCGAAGTGACCACCTACCTCACGGTCATGACAATGATGGAGAATTTGCCCAAACTCCTCCTCTGCAACACATCTTCTTATCATAGAATCTGCACAAATTTTAAACAAAAACGGTTCCTCCCAAAAGTAATATTTCACGTCAGAGAAGAATTTCTTTCGTTGGTGAAATGATAAATTAGGTGGTGGAGTGCCTGTGACAAGAAAGTTAGCAAAATTCGCATACCAAGGACAGTGTCTCACCTCAAATAGTTGCTCATCAGGAAACCAATCATTTATAGCATGATCTACACTGTCATTACTAACCAACTCCAACCTAGACAGATGATCCGCCACAACGTTCTCAACACCCTTCTTATCTTTTATTTCTAAATCAAATTCTTGTAGCAACAAAATCCATCGAAGAAGGCGTGGCTTTGCATCTTTTTTAGCAAGTAAATATTTAAGTGCAGAGTGATCGGTGTAAACAATGACTTTGGACAGAACAAGATATGAGTGAAATTTGTCGAGAGCAAATACTACTGCAAGTAATTCCTTTTCAGTTGTTGCATAATTCAATTGAGCCTCATCTAAGGTCTTACTTGCGTAGTAGATTGTATGAAATACCTTGTTTTGCCGCTGGCCAAGCACAGCTCCCACCGCAGTATCACTGGCATCGCACATTACCTCGAATGGTAGATCCCAATCTGGAGCCACCAAGACAGGAGCCGTCACCAAGCGCTCCTTCAAATCCTCGTATGCCTGTAAACAGTCAGAATTAAAATCAAATGGCACATCTTTCATAAGTAAGGAAGATAGAGGTTTGGCAATTTTAGAAAAATCTTTGATAAAACGCCGATAAAAACCGGCGTGGCCTAGAAAACTTCTAACTCCCTTCATGGATGTCGGAGGCGGTAGGTTCTTGATAACTTCGACTTTTGCCTTGTCCACCGCTATTCCGTTCTCCGAAATCTTGTGCCCTAGGACAATTCCCTCTTGTACCATGAAATGACACTTCTCCCAATTAAGTACCAGGTTCGTCTCCTCGCATCTCTTCAACACAGATCTCAAATTCTGCAAACACTCATCAAACGTTGCACCAAAGATAGAAAAGTCATCCATAAATATTTCAAGAAAAGTTTCAATCATATCATGGAATATAGCAGTCATACACCGCTGAAATGTAGCCGGTGCATTACAAAGACCAAAAGGCATACGGCGAAAAGCAAAAGTCCCATAAGGACAAGTGAACGTGGTTTTCTCTTGGTCCTCAGGTGCAATAGTGATTTGATTATAGCCAGAATACCCATCCAAGAAACAATAAAACTCGTGTCCCGCTAACCTCTCAAGCATTTGATCAATAAAGGGAAGGGGAAAGTGGTCTTTACGGGTGGCATCATTTAATTTCCTATAATCAATGCACACACGCCATCCCGTAACAGTCCTAGTGGGTATTAATTCATTATTTTCATTTGTGATCACAGTAATCCCACCTTTTTTCGGCACACACTGAACAGGGCTTACCCATGCACTATCAGATATAGGATAGATAATACCTGCATCGAGAAGCTTAATCGTTTCAGCCTTTACTACCTCTTGCATCTTTGGATTCAATCTTCTCTGAGGTTGCACAAGAGGTGAGTATTTGTCTTCCATCAAAATCTTGTGCATGCAAACTGATGGATTGATCCCTTTGATATCTGTCACCTTCCACGCAAATGCACTCTTGTGCGCTTTCAAAACTTCCACCAGTTTGTCCTCCATAACATCTGTCAAAGCAGCAGAAATAATGACAGGTAAAGTGTTATTCGCACCTAGGTATACATACTTGAGGTGTGGAGGTAGTGGTTTTAGCTCAAGTGTTGGTGGGTCCTCGATGCTTGACTTTGGCGGTGTCAAATCCCTTCGCTCTCCTAAATCCTCTAGTCGCATCTTCATTGGTTTTCTCCATGGATGGTTTGCATTAAAGTATGCCACTATTTCAGCTTTTCCTTTATCCAATTCATCTTCGCCCATTTCAGTAGTGAGAGTGGCCTCCAAGGGGTCCCTAAGAGCGTCCTGCACATAGTTAGACACAAGAGAATCAATAGCATCAATTCTATAACAACTATCAGCATGCAATGTGTGCTTAAGTGTATTAAAAACGTCAAAAGTAATCTCCTCTTCCCCCACTCTCAATCTTAACTTCCCTTCCTGTACATCAATCAGAGCCTTGCCAGTTGCAAGGAACGGTCTCCCCAAAATTAGAGGCATCTCCATATCCTCCTCCATGTCGAGCACCACAAAATCTGCAGGGAAGATAAATTTGTCCACCTTGACTAACACATCCTCAATCACTCCTCTTGGATACTTGACAGATCTGTCAGCCAGCTGTAAAGACATCCTTGTCGGTTTAGGTTCTCCCAATCCAAGTTTCCTGAACACAGAAAAAGGCATGAGATTGATACTTGCACCAAGATCACATAACGCTTTATGAAAAACAACATCACCAATCATGCAAGGAATAGAAAAACTCCCTGGATCTTTGAGTTTCGGTGGGATCTTGTTTTGCATCAAAGCTGAGCAGTTTTCAGTTAGACTTACCGTCATGTGATCCTCCAATTTTCTCTTGTTTGCTAAGATGTCCTTCAAAAATTTAGCATAACTAGGCATTTGCATCAAAGCATCGGCAAAAGGAATATTGATATGCAATTTTTTAAACACCTCTAGAAACTTACCGAATTGTGCGTCTAGTTTTGCTTTTTTCAATGCTGCAGGGAAAGGTGGAGGGATAATAATCTTAGACTGTGCAGTGGGTGCTGGTGTAGAGTTAGAAGACTTACCTTTAGATGTTGCAGTCTGCTCATCCCCTACTTGAATGTTTTCTTTTTCCCGTGACTCTAGAACCTTTCCACTCTTCAACTCAATGGCCTTCACTTGCTCTTTTGGATTAGTCTCCGTGTTACTAGGCAAGGTGCCTGGCTCTCTACTGGCTATCATTTTGGCCAACTGCCCAATCTGATTCTCGAGTCCTTTTATCGATGCATCTTGGTTTTGGAGTCTAGTTTCAGTGGATGAAATGAACTTCGACATCATTTGCTCCAAGTGTGATTTTTCATCTCGAGTTTCATTTCGATACATCGGTTGCTTACTATACTGCTGTCCTCCTTGTGGTCGCGTTTGACTGCCTTGGCCACCCCATGAGAAGTTGGGGTGTTGTCTCCATCCAGGATTATATGTGTTTGAATAAGGATCATTCCTCGGACGGTTTTGAATCCCCACTTGATTCACTGGTGCCTCCTCATTTACATAGAAAGGGCCACTGTCTTGACAGTCTTTAACATAGTGTTCCCCTCCGCATTTTTCACAAAATATCTCTTGCAGGCGCATCGCTGTCCCGTTTGTGTTTATGCTGTCTATTTTCCTGTTGAGTGCTTCTAATTGTGCAGTGACAGCTGAAAAGTCAGTTACCTGGTGTATTCCTGCAGTCCTTCGCTGAGTGTTCCTTTCGGATTGAGGGTGATAGCTGCTAGCAGCCATCTCCTCCAGTAACTCATATCCCTCTTCGGCCGTTTTCCTCAACAGATTTCCGCAGGCCGCAGCATCTATCATGGTCCGGTTAGATGAAATTAAACCATAGTAAAAAGTTTGGACCACTAACCCAAGAGGCAACTCATGATGTGGGCATCTTCGCAATAAGTCTTTGTAGCGCTCCCACGCCTCGTAGAGTGACTCCTGCTCAAATTGAGAGAAGGTGGTTATGTCCGCTCGCAGCTTCATGGTTTTTGATGGAGGAAAGTACTTTAAGAGGAATGCCTTGGCCATATCATCCCAAGTTGTGATTGAACCTGCAGGTAAACAATTCAACCAAGATTTAGCTTTATCACGCAAAGAAAAGGGGAATAAGCGTAGTCTAACAGCATCATCTGAAACTCCATTAAATTTAAAAGTATCGCAAATTTCTAAGAAGTCGGCGATGTGAGTGTTCGGGTCATCCAGCGTATTCCCCCCAAATTGGACAGTGTTCTGGATCATTTGAATTATTGCTGGCTTGATCTCAAATTGGTTTGCCCTGACAGTTGGGCGCACTATGCTTGGACGTGCCCCGTCAAGCGACGGTTGCGCATACTCAAGCATGGGTATGCGCCTTGGCTCTTCGATTCTTAGATCTTCGTGATGCTCCTCCTCACGTTCGTTCCTGTTCATTATGTCTCTAAGTCTCTGCTGTTGTTGTCGTCTGCGTAATGTTCTTTCAATCTCGGGATCGAATATCTCTAGTTCAGACTCGAGAGACCTTGGCATGCACTGGACAAGAGATCTGGAACAGAATACGGAGCGTTAGTTCAAAAAGAAAAAATAAAATTAATAATAATAAAAAAACTGCTAAAGAAAATAGCTAAAAATAAAATTGTAGATTAACAGTCCCCGGCAACGGCGCCAAAAACTTGATCGAGCAAAACTTGCACTGTGAAATCCTTAATAAAAATATGGTTTTGTGTGCTCAAATTTAATCGCAAGTGCACGATGTCAAGTAATAGTATAATGTACGTGAGTACGAGTATCGTTCCACTGAAGACTGTATTTAACAATTATTATTTTCAGTTATTGAACATTTAGCAACGGAAATTGATTTGATTGTTTTACACTACTGTTCTTAAACAAGAAATGCAAATAAAAAGATTCAATAAATGCTAAACGAAGATAATATCTAAAATGGTTGATTAAGATTCAATGACAAGACGGATTTGTTGGGAATATCGGTTCACCTACCCCTCATTAATTAGTTAATTCGTTCGATATTGGTTTACGCTTCCGACAGGATTTCCTATTCAATTGAACACACTCTCTCGAGCTATGCCAAACTAATTCGACTCAATGAAGTAATTAAATATCTTTAATTATTTATCAAGAGTGAATTGAATCTCGATCTATGAAATCCCCTAGTTTTCGACCCTTCGGACTATGACTATCGACGCGTATCCAATTTCATATATCTATGTAAATTGTAGATCCACGGATTATACTACTCGTTCCTATCACAAGTTATTCTCTCGAACTCACTTGCAATATGAAAACGTTGTTAAAATTAGCTATGTTCTAACAACACGGAGAAAACAATAGTATAATCAAGAATAAACCAGAAATCGAAACTGAATTCAATTAATTCAACGTTTTGGGGTAGGATCCCCTCAAATCCCAACAAATATGAAAGTTAGCGACTAGAAATCATGATTGAAATCAACAAAACAAAGTTTAGACAATAAAAAATAAGTTAGAAATACTAGAATCTACGAAAAACGCAAAAAACGGTGCCCGGAAAGTGTCGAATCTTCAATCCAAGCGCTCAATCCTCTCCCAAGCTTGTCTTGAATCTTCAACAATGTATGAATAATCCTCAAATCTCGACCCTCTCCTTGCCATATCAGCCACCATCCCAAAATAAGGAAAAAATCGGCTGCCAAATCTTGCCAAAATTCAGTGGCGCTCGGGCGGTAGAGAATTACGCTCGAGCGCCACACATTCTGTAAAACAAGTGCGGAGTTCATCTTTCGGCGCTCGGGCGGTAGAGAATTACCGCTCGAACGCCACATATTCTGTAGTTTTTCTCCTTTGAGTCGCTTCTCGCGCTCGGGCGGTAGAATTTCACCGCCCGGGCGCCGTCTCTTCTGTCCCGAAACTTCTTGTTGGCACACTTTGCTCTGATTTCCGATTTCCAGCCAGTTTACCTGCCAATTCGATACGCCCAGGTGAGACATGATCAAATGAAAATGTTTACTCTACAATGCACAAAATGTAAACAAAAAGTACGCATGCACAATGCAAGCACACACAAACTAATGCCACAAAACAAGTAAAAACTACTACTATCATCGGTGCATATAACCCGAGGACCAGGGCTTCTATTTTCCGCATTTAATTTTATGATTTTACGTTAATGATTTTTACGACATTTTATGCTTTTTTTGAGATATTTTGAGAGGTTTAGTATGAGCTACACTTTTTCAACATTTATTGCTTTTTAGGTTTGGTAAAACGGTTGACGATTTTATCCTTTGAAATATTTTCCTTTGGATTTTTAAATGTTAGTTGGATGTTTATTTTTAAAATGGTGACAATATATTTTAAGGTATTTCTATATATATGTATATTTTTAATTATAAAGATTAAGGAGAAAAATTTTTTTTTTCTAGTACTTTTTAAAGAAAACGAATAAGCAGAAGTTTCAGTTGATATCAAAGCAAAGGTCCTGAAAAGGGTTGTGCCACCATCAGCACCGGAAAGATCAGTCGTCAAACCTCGAGTTTGTTAGTGTTTACATACTTTATATGATTTATTACAATATTACTTGCGTTATGACATGAATAATATGTTTACGTTAGATGTTTACTAGCTTTTGAGTATATATGCTTTGCGTGCTTAAATTGTTAGCTAAATGAGGATATGTCACATGATTAGAAAACATAGATTTAAATGCATGTTGGTTACGTTAGAATTTGGAAAATGTTCAGATAAAATTCCTCCTAGACGTGCCCCCGTTAATGAGAACCAAGCAGAGAACAATGTGAATCATCATGGGAATGCACCACCACCTCCTCCAGGGGATGTTGCTACTCGACCTTTAGAGGGGATGGCTCGTCTCTTTGAGCAACAGTTACAACAGCAATAGTTACAGTAACAACAGTTGCAGCAAAAGTTACAGCTGATGCAGCAGGCACCGAGGCCACAGCATGATATATACGATCAGTTTCGGAGGCTAGGGCCGAAGGAATTTTCTAGCACTACCGATCCTTCTTCTGCTGAGGGTTGGATTCGTTCACTCGAGGTACACTTTCGCTATCTGGATATGGGAGATGCTGACTGTGTGAGGTGTACTACATATCTGTTTAGGGATGACGCTTCTTTATGGTGGGAAGAAGGCGAGCAGGGTGTTAACCTTACCACACTTACTTGGGCTCAATTGAAAACTATATTCTACGAGAAATATTTGACTGCTGATGTTAAAAGCCGATTAAAGAGGGAATTTATGACTCTCCGTCAGGGAGATGCTTCTGTTGCTGAATTTGTGAAGAAATTTGATAGGGGTTGTCACTTTGTACACCTTATTTCCAGGGATGCCGAAGAAAAGCTTGAATAATTCATGGATGGTCTACGACCTTGATGCATCATTTGGATTATGCTACTGAAGTTACTTATGCATTCCAGTCTGAGCAATCCTTGAAGGACATCGATTTTGAGTTACAGCGCAAGAGGCAGCAACATCAGAGCAACAATCAACCAAATAAGAAGCCATATACGGGTCTTCCTAGACCTCAAGGGTCTCAAAAGCCCCAAGGTCAAGTCAAGAAGCAAGCACCGTCAAAGCCACCACCTGCATCACCAAAGACGGCAGAAGGACAACCATGCAAGAAGTGCAATCGACTACACTATGGACCATGTGTGTGGGGTACTACTAAGTGCTTCATTTGCAAAGAAGAAGGGCACAAAGCTGTTGATTGTCCGAAGAAGAAAGCACCCACCGTTGGGCGAGCTTATGCTATGAATGTAGAGGAAGCTGAAGGGGAACCAGACACTACACTTATCGCTGGAAGGATTATTATTCAAGGGGTAGCTACCTATGCACTACTAGATTCGGGAGTTTCACATTCCTTCATATCTGAAACCTTCATCAAATGACTGAATATTACTCCTCAAGATATGGGATTGGGTTTCAAAGTCTCTATTCCTTCCGGTGATCTAATGCTCACTTCTAAAATTGTCAAGAATCTGGAGCTTCGTTTATTCAAATATGTGGTTCGGGCAGATCTTATTGTGCTCCCTATGCCTGAATTTGAGATACGTGTCTATTCGGCCGCCTAGTGGTAAATCTTTTGTCTTTGAGGCGGCGAGAAACAAGCAAATGCCGCATGTTATCTCTTGTCTACATGCAAAGAAGCTTATTAAACATGTATGTCAAGCTTTTCTAGCGTGTGTCACTACCGCACATGCTCCTACCAGTCAGAAATTAGAAGATGTTGATATTGTCAGAGATTTTCCCAGCGTCTTTCCCGAAGACTTTTCTGGCATTCCACCCGATCGTGAAGTATAATTCTCTATTGATCTGATGTCGGGCACTTTTCTTATATCTAAAGCACCTTATCGTCTAGCACCCACTGAAATGAAAGATTTAAAAGATCAAATCCAAGAATTACTAGACAAGGGTTCATTCGCCCTAGTATTTCTCCATGGGGCGCACCAGTATTATTTGTGAAGAAAAAAGATGAAAGTATGAGTCTATGCATCGATTATCGAGAGCTCAAAAGGGTCACTATCTAAAATAAGTATCCACTTCCAAGAATCGAAGATTTATTTGATTAGTTGCAAGAATCATCGATATTTTGTAAGATTGATCTTCGATCTGAGTACCATCAGTTGTAAGTGAAAGAGTCGTGTCGGGGCTCGTATTTCGTATTTGAAAATTTACAGAATAATTTAAAATTTTTCTTATTAAAAATAAATAACATGCCTCATTCATAAAATAAACTTTATAAAAAGGTTTAATGTTCAAAATAGCAGCGGAAGTAAATATCTGTTTCAAAACAACAACTTAAAATAATTCATCGTGATAAAAAAGAGTTTGCATAAAAATGATAAATAAACTGAAGCATGAGGTCCTCGGGTTCCTACTACTGCCGACCCAAGCTTGCTCACTGGTCCCTGCCCTAGGTATCGACCTCATCAGTACCTAGAACAATCAAGTCTAGTGAGTCTAAAGACTCAGCATGTATATATCGTGAAATAACAAGTAAATATATAATAAAATCGCATGCAAATTAAAAATATCGTGTCGTAACGTAAACATGAAAATCGCGTCATGATTAATTATAAATACGTGCATAGCTGAAAATCGTAAGTAAAATGTTTGCTCGATACAGCCCTGTCATAAAAAAGCATATCATGATTTTCTGTTGAGAATATGTTCTACACGAGTGGCCCATAACATAACGTAACATAACATGAATCGTGAATCGTCTGATCAGACCTAACCACAGTATACTGGGCGGTAGGGATCATCACAGCCCTTGGAATTGATATCCGTACCCATACATAAACATGAACCGGTCGTAAGTCACCGGGTGAAGTAATAATCCCATAAGCTGCAATCCCATGAGCGTGAGGTGGCCACTAGCAATATCGCATATATCTAAAAAATTAACTTTTATATTTATGCACGTAATATAATTAAATTCCTGTCTTATTTTACCAATTGAGTTGGATCGTTCCCAGGCTCGCTGCATTTTAATCCTAGCATGAGAACATGCAACTTAACTTAACTTGACAAAAACCTCGTAATTGAACCCAAAAACGGGACAATTACGCCCAACGAACTTAGTATTCAATCATGGCTTTGTACCAACCCGAACCAACATTGAACCATCGTTTATCCATGATTAAAATACTCTTAAAATACTGGAAAAAATGACCATAGGGCTGTAATACACGAAAATTGTGCATGGAGGCCAAAATCATGAAACGCTCTTTCGAGAGTCACTTTGGCACCTTGCATCGTAAATTCTCGTACAACCTCTAAACTTAACTCAATAAGGTACTGTCAAGTCCAAGGCCATAGGCTAAAAGCCAACCAAGAACTCGAAACACACCTCTGAACAGAAGCCAGACCTGCTGTCCAATAAAATACAGCAGCAGCTCTTGAGCTTCCGTCGCTTCGCTTCGAGACTATCGGCCATTGGGGTTTGAACCACCAACCAGAGCCTCTTACAAACATCCTAAGGTATGGTTTGAACCATGGCTAAGGGCCATAGGCCAACCACAATTCAAGCCAACACCTACGACAAACCCGAAGCCCCACCCGAGAACACATGCTGAACCATGGGGGGTGTAGCTTGTTTTGCTTTCGAATGAAGGATCCAATGGCTATGAGGTTAACCATGGTCCATGCTAGACATTCTAAGGTGTTGCATGAGTCATGGCTAAGGGCTAGAAGCCAACCACAACCCACTTGACACCATAAATTCGAAACTCAACACACAACCAAATCCAGAAAAATGAATACCGATGGGACGCTGTTCTTGTTTTGTTTTTAAAACCGATAGGACCGTGAACCAAGTCATGAAAGGGCATCTTGGTCACGTCCTAGACATGCCAAGGAGAGGTTCAAACCATGGCTATAGCCCCTAGGGCAGCCAAGATCAGAACACTCGCCTTCGACAAGCAAGAATCCGAATTTGAGACTCGAAAAGGCAGCTGTTGAAGTTGCTGTCAAAACGCGCTACTGGGGGGGAAGGGAGTGAAACCAATGGACTAACACCTTTCTAGCACACCCTATATCATGTCTATAAGCAGCCTTGAGCCCCTAGAAATCGAGCCAACCCTGAAACCACAAACACAAAGCAAAAACCGTGAAGCATGAAGGTGGCTGAGAAAATCGGTGCAGAATTCTTTTGAAAGTTGCTGTCATTATTTCGGTTTTGCTACATGAACTATGAACATAACATGGTTTAAAAATATGTATATGACTTGATTGAAGAGAAAAGAAGGACATATACATGCCTTGGATTTGTTTGGAATGAAAACAAATCGATTACGACGACACGGTGCGGAGGAGACGGAGTTGCTTTGCTTTCTTGTTTTCTCTCTTGTTTTCCCTCTTGCTTCTCAAGTTTTTTTGAGAGGTTTTGCTACTGAATTTTGGTGGAAATGGTGAGGGAGAGAATGGTAGGAAATGAAGGGAATGATTGCAAGATAAATGGGATTTGAAATGGCCAACCAATCTTTCTATACTAGTGTTTGATAGATAAGGAATAAGGAGTGATTTGATTTGATTGAAGGGGTGGCTGATTTTCTTCTTTCAAAATAAGGTAGAAAAATGCTTAATTAATAATTATTGAAGATTAAGTGTGATGGAATTATCTCCCAAGAATTTAAGGAAATGAAATAAAGATTGAGAGTTGCCAAATATTTTAAATCCTATCAAGGAAGTGGCCGAAATCTAATATTAAAATGGGGTGGGATATTGCTTAATTCAATAATTATTGGTGATTAAAAATGAAAGGATTATCTATCAAGAATGGATAAGGAAAAGAATCAAAAGAAATGAGTTGTCAAACTTAATTTAAATCCTTTAGGTGATGGCCGAAAATTGCAAGATAATGGAGGGAAAATATTGCTTAATTATTTAATTTTAACTCATTAAAGTTTTAAACACTTATTATGTATTTTAGTGAATTAATAAATTAGTTTACGATGATAATTATCCTGCATGCATGGCTAATTCTTTTAAATTAAATTACTAACATGTTAAGTTTTAATTTATTAAATAAAATAAGCCTAGGTTAACTTATCTCAATTTGTCACATATTTTATTTTACGATTTTAATTAAATTATTGGACATAAAAGAATTTATTTACTACTTATATATAATTAGTTAATTAAATTCTTAAACATTCTTTTACATTAAAATAAATTATTCTTTCACTTAAATTAAATTTAGGAATATTTTCTTATCATTAAATTTTATCTTAAAACATCAACTCCGGTCCGCCTCGCTTATTTAACTGAAAAGATAAAACTAAATTTATGCGATTAAAAATGAATAATCATGACCAAACAACTTTAAAATGCCTTAAATAATAAAGAAATCATTTTTAATTTAAAATACTAGAAATTATGCTTGGCTTATACGTAGTCTGATTTACGGGTTTTACAACTCTCCCCCCCTTAAAAGAAATTTCGTCCTCGAAATTAAAACTCACCGAATAACTCGGGGTAAAGACTCCTCATCTCCGGCTCAGCTTCCCACGTAGCTTTCTCCTCCGAATGGTTAAGCCATTTGACTTTCACTAGCTTCACCTGCTTATTCCGAAACTTTTTCTCCTGTCTGTCTAAGATCTGCACTAGTCTTTCTTCATAAGATAGGTTCGGAGTGAGCTGCAACGGTTGGAAGTTCAAGACATGCGAAGGATTTTCCATATACTTCCTCAGCATAGAGACGTGGAACACATTGTGTACTCCGGCCAGATTCGGCGGAAGAGCAACACGATAAGCTAACGTCCCAACCCTGTCGAGGATCTCAAATGGTCCAATGAATCTCGGACTAAGCTTTCAATTCTTGTCGAACCGCATGACACCCTTCATAGGTGCTACCTTCACGAAAACATGGTCGCCGACGGCAAACTCTAGATCTCTCCTCCGCTGATCCACATAACTCTTCTGTCGACTCTGAGCAGTCCTCATCCTATCATGGATCTTGACTACAACATCGGCAGTCTGCTGAATAATCTCTGGACCCAATTCTACTTTCTCCCCTACTTCATCCCAGTGAATAGGCGATCTGCACTTGCGCCCATACAGTGCTTTATACGGAGCCATACCTATAGATGACTGAAAACTGTTGTTATAGGTGAACTCTACCAGTGGCAACTTCGACTCCCAACTCCCTGAGAAATCAATAAAGCAAGCACGGAGAAGATCCTCTAAAATCTGGATAACCCTTTCTGACTGCCCATCTGTCTGAGGGTGAAAAGCTGTACTAAACAACAACTTTGTACCCATAGTCGCATTCAAACTATTCCAAAATGAGGAAGTAAATCTGGGATCTCGGTGAGATAGGATAGAAACAGGAATACCATGATGTCGGACTATCTCCCGGATATACAACTCTGCATACTGTATCATGGTGAAAGTCGTCTTAATAGGCAAGAAGTGCGCTGACTTGGTAAGACGATCAACAATTACTCAGATAGCATTTGATCCTCTGGCTGACTTCGGCAAACCGACTATAAAGTCCATGGTAACATTCTCCCACTTCCACTCGGGAATAAGAAGAGGCTTGTTTCGAAAGTAATTGCTGCCTTGTTTCTCCCACTATTCGAAAGTAATTGCTGCCTTGTTTCGGTTTTTATGATTAAAAATCATGCACATATGATGTTTACAAAATAATACTATGACTTGATTGAGGAGCAATTAAAAACATATACATGCCTGTATTTGTTTTGAGAAGGAAACAAATGAAACGACGACGCGGCGCGGAGGAGGAGTCTTCTTCTTTTCTCACTTGTTTTCTCTCTTGTTTTTGATGGTGGTGCACGATTTTCCCTTCTGAAAGTGCTCTGAATTTTCGAGGATGGTGAGGGAGAAAATGGCTAGGGAAATGAGGGAAGTCTACTAATTAATTGGAGAGTTTGAATGGCAATTAAAATCTTTCTATCCTTGTTGCTTGCTAGATAGGAATGATATGATATGGTGGGATGATTTGATTTTATTGGGGGATGATATCAAGGGGCCGATTTTTTTTGCATTCAAATGTGGTAGAAATATTGCTTAAATATTTAATTATGGATGATTAAAATGAAGGGAATTTTCTACCAAGAAAAGGCTTAATGAAAGAAATAAAATGGTGAGTTGTCAAATATTTTTAAGTCTATCAAGGGGGCCGATTTTTTTCCAATAAAAATGAAGGCAAGGATATTGCTTAATTAATATTTAATGAGGGTTTAAAATTGAAGGGATTATTTACCATGAAAGGGATAAGGAAAGGAATAAATAGTGGTTCCAAGTGGTTCTCAATGTTGTCCCGGGTCATAAGGACTAATGGTGTGCAACCATAAACTAGGACGGTTCCACTCGATAAGTGAGAACCACTTGGAAAGTCCTTTATGGAGGGTTGTTCAGTGCACTCTACCAGGAGCACCTATCTGCATGCTTGGACATCACAATGTCCCCTACCAATGAAACATGGTACTCACATCGCAGATACGAGTCTCGAACACGAGTGGCCTATATCCTTCTGAGCGGCGGCTGAATCGACTAGGAACTGTTTAGAATATACAGTATTGCAAATATGAGTTTCATGATACTCATCATATGAGCATCTAATATTCTTTCTACTATTTGTATATTCAAAGACTTTATCTGTGCAACTAGCATGGGTATACAGATAAGAAAGTGCCAAAACAATAAATTCAAATATTATTAAAATAAAGATTGTTTATACATTGAGTTTCATTGTGAACACTCGGTCAACACTTGGCTCGACGTGCACCTACTCTAACAATCTCCCACTTGCACTAGAGCCAACTACCCATATGCTTCAAACCCATCGATTCGCGATGCTTCTCGAATAATGGTCCAGGTAAAGGCTTAGTTAGTGGATCAGCAACATTATCTGCGGAGCCGACTTTGTCAATCGACACTTCTCCTCTTTCCACAATCTCTCAGAGGATGTGGTACTTTCTCAATACATATTTGGACTTCTGATGAGACCTTGGCTCCTTTGCTTGAGTTATAGCTCCCGTGTTGTCACAAAACACCGGGACAGGAGCAACTCCATTAGGAATGATGCCCAACTCTTGGACTTAATTCCTTATCCAAACAGCCTCCTTTGCTGCAGCTGATGCAGCAATGTATTCGGCCTCAGTGGTCGAATCAGCAGTACTGTCTTGCTTGGAACTCTTCCAAGAGACAGCAGCACCATTGAGCATGAATACGAACCCAGAGGTTGACTTCGAGTCATCGATATCGCTTTGGAAGCTAGAGTCGGTATAGCCTTCCAATTTCAGTTCTCCACCCCCATAGACCAAGAACAACTTATTGGTCCTTCTCAAATACTTGAGGATGTCTTTCACAGCTTTCCAGTGTAGAAGATCGGGGTTCGATTGATATCTACTAACTACACTTAGTGCGAAAGCCACGTCAGGACAGGTAGATATCATCCCATACACGATGCTACCAATCGCAGATGCATAAGGAATGCTTGCCATCGCCGCTATCTCTGCATCAGTCTTGGGAGACATAGACTTGGATAGGGACACGCCATGACACATTGGTAGATGTCCTCTCTTGGACTCATCCATCGAGAACCGCATCACGATGATATCAATGTATGTGGACTGGGTGAGACCAAGCAATCTTCTTGATCTATCTTTATAGCTCTGTATTACCAATACAAAAGATGCTTCACCCAAGTCCTGCATCGAGAACTTACTTGCTAACCATATTTTAGTTGATTGCAACATTCCTACATCATTCCCAATGAGTAGAATGTCATCAACATAAAGCACCTGGAATGTCACAGCACTCCCACTGACCTTCTTATACACACAGGGTTCCTCAGGATTCTTAGTAAAACCAAACTCTTTGATTGTACTATCGAATCTAAGGTTCCAACTCCTAGATGCCTGCTTTAGACCTTAAATAGATCTCTGAAGTTTGCATACCATATGCTCACTTTCGACAGATGTAAACCCTTCAGGTTGAGACATGTAAATCTCTTCCTTAATATCCCCATTAAGAAATGTTGTCTTGACATCCATCTGCCATATCTCATAGTCATACCATGCAGTTATGGCTAGCAATATCCTTATCGACTTGAACATTGCAACTGGAGAAAACGTTTCTTCAAAGTCAACTCCTTGTCTTTGAGTATACCCTTTTGCCACCAATCGCGCCTTGAAGGTCAATACCTTCCCATCCGCCCCAAGTTTCCTTTTGTAAATCCAATTACACCCAATGGGAACAGTTCCCTCAGGTGGATCCACAAGGTTCCACACTTGGTTCGAATGCATGGAATTCATCTCAGATTCCATTGCTTCAAGCCACTTGGATGAATCGGCATCAGAAAACGCTTCCTTGAAGGTCCTTGGATCACATCCATGGATAGGCTCATCATGGCCCTCTTCAAGAAGCAGACCATACCTCATAGGTGGTCTCGAGACTCTCTCGGATCTTGTAGGAGCTTGTATCTCCTCTCTTGGCTCTTCGGGTGTGGGTTCTACAATTGTGGGTGTCTCTCGAACCTCTTCGAGTTCTATCATCTCCCCTTTTCTATCCAATAGAAATTCCTTTTCCAAAAAGGTTGCAATCCTAGAAACAAACACCTTTGTTTCTTGGGGATGATAGAAATAGTATCCAACTGAATTTCTTGGATATTCCACAAAGTAGCATAAAATGGATCGACTATCCAATTTATCTCCCACTACCTGCTTCACATAAGCAGGGCACCCCCATATTCTAAGATAAGAATATTTGGGAGGCTTACCCATCCATATCTCATATGGTGTCTTATCAATTGCCTTTGAATGGACATTGTTCAACAATAGTGCCGCTGTCTCAAGCGCATATCCCCAAAAGGATGGCGGCAACTCCGTGAACCCCATCATAGACCGAACCATGTCCATCAAAGTCCGGTTACGACGCTCCGAAACACCATTCAACTGTGGTGTAGCAGGCGGAGTCCACTGTGAGAGAATCCCATTCTCCCTAAGATACTCTTGGAACTCGGCACTCAAGTACTCACCACCTCGATCCGATCGAAGTGACTTGATGCTTCGTCCCAACTGTTTCTCTACTTCACTTCTGAATTCTTTGAACCTTTCAAAGGCTTCAGACTTGTATTTCATCAAATACACATACCCATACCTCGAAAAGTCATCGATAATGGTGATGAAGTAGGCATTTCCATGCTTAGTGGTGATGCGGACCGCACACATCGGTATGGATCAAATCCAATAACCCTTTGGCTCGCTCCACACGGCCCTTAAAAGTAATTTTGGTCATCTTTCCTTTTAGACAGGATCCACAAGTCGCGAGAGCATTAATATCAGACATATCAAACATGCCTACTCCCACTAGCTTGTTCATCCTTCTTAGGGAAATATGTCCTAATCGAGCATGCCACAATTGTGCCGAATTTAGAGTATCTTGTTTTCGCTTGTTTGTTGTTGTTATCGCTTGGACATTGTTTAATGGAAAATCTTTCAATTTTAAGTTATAGAGATCGTTTTCAAGTTTTCCAGTACCAATCAAACATTCATTCTTGTAAATGTTGCAAACACCTTTGCTAAATAAACAAGAATATCCATCTTTATCAAGCATAGAAATGGAAATAATGTTTTTCACCAAATCTGTACAAACAAAACATCTCTTGAAACTAACTTAAAATCATTGTTCAAAAGCAAGTATACATCTCCAATAGCCTTGGCAGCAACTCTTGCTCCATTCCTCAGCCTCAAGAAGGTCTCACCTTCCCTCAGTCTCCTACTTCTTCCCATCACCTGCAACTCATTACAGAGATGTGAGCCACAGCCGGTATCTAATACCCAAGAAGTAGAGTTAATTGATATGTTTAATTCGATAAAGAACATGCCATTTCCAGAACCTTTCTGGGCAAGATATTTTCTGCAGTTACGCCTCCAATGTCCAGGCTTCTTGCAATGATGACAGATGTCAATAGTCTTGTCAGCCTTCATTAGTGTGGCTGCCACAGCGGGACTCAGAGTCTGCCTCTTCAAGGGCACGTTCTTCTTGGGACGTTGGAAAGAAAACTTCTTTCCCTTCCCAGGTGGACCAGTCTTCGTACCAGATGAAGAGCCCACATAAAGAACCGACTTCTCTTTCTTGATGGTTGACTCAAAGGTCACAAGCATGTTCACCAACTCCTCAAGGGATGGCTCCATCTTGTTCATATTGAAATTCACCACAAAAGGATCAAATGAACTAAGCAACGATAAGAGCAACATGTCGGTGGTCAACTCCGAAGGCAACATCAAATCCATGCCAACGAGCTTGTCCACGAGCCCAATCTTCTTTAGGCCATGCTCATGGACCGAGGCCCCATCTCGCATGCGCAAAGTGATCAGCTCCTTGACGGTGGCATGCCTAAGAGGCCGATTATGCTCACCAAAGAGCTCCTTGAGGTGCAAATGAATGTCAGCAGCACTCTTTGCATCCTCAAAATGCCTCTGCAGCTCATCGTTCATAGAAGCCTGCATATAACACTTGGCCTTCAAGTCATGGTCACACCAATCCTTGTACGTCTGCAATTCCTTAGGAGTGCAGCCAGTCGGAGCCTCAACAGGGAGCGACTCAGTCAGTGTATATGTAATCCTTTCCGAGTTTAAGACGATTTTAAAGTTTCTTAGCCAAGTGAGGTAATTAGGTCCGGTTAACACGGGCTTTTCGAGTATTGCAGATAGCGGACTGCGAATCGAAGAAATTGTCAAAAAATTTGTACTGAAAAGTAAAACAGATAAATGTTAATGACTATTTTAAAATATTTAGTAAGATATAAAGTATGGACTTTAACTTTATAAATTTTCGCTCCCACTGTTTTGACATTTTCACTACCCTCTAGTGAAAACGGGAAACTCCTTTCCTCAGTAGGTACGTAAGGTCCAATTAGCGAATTAGGATCCCGAATAATATCAGCCAATCATAATTCCTAAAAAGTAGTTTCCAATTGCATCACAATGCAACCTTTAACGTAAACTTTTGTCTCACCTTTGATTAGGACCCAATAATCTGACGTCGTTCATCTTTACGTGTCAAGCCTTACCCATCGATGTTGAACCTTAATGGACGGTCCCATGAGTTCCCTCAATAATATGAGCTGAAATCATGGGAATTCCACGTAGTTCACATCACCATGTCAATGGATTTCACAGCTTTCCGGCACCCAGGGCCCCCCCAATAATATGAACCGAGCTCCGAGCACGAGTAGCGTTCATCATGCACCCATTGTCGATAGAAGACATGGAAATTATAAACAGATTTATAATTCCCCTTTTCGGGCTTGATATTAATTTTGAATCTTATTCAAAATGAGGGTTTTTAATTTTTGAAAGGTCTCATCATTAATTTTATTTAAAAGCTTGCCATGTTTGATCGTATGTTTGCCGGATTCATGCAACTTTGTTACTATCATTATAATAACGCACATACTCATTATTTATAACATATCATGCATATATTATAAACAGTAAACAAAACAAGGATGATCAATCGCCCCAAAACTAATGGCCCGTGTGATCTAAACACAGGCCTAGGTGNATTATTACAATCATTCAACACAAAATATCTTAGCATACACCTAGCAAATTGGGCTTGGGCTTTTGATCATCCTTCATGCATAATATCACATATCATACACCATCAATTAATTATCACAATAATTAATTGATCCAATATTATATATCTTGATCCAATCACTAACCGCCACGATTATAAACTAAATTAACAAAGTATACAAACTCCTTTGCTACTTTCAAATTAATTTATTTATAACCGAATTTTTTGTAAATCAAAATTTACTATAAATAATTAAAGTCCAACTTCAATTACTTATTTCATGAGAAAATATTTGCAACTTTTGTAATTTTAAACTTAAGGGCCCAAAAAATCATTTTTCACCAAAAATATTTTGGCCCATTTAAATTTCACAAATATGTTAGCCATCCAATGGCCCAACAACATCAAGGCCCATGACACTTTTATAATCCAAAACACTTTTGGAAACCCTAGTCGTCATCTCCGTCGCGGGATTCCGGCCAACAAAAAAAAAATTTTTTATTTTTTTTTATTTTAAGGGGGCTGTTCGGGCAGCCCCAGTACGAGCTGCCCGAAATGGGCAGCAAGTCTGCTCCAATTCGGCCTTGAATTCGTTGCAACAAATCATCTCATGCGGTTAGAAATCGATCTCAATATAATATCACGTATAAGCTACACAAAATATTATCCATAGCTCTGATACCACTTGAAAGTGGATCAATTTTAGGTGTTCAAATGCGCAACGGAATTTTTAAAATTGTTTTTCAAGAAGGAAAATTTTGAACACCTCACTAGAATGTGTAGCAAATACAAAACACCAAAATGTCATACATAGGGTGTTTATAGAAATATACCTATCAATCTTAAAAGATTGATGTTGGCTTAAACTTAGTTGATATACAACTAAGCTCTTGAATGGCAAGGCAAATCTTCAAGCTTCCTTATTCTTGGACTCCTTTCTTCAAATTAGGTCCACCACTAACAAAGTAGAACCACTCTAATTTTGCACTAGAAAAATTAGAGTATTTTTCATTGAGAATAGTATATTTTCCTCAACCAAAATGAAGAGAAAAATTGGAGAGAATATTGAAGAAAATTTCGGCCATCTAGGTGTAGAGAATGAGGTTGGAAGACTTTTCTTGGTCCTTGAAAAAGTTGAGTTAAGCATGTGCATGCCATGTCTTGGTCATACAAAAAGTTGTCTCCCACCCTTTCATCTCCCATGCATGCAATCTATTTAGGTTTGTAACAATTACAAAGCCCATGGACTTTTATTTAAATATCTCAAATACATTTGAGACCATTTAAACTTTAGTTGATTTTACTCAAGCCCACTAATTTAATAATTATTTCTAATTGGGCTCTACATGGACCAATGTTATTTAATAAATTCAACACTTGAATTAATATAATTATTTGACTCTACTAGGCCCACTAGTGTTTCATTAATTCAACATTTGAATTAATTTAATTAAGTGCACAATAATGTTTACGAAAATCACAATTTTCAAATACATTATTCATTTGGCCAACTTTTAATTTAGGAACACATTCATAAATTAAAAGTTACATTCCCCTCATAGAAGTCATACTTCTGTTTCTCTTTACGCTTATAAACTCCTTTATAAGTCGTTCAACACATTGAACTATTTTACTTCTCAACGGGATCTAGAAAGTTAGCACTTGTGTGACCTTCAATGGTTCATTGATACAACTACCCGTGGGTACACATCTCCATGTGATTCGGACTAAACATGTCCTTATTTGAGCATACCCCAATTGCCCCATTCTTACTTATCAACTCCTTGATAATAAGAACATCAGAACTCAAGTCTCATAGTACCCAACCAATCATGTTAAACGCCTAGCAGCATCGCTTACATGATTCCCTAGGTATAAAATGATAGTGCCTGCAAGAACAATTCTATTATGGTTAGCGTACAGTACGGTCCCTTCATCCCATATATCCCGACCGATTCGACAACCATTGGTATATCGAGAGTTGTCAATGAATCGATACTATGTGTCATGTCGTAGTTGCATCGATGGTGCAATCTATGAAACCCCTTTCATAATTACCACGATACTCTGATCAGAGATTTCATACTACATACACATAGGATATCCATACCCGAAGGTAAGTGGTTTATCCCCGACTACAATGCATCGACTTCTATATGTTTCGACAGAACACCCAACCTTGCCACCTGATGACCCCATGAGAGTCGGTAAACAAGTCAAAGTGCAACGCTAGCATATAGAGTCTCAATGTTGTCCCGGGTCATAAGGACTAATGGTGTACAACCATAAACTAGGACGTTTCCACTCGATAAGTGAGAAACACTTGGAAAGTCCTTTATGGAGGGTTGTTCAGTGCACTCTACCAGGAGCATCTATCTGCATGCTTGGACATGACAATGTCCCCTACCAATGAAACATGGTACTCACATCGCAGATACTAGTCTCGAACTCGAGAGGCCTATATCCTTCTTAGCGGCGGCTGAATCGACTAGGAACTGTTTTGAATATACAGTATTGCAAATATGAGTTTCATGATACTCATCATATGAGCATCTCATATTCTTTCTACTATTTGTATATTCAAGGACTTTATCTATGCAACTAGCATGGGTATACAGATAAAGAAGTGCCAAAACAATAATTTCAAATATTATTAAAATAAAGACTGTTTATACATAGAGTTTCATTATGAACACTCGGCCAACACTTGGCTCGACGTGTACCTACTCTAACAGTAAGTGGAACTGCGATAGATGAGAATCCATGAATAAACTTCCGGTAATATCCTGCTAAGCCAAGAAAACTGCGAATCTCAGATGCGTTCTGTGGTACAACCCAATCTCTGACTGCTGCAACTTTTGTTGGGTCTACTTCGATACCACTGCTAGAAACAATGTGGCCTAAGAACGCCACCTTCTCCAACAAGAATTCGCACTTACTGAACTTTGCGAATAACTTGTGCTTCTGCAAGGTCTGCAACATTGTGGTCAGATGTCTGCCGTGATCCCCTTGATTCTTCGAGTAGACGAGAATGTCGTCTATGAACACTATCAGAAACTGATAAAGATACGGCTGAAATACGCGATTCATGAGATCCATGAAGATCGCAGGAGTATTCGTCAAACCGAACGGCATCTTAAGGAACTCGTAGTGGCCATAACGAGTGCTAAAAGCAGTCTTCGAAACATCAGTATCTTTCACCCTCAACTGGTGATAACCGGAACGCATATCAATCTTGGAGAACACCGAAGCTCCCTGCAACTGGCCAAATAGATCTTCAATCCTCGGAAGTTGGTATTTATTCTTCACTGTCACCCTGTTCAACTCCCGGTAATCGATGCAAAGTCTCATAGAGCCATCCTTCTACTTCACAAACAAGACTGGCGCCCCATGGTGAAAAGCTTGGGCGCATGAACTCCTTGTCAAGAAGTTCCTGAATCTGCTTCTTAAGCTCTGCCATCTCTGTCGGTGCTAGACGGTACGGTGCTTTTGAGATCGGAACCGTACCTGACATAAGCTCAATGGAAAACTCCACCTATTGCTCAGGTGGCATACCAGAGACGTCCTCAGGAAAAATGTCTAAAAAATCTCTAACAATCAGAACATCTGTGGCTGACTGACTGGGTGTCTCAGGGACAGATATAAAAGTTACTAAAAACGCTCGACACCCTCTATGCATGAGCTTCCTAGCCTGGTCATAAGGAATAATGTGCGGTAAGGGAAAGTACCTGTCCGGCACAAATAAGAATTGTGTCATCCCAGGCGGTCGGACTAGAACAGATCTCCGCTGGAAGTCTATCAACACTCTGTTCCGCAATAGCCAATTCATGCCTAATATGATGTCAAACTCTGGCATGGGCAAGACAATCAGATCCGCATAAACAAGGTTGCCATGAAGCTCCAGATCTATGTCTCGGATCACATTGGTGGCTGCCATCCCCTCTCCTGAAGGCAGTACCACTGAGTAGGCTACATCTAGCCCGACGGTCTTAACTTTGAGAAAATTCGTAAAGACCTCAGAAATAAATGAGTGAGTAGCCCCTGAATCTACCAAGGCTTTTGTAGCTGAGCCAGCTATGAAAATTCTCCCTTAGAGGTTAGAACACTATGCTGAACCCAATAATCACAAGAGATAAGCTTATAGACATGCATAGGCCAAAGTTCTTCTAACTTAAATTCCCAAAAAAGAATACTGAGTAGATCATGCAATCCTATCGAAATACTAGGTTCAAAACCTCACCCAAAACATTAAATCCCAAATATAAATTTAAAGCTTAAAGGTATCTGTCATAAGCATGGTATCGGGGTTCGTCTCCGTAGCATGGAGAGCAAACACCCTGCCTTGGGTAGGCAGATTTCGCTGAGGGCACTGCGGTAGTATGTGGTCTGTGCTACCACACTTGTAACACTTCTCTGCGCCATACATACATACTCCAGCATGGCGGTGTGTTCACTTGGGACAGATCGGATGCTCAATAGGCTTAGGGACTGCGCGTCCCCGCTGCTGCTGCTGCTGCTGCTGCTGGTGGCCTCTGTTTCTGGGCGGGCCATGGAGAGGCCTCTTATTCTGCTGCTGATGCTGCTGAGGAGGAGGGCGGTGTGGTACCTAGACTGGGCGCTTGCCCTGGCAGTCTCTCTCGATATCATGCTGATCCTGCCCTGCAGCTAGAGCTCTGGAGACAGCGACCTCATAAGTAGTAGGGTCAGACACCCTAACGTCACGGTGCAAGATCGGCCGTAGACCCACCAAGAAACGCATCAACTTTGCTTTAGCATCATTCGCGATCAGGGGCACAAAATGACAACCCATCTCAAACTTACGGATGAACTCCGTAACAGTCAGATCTCCCTGCCTCAGGCTCATGAATTCCGTGGTCAACCTGGTGCGCACTTCTTCAGTAAAATACTTGGAGTAGAATACCTCCGTAAAGTGGGCCCAACTCAGTGTAGCCAAGTTCAGGGCTACTGATGCACCTTCCCACCATAAGCGGGCATCTCTTCCGAATAAGTAGGTGGCACAACGAACTCTGTCTGCATCTCCAAGCTCCATAAACTCGTATATAACCTCGAGGGACTTGATCCAGCCCTCGGAAATCATGGGGTCCGTCGTCCTTGAAAACTCCTTAGGACGCATCTTCATGAATCTCTCATAAATAGCTTCGGCCCCTGTCGGCCTAGCTGCGACCGCGGCATTATTCCCCGCAAACTGTGCGAAGAACTGCGTCATCCCAGCCAGCATCTGGGCGTTCATGTCCGGTGGAGGGGGTGGAGGTCCGTGCCTCTATTGCCTCTGATCCTCACCGTCCTCTTGACGGTGCTCAGCATCTCTGGTGCGCTCGAGAATGCGTCTAGGAGGCATACTGTTCCATACATATAACCCATACATAACCAACATGCATAATTCCATAATTTATTTAAATTTAAATAAATAATGAGCAATTTAAAATCGGAGCGTAAAAATAATTCATGAGAACTTGCAGTTAAAACAATTCATGCTTTAAATAGAATGCATAAACGTAAAACTTACAGACCGAAGACGGGACTTCGTGAGCTTCTCGAGTTCAGTAGTAGTACAACCTTTTACAAAACCATTGCTCTGATACTACCTGTAGAGGCCTCTAAATTCGTGCTTGAAAATTTGCGGAAAAATTTAAAAATTTTCTTTTTCATTAATTAAAATGCCTCATTCATAAATAAACGGATAAATAAAGTTTGATGTTCAAAATAGCAGTGGAAGTAAATGTTTGTTTGCAAAATAATAATTTAAAATAATCCAACAACGAGAAAAAAAATATGTTTGAGTCTAAAGATAGTAAATGCTGAAAATGAGGTCCTCGGGTTCCATTATTGCCGACCCAAGCTAGCTCACTGGTCCCCGCCCTCGGTTCTGACATCATCAGTACCTACAACAATCAAGTCTAGTAAGTCTAAAGACTCAGCATGCTTATATCGTAAATAACAAGTAATAATAATAAAATCTCATGCAAGGTGAAAATATCATATCATGAGTAAATGAAATACGTGTATAACTGAACTTAAAATCGCATCATGAATAATTAATATTACGTGCATAACTAAACTGAACTGAAAGTAGTAAGTGAAATGTTTGCTCCGTAGAGCCCTGTCATAAAATAACGTGTAAAAATTTTCTGTTGAGATTATGTTATACGCAAGTGGCCCCCTGACTGCACTGAACTGAACTGAACTGACCGGCAACTGACGACCGGGTGAAATAATGTACGTCTGATCAGACTAATGCCACAGTATACTGGGTGGGACCGGTAAGTAGCCACCGGGATGAACTAAACTAAACCGGTAAGTGACCACCGGGTGAAGTAATAATAACAGCGAAGTGGCCCCAAGCAATAGCACATAAATCTCAAAATAAATATTTTACATTTTTGCACGTAATATAATTAAATACAAAATTAAATATCCTGTATAAATTTTACCGTAAGGGTTGGACCGTTACCAGGCTCGCTGCGACTTAGATGTAACACGAAAAGTATGCAAATGATTTATTTGACCAAACTTTGTAATTAAATCCAAAAACGAGACAATTACGTCCACTGACTTAGTATTTAATCACGACTTCGAGCCAACCCGAACCAACACCAAACCAACGTTTAGTCATGATTAAAATACTCTTAAAATGATGAAATAATGCTCCTAAATTTACAGTACTCGAAATTTAGTGAATGGAGCCAAAAACGTGAACCGCTCTTTCGAGAGTCATTTTGGCACATTGCACCGTAAATTCTCGTACGACCTCTAAAATGATCCGAATCACAAACGCCCAAAAACAAGACCTTTTTAACTCAATGAGGTACTGTCCAGTCCATGGCCATAGGCTAAAAGGCAACCGAGAACCCGAAATGCACCTCTGAACCGCAGCACAACTTGCTGTGCAGAAATTACAGCAGCTGTGTAAGCGTTTCCTTGCGTCGTTTGCAAGGCTAATGGCCATTGGGGCTCAAACCACCGACCATAACCTCTTACCAACGTCCTAAGGAATGGTTTGAACCATGGCTAAGAGCTCTAGGCAAGCCACAATCAAACCCACACCCGAAACCAACCGAAAAGTCCACCCGAGAGGCACCCTTGCGTGCGTGGGGTATATTGCTTCTTTTGCTGTCCCGTGTCGTTCCAGTGGCCATTTGATTGACCATGGCACAATCTAGACATCAAAAGGTATGGTATGAACCGTGGCTATGGGCCCGGGGACAACCAAGATTCACACCACACCACAAAAAATCAAACTACACTTGCTGTAAAAATGCAGGGCCGAAGGGGAGGGGCTATTCTTGTTTCTTTTGATTTAAAAACAGATTCCACCATGGAACAAGCCTCAAAAGGGTGACTTGGTCACGTCTTAGACATGATAGGGAAGTGTTCCAACCATGGCTATAGGCCCCTAGGGCAGCCAAGATCAAGAACTTTCTCCCTTGACAGCAACCATAAAAATCGAGACTTAAAGGGGCACATTTGGGGTGTTGCTGTCACATGCAAGTTTCCAGCGTGTGTGGGACTGAATGAATGGACCAACATGGTTCTAACATGTCCTAGTACATTTCTAGATGCAGTCTTGGGAGCCTAGGGTCTATCCAACCACCTGTACTCACAAAAACAACAAGACCGTGAAGCATGAAATCTGCCGAGGAAAAATCTGTGCATTCTTGGAAAATTATTGCTGCCTTGTTTCGGTTTTTAAGAATAAAAATCATGCACATATGATGTTTTCAAAATAATACTATGACTTGATTGAGGAGCAATTAAAAACATATACATGCCTGTATTGAAAGGGAACGATTTTGGGTGTTCGAAATCGCAACGGAAGCACAAAATTGTTTTCTTTCAAGAAAATCGAAATTTTTGAGAAAAATTGAACACCATTGTACTAGTGTGTAACATATACTAAACACCTTTGTCATACATAGGGTGTTAAGAAATTTTACCTATCAATCTCTTGAGGTTGATGATGGCTCTAACTAAAGTGTAAACACTTTAGCTCTTGTATGGTAGACAATCTTCAAGCCTCCTCCTACCTTCAAAATCAAGCCCACCACCAACCAGGTCGATCCTCTCATATTTTGCACTAGAAAAATATGAGGATTTTTCTTTGAGAAGAGATTTGTTTCTCCAACAATTGAAGAACAAAAATTTGAGAGAAATTGGGTGTGAAATTTTCGGCCAAGCTTGGTCTAGGAGGGAAGGAGAGTGAGTTAATTCCTTGTCTTGGTTGTGAGAAAAGTAAAAAACAAAAATTTGCATGTCATGCAATTTTTTAATTCAAAAGTATTCTCCAACCTTTCATCTCCCAAGCATGCAAAACCTAAAGGGCTTGTAACATTTACAAAGGGCCCATGGACTTTTAATTTAAATTGTCTCAAACACATTTGAGCGCAATTAATCCTTAATTGATTTTACTCAAGCCCACTAGTTTAATAATTATTTTCAATTGAACTCTAATGGCCCAATGTTATTTAATTAATACAACACTTGAATTAATTTAATTATTTGGACTCTACTAGGCCTACTAGTGTTTAATTAATTCAACACTTGAATTAATTTAATTTAGTCCATAATAATGTTTATGAAAATTACAATTTTCAAATACATTATTTATTTAGCCAGCTTTTAATTTAGGAACACTTCCACAAATTAAAAGTTATATTTATCTCATAGAAGTCATACTTTTATTTTTCCTTACGCTTATAAACTCATTTATAAGTCGTTCAACACATTGAACTATTTTACTTCTCAANAAGAACGTCAGAACTCAAGTCTGATAGTACCCAACCAATCATGTTAAACGCCTAGCAGCATCGCTTACATGATTCCCTAGGTATCAAATGATAGTGCCTGCAAGAACCATTCAATTATGGTTAGCGTACAGTACGGTCCCTTCATCTCATATATCCCGACCGATTCGACAACCATTGGTATATCGAGAGTTGTCAATGAATCGATACTATGTGTCATGTTGTAGTTGCATCGATGGTGTAATCTATGAAACCCCTTTCATAATTACCACCATACTCTGATCAGAGATTTCATACTACATACACATAGGATATCCATACCCGAAGGTAAGCGGTGAATCCCCGACTACAATGCATCGACTCCTATATGTTTCGTCAAAACACCCAACCTTGCCACCTGATGACCCCAAGAGAGTCGGTAAACGAGTCAAAGTGTAATACTAGCACATAGAGTCTCAATGTTGTCCCGGGTCATAAGGACTAATGGTGTACAACCATAAACTAGGACGTTTCCACTCGACAAGTGAGGACCACTTGGAAAGTCCGTTATGGAGGGTTGTTCAGTGCACTCTACCAGGAGCACCTATATGCATGCTCGGACATCACAATGTCCCCTAACAATGAAACATGGTACTCACATCGCAGATACTAGTCTCGAACTCGAGCGGCCTATATCCTTCTTAGTGGCGGCTGAATCGACTAGGAACCGTTTAGAATATACAGTATTACAAATATGAGTTTCATGATACTCATCATATGAGCATCTCATATTCTTTCTACTATTTGTATATTCAAGGACTTTATCTATGCAACTAGCATGGGTATACAGATAAAGAAGTGCCAAAATAATAATTTCAAATATTATTAAAATAAAGACTGTTCATACATAGAGTTTAAACATGAACCCTCGGCCAACACTTGGCTCGACGGGCACTTACTCTAACAATCTCCCACTTGCACTAGAGCCAACTACCCATATGCTTCAAACCCATCGATTCGCGATGCTTCTCAAATAATGGTCCAGGTAAAGGCTTAGTTAGCGGATCAGCAACATTATCTGCGGAGCCGACTTTGTCGATCGACACTTCTCCTCTTTCCACAATCTCTCGGAGGATGTGGTACTTTCTCAATACATGTTTAGACTTCTGATGAGACCTTGGCTCCTTCGCCTGAGCTATGGCTCCCGTGTTGTCACACATCACCGGGATAGGAGCAACTCCATTAGGAATGATGCCCAACTCTTGGACGAAATTCCTAATCCAAACAGCCTCCTTTGCTGCAGCCGATGCAGCAATGTATTCGGCCTCAGTGGTGGAATCCGCAATGCTGTCTTGCGTGGAACGCTTCCAAGATACAGCACCACCATTGAGCAGGAATACGGACCCAGAGGTTGACTTCGAGTCATCGACATCGCTTTGGAAGCTAGAGTTGGTATAGCCTTCCAATTTAAGTTCTCCACCCCCATAGACCAAGAACAACTTATTGGTCCTTCTCAAATACTTGAGGATGTCTTTCACAGCTTTCCAGTGTGGAAGACCAGGGTTGGATTAATATCTACTCACTACACTTAGTGCAAAGTCCACGTCAGGACGTGTAGATATCATCTCATACATGATACTACCAATTGCCGAAGCATATGGAATGCGTGTCATCGCCGCTATCTCTGCATCAGTCTTGGGAGACATAGACTTGGATAGGGACACGCCATGACACATTGGTAGATGTACTCTCTTGGACTCATCCATCGAGAACCGCTTCACGATGGTATCAATGTATGTGGACTGGGTGAGACCAAGCAATCTTCTTGATCTATCTCTATAGATCTGTATTTCCAATACAAAATATGCTTCACCCAAGTCCTGCATCGAGAACTTACTTGCTAACCATATCTTAGTTGATTGCAACATTCCTACATCATTTCCAATGAGTAGAATGTAATCAACATAAAGCACAAGGAATGTCACAGCACTCCCACTGACCTTCTTGTACACACAGGGTTCCTCAGGATTCTTAGTAAAACCAAACTCTTTGATTGTACTATCAAATCTGAGGTTCCAACTCCTAGATGCCTGCTTTAGACCATAAATAGATCTCTAAAGTTTGCATACCATATGCTCACTTCCGATAGATGTAAACCCTTCAGGTTGAGACATGTAAATCTCTTCCTTAATATCCTCATTAAGAAAGGCTGTCTTGACATCCATCTGCCATATTTCATAGTCATACCATGCAGCTATGGCTAGCAATATCCTTATGGACTTGAACATTGCAACTGGAAGAAAAAGTTTCCTCATAGTCAACACCTTGCCTCTGAGTATACCCTTTTGCTACCAATCGAGCCTTGAAGGTCAATACCTTCCCATCCGCCCCAAGTTTCCGCTTGTAAATCCATTTACACCCTATGGGAACAGTTCCCTCAGGTGGATCCACAAGATTCCACACTTGGTTCGAATGCATGGAATTCATCTCAGATTCCATAGCTTCAAACCATTTGGATGAATCGGCATCAGATAACGCTTCCTTGAATGTCCTTGGATCACATCCAAGGTTAGGCTCATCATGGCCCTCTTCAAGAAGCAAACCATACCTCATAGGTGNCATAAAATGGATCGACTATCCAATTTATCTCCCACTACCTGCTTCACATAAGCAGGGCATCCCCATATTCTAAGATAAGAATATTTGGGTGGCTTACCCATCCATATCTCATATGGTGTCTTATCAACTGCCTTTGTATGGACATTGTTCAACAACAGTGCCGCTGTCTCAAGCGCATATCCCCAAAAGGATGGCGGCAACTCAGTGAACCTCATCATAGACCGAACCATGTCCATCAAAGTCCGGTTACGACGCTCCGAAACACCATTCAATTGTGGTGTAGCGGGCGGAGTCCACTGCGAGAGAATCCCATTCTCCCAAAGATACTCTTGGAATTCGGCACTCAAGTACTCACCACCTCGATCCGATCGAAGTGTCTTGATGCTTCGTCCCAACTGCTTCTCTACTTCACTTCTGAATTCTTTGAACCTTTCAAAGGCTTCAGACTTATATTTCATCAAATACACATACCCATACCTCGAAAAGTCATCGGTAAAGGTGATGAAGTAGGCATGTCCATGCTTAGTGGTGATGCTAAGCGGGCCGCACAGATCGATATGGATCAAATCCAATAACCCTTTGGCTCGCTCCACATGGCCCTTAAAGGGAATTTTGGTCATCTTTCCTTTTAGACAGGATTCACAAGTCGTGAGAGCATTAATATCAGACATATCAAACATGCCAACTCCCTATAGCTTGTTCATCCTTCTTAGGGAAATATGTCTTAATCGAGCATGCCATAATTGTGCCATATTAAGAGTATCTTGTTTGCGCTTGTTTGTTGTTGTTATTGCTTGGACATTGTTTAGTGGACTATCTTTCAATTTTAAGTTATAGAGATCGTTTTCAAGTTCTCCGGTACCAACTAAACATTCATTCTTTTAAATGTTGCAAACACCTTTGCTAAATAAACAAGAGAATCCATCTTTGTCCATCATAGAAATGGAAATAATGTTTTTCACCAAGTCTGGTACAAACAAAACATCTCTTAACATCAACTTAAAATCATTGTTCAAAATTAAAGAAACATCTCCAACAGCTTTGGCAGCAACTCTTGCCCTATTGCCCATCCTCAAGAAGGTCTCATCTTCACTGAGCCTCCTACTTCTTCCCATCACCTGCAAATCATTACAGAGATGTGAGCCACAGCTGGTATCTAATACCCAAGAAGTAGAGTTAATCGAAATGTTTACTTCAATATAGAACGTACCTTTTCCAGAACCCTTCTGGGCGAGATATTCCCTGCAGTTACGCCTCCAATGTCCAGGCTCCTTGCAGTGATGACAGATGTCAACAGTCTTGTCAGCCTTTACTGGTGTGGCTGCCACAGCGGGACTCGGAGACT
Organism: Primulina huaijiensis; assembly: GCF_012295235.1. NCBI lineage: Eukaryota > Viridiplantae > Streptophyta > Magnoliopsida > Lamiales > Gesneriaceae > Primulina > Primulina huaijiensis. Next base: position 13,922,904 of record NC_133310.1, on the reverse strand, counting down.
GCCTCTTCAAGCGCACGTTCTTTTTGGGACGTTGGAAAGAACGCTTCTTTCCCTTCTCATGTGGATCTGTCTTCGTACCAGATGAAGAACCCACATAAAGAACCGGATTCTCTTTCTTGATAGTGGACTCAAAAGTCACAAGCATGTTCACCAACTCCTCAAGGGTCGGTTCCATCTTGTTCATGTTGAAGTTCACCACAAAAGGATCAAATGAGTTAGGCAATGACAGCAGCAACACTTCTGTGGTCAACTCCGAAGGCAACATCAAATCCATGCCTACGAGTTTGTCCACGAGCCCAATCAACTTTAGGCCATGCTCATGGACCGAAGCCCCATCTCGCATGCATAAAGTGATGAGCTCCTTGACTGTGGCATGCCTCAGAGGCCGAGTCTGCTCACCAAAAAGCTCCTTGAGGTGCAAATGAATGTCAGCAGCATCCTTTGCATCCTCGAAACGCCTCTGCAGCTCATCGTTCATAGAAGCCTGCATATAACACTTCGCCTTCAAGTCATGGTCACACCATTCCTTGTAGGTCTGCAATTCCTCGGGAGTGCAGTCAGTCGGAGCCTCAGCAGGGGGCGACTCAGTCAGTGTATATGCAATCTTTTCCGAGTTTAGGACGATTTTCAGATTTCTTAGCCAAGTGAGATAGTTAGGTCCGGTTAACACATGTTTTTCGAGTATAGCGGATAGCGGGTTGCGAATCGAAGACATTGTCAAAGTTTTGTACTGAAAAGTAAAACAGATAAATGTTAATGACTATTTTAAAATATTTAGTAAGATATAAAGT
>NC_133310.1:13919308-13921728 GCF_012295235.1 Primulina huaijiensis | reverse complement strand
CTCGCCATGTTTGATCGTATGTTTGCCGGATTCATGCAACTTTGTTATTATCATAATAATAACGCACATACTCATTATTTATAACATATCATGCATATATTATAAACAGTAAACAAAACAAGGATGATCAATCGCCCCAAAACTAATGGCCCGTGTGAGCTAAACACGGGCCTAGGTCCAATCCTAGGGAAATGCATGGGATGCAAATGCAATTATTACATTAGCTTCCAATATTTACATGTCTTCGATCTTCATAATCATCATGGCCACCATCCTCCAATCTTGATCATCCGCTATACTAATATTTACAAATAAATATCCATGGCAAATAGGGATACATCTCATGGGGGTGGGAACGGGCCATAAACCAAACCCACTTTATAAATTGATAATTATTACAATCATTCAACACAAAATATCCTAGCATACACCTAGCAAATTGGGCTTGGGCTTATGATCATCCTTCATCCATAATATCACATATCATACACCATCAATTAATTATCATAATAATTAATTGATCCAATATTATATATCTTGATCCAATCATTAACCGCCAAGATTATAAACTAAATTAACAAAGTATACAAACACCTTTGTCTGCTTAATAATTAATTTATTTATAATCGAATTTCTTGTAAATCACAATTTACTATAAATGATTAAAGTCCAACTTCAATTATTTATTTTATGAGAAAATGTTTGCAACTTTTGTACTTTTAAACTTAAGGGCCCAAAAACTTATTTTTCACCAAAAACATTTTGGCCCATTTAAAATTCACAAATATGTTAGCCATCCAATGGCCCAACATCTCAAGGCCCATGACACTTTGATATTTCAAAACACCTTTTGAAAACCCTAGTTGTCATCGCCGTCGCCGGAGCTCCGTCGCCGGATTCTGGCCAACAAAATTTTTTTTTTTATTTTTCAATGGGGGGATTCGGGCAGCCCCTCGGGCTGCCCTAGCTACCCGAAATGGGCAGCCCCTCGGTCAGCTCGAGCTGCCCAAAAGGGCCTTGATTTTTGTTGCAAAAACTCACCTCATACGGTTAGAAATCGATCTCAACATAATATCATTTATATGCTACACAAAAACTAGTACCCTTAGCTCATGATACCACTTGAAAGGGATCGATTTTGGGTGTTCGAAATAGCAACGGAAGCACAAAATTGTTTTCTTTCAAGAAAATCAAAATTTTTGAGAAAAATTGAACACCATTGTACTAGTGTGTAACATATACTAAACACCTTTGTCATACATAGGGTGTTAAGAAATTTTACCTATCAACCTCTTGAGGTTGATGATGGCTCCAACAAAAGTGTAAACACTTTAGCTCTTGTATGGTAGACAATCTTCAAGCCTCTTCCTACCTTCAAAATCAAGCCCACCTCCAACTAGGTAAATCCTCTCATATTTTGCACTAGAAAAATATGAGGATTTTTCTTTGAGAAGAGATTTGTTTCTCCAACAATTGAAGAACAAAAATTTGAGAGAAATTGAGTGTGAAATTTTCGTCCAAGCTAGGTCTAGGAGGGAAGGAGAGTGAGTTAATTCCTTGTCTTGGTTGTGAGAAAAGTAAAAAACAAAAAGTTGCATGCCATGCAATTTTTAATCCAAAAGTATTCTCCAACATTTCATCTCCCAAGCATGCAAAACCTAAAGGGCTTGTAACATATACAAAGGGCCCATGGACTTTTAATTTAAAATGTCTCAAACACATTTGAGCCCAATTAATCCTTACTTGATTTTACTCAAGCCCACTAGTTTAATAATTATTTCCAATTGGGCTCTAATGGCCCAATGTTATTTAATTAATACAACACTTGAATTAATTTAATTATTTGGACTCTGCTAGGCCCACTAGTGTTTAATTAATTCAACACTTGAATTAATTTAATTTAGTCCATAATAATGTTTATGAAAATCACAATTTTCAAATACATTATTTATTTGACCAACTTTTAATTTAGGAACACTTCCACAAATTAAAAGTTATATTTCTCTCATAGAAGTCATACTTTTATTTTTCCTTACGCTTATAAACTCATTTATAAGTCGTTCAACACATTGAACTAATTTACTTCTCAACGGGATCTAGAAAGCTAGTACTTGTGTGGCCCTCAATGGTTCATTGATACAACTAGCCGTGGGTTCACATCTTCATGTGATTCGGACCAAACATGTCCTTATACAAGCATAACCCAATTGCTTCATTCCTAATTATCAACTTCTTGATAATAAGAACGTCAGAACTCAAGTCTGATAGTACCCAACCAATCATGTTAAACGCCTAGCAGCATCGCTTACATGATTCCCTAGGTATCAAATGATAGTGCCTGCAAGAACCATTCAATTATGGTTAGCGTACAGTACGGTCCCTTCAACTCATATATCCCGACCGATTCGACAACCATTGGT
>NC_133310.1:13911874-13919257 GCF_012295235.1 Primulina huaijiensis | reverse complement strand
ATGGAGGGTTGTTCAGTGCACTCTACCAGGAGCACCTATCTGCATGCTCGGACATCACAATGTCCCCTACCAATGAAACATGGTACTCACATCGCAGATACTAGTCTCGAACTCGAGCGGCCTATATCCTTCTTAGTGGCGGCTGAATCGACTAGGAACCGTTTAGAATATACAGTATTACAAATATGAGTTTCATGATACTCATCATATGAGCATCTCATATTCTTTCTACTATTTGTATATTCAAGGGCTTTATCTATGCAACTAGCATGGGTATACAGAAAAAGAAGTGTCAAAATAATAATTTCAAATATTATTAAAATAAAGACTGTTCATACATAGAGTTTAAACATGAACCCTCGGCCAACACTTGGCTCGACGGGCACCTACTCTAACATGTATTTGTTTTGAGAAGGAAACAAATGAAACGACGACGCGGCGCGGAGGAGGAGTTTTCTTCTTTTCTCACTTGTTTTCTCTCTTGTTTTTGATGCTGGTGCATGATTTTCCTTTCTGAAAGTGCTCTGAATTTTCGAGGATGGTGAGGGAGAAAATGGATAGAGAAATGAGGGAAGTCTACTAATTAATTGGAGAGTTTGAATGACAATTAAAATCTTTCTATCCTTGTTGCTTGCTAGATAGGAATGATATGATATGGTGGGATGATTTGATTTTATTGGGGGATGATATCAAGGGGCCGATTTTTTTTGCATTCAAATGTGATAGAAATATTGCTTAAATATTTATTTATGGATGATTAAAATGAAGGGAATTATCTACCAAGAAAAGGCTTAATGAAAGAAATAAAATGGTGAGTTGTCAAATATTTTGAAATCTATCAAGGAGGCCGATTTTTTTCCAATAAAAATGAAGGAAAGGATATTGCTTAATTAATATTTAATGAGGGTTTAAAATTGAAGGGATTATTTACCATGAAAGGGATAAGGAAATGAATAAAAAGTGAGTTGTAAATTAAATCAAATCTTTTATGGTGACCGAAATTTTAATGATAAATGGGGATGAAGTATTGCTAGATAAACATGGTAGAAAAATTGCTTAAATATTATGTAGTGGTGAATAAAATTAAAGGAAATTATCTTCTATGAATGGATAGGGAAAGATATCAAAGTTTGAGAGTTGACTAATAAAATTAAATCCCAAGAGTGTAATGGCCGAAAAATAAGATAATGGGAGGAAAAATATTTCTTAAATATTTTATTTTAAATCTTTAGTGTTTTGTCTACCCATTAAATATTTTAGTGACTTAAGAAATTAATTATGGAGTAATATTATCTCGCACGCATGGCTAAATATTAAAATACATTCACTAACATGTTAGGGTAATATTTTCTTCAATATATTAGGCTTATATTAATTTATCCCAATTGGTTACACATTTTAATTTAGGCTTTTAATTAAATTAGTGGATGTAAAGAATTTATTTACTACTTATCTCAAGTTAATTAAATAAATTCTTAAACTTTCTTTTTCAAAAAATTAATTATTATTTATCTTAAAGAAATTTTATGAATGTTTTCTAAATATTAAATTTTATCTCTTTACTCCCAACTCCAGTCCGGCCTCACTTATTTAACTGAAAAGGTAGTAATTAAACTACCGCAATAAAATAATTAAATTTAAAGAAAAGAATTTAAATACTCATGCAATAAAATCATTTTAATTTAAATACTAGAATTATGCATGGCTAATACGTAGTCTGATTTACGGGTTCTACACCTTCGGTCGTATCTTCATGAACCGCTCATAAGTATCCTCGGGCCCTGTCGACCTGGCTGCCACAGCATTGTTCCCCGCAAACCGTGCGAAGAACTAAGTCATCCCAGCTAGCATCTGGGCATTCATGTCCGGTGGAGGGGGTGGAGGTAAATCTCTCTCCTGCCCACGGTTCTGCCCATCCTCCTGGCGAGGCTCATCATCTCTCACGCGCTCAAGAATACGTCTAGGAAGCATACTGTTCCATACATATAACCCATACGTAACCATCATTCATAATTACATTATTTCTTTAAATTTAAATAAATACTGCATAATAAAAAAAATCTGGACATAAAATATTTCATGAAAACATGCTGTTAAAATAATTCATGCTTTAAACGAAATGCGTAAACGTAAAACTTACAGACCGAAGACGTGACTTCATGAGCTTCTCGAGGTCAGTAGTAGTACAATCATTTACAAGAACATAGGCCCTGATACCACCTGTCGGGGCCCGTATTTCGTATTTGAAAATTTACGGAATAATTTAAAATTTTTCTTATTAAAAATAAATAACATGCCTCATTCATAAAATAAACTTGATAAAAAAGTTTAATGTTCAAAATAGCAGCGGAAGTAAATATCTGTTTCAAAACAACAACTTAAAATAATTCATCGTGATAAAAATGAGTTTGCATAAAAATGATAAGTAAACTGAAGCATGAGGACCTCGGGTTCCTACTACTGCCGACCCAAGCTAGCTCACTGGTCTCCGCCCTAGGTCTCGACCTCATCAGTACCTACAACAATCAAGTCTAGTGAGTCTGAAGACTCAGCATGTATATATCGTGAAATAACAAGTAAATATATAATAAAATCGCATGCAACTTAAAAATATCGTGTCGTAACGTAAACATAGAAATCGCGTCATGATTAATTATAAATACGTGCATAACTGAAAATCGTAAGTAAAATGTTTGCTCGATAGAGCCCTGTCATAAAATAGCATATCGTGATTTTATGTTGACAATATGTTCTACGCGAGTGGCCCATAACATAACGTAACATAACATGAATCGTGAATCGTCTGTTCAGACCTAACCACAGTATACTGGGCGCTACGGATCATCACAGCCCTTGGACTAGATATCCGTACCTATACATGAACATCAACCGGTCGTAGGTCACCGGGTGAAGTAATAATCCCATAAGTTGCAATCCCATGAGCATGAGATGGCCACTGACAATATCGCATATATCTCAAAAATTAACTTTTATATTTATGCACTTAATATGATTAAATTCCTGTCTTATTTTACAAATTGAGTTTANTAACCCCAATTTCTCCACCATTTCAACACTAGCCACATTAGTACAACTCCCCCCATCTATGATTAGATTGCAAACTTTTTGGTTTTCAAAACACCTAGTATGGAACAAGTTCTCCCTTTGGTTAGTCTCCTCCTCCTTGACTTGGGCACTCATGATACGCCTAGTCACTAGTGCTTCACCTACAACAGCCTCATATCCCTCATCAGGATCCTCTAACGCAGGCTTCTCATCTTCATCACCCTCACTATGAGACTCATACTGTAANTGGAGGCCAAAATCATGAAACGCTCTTTCGAGATTCACTTTGGCACCTTGTGTAAAGGCTTAATAATCCGTACTGAAAATTTAAAATTTTTCTCTTAAATAATTAAAAATTGCCTCATTCATAATTGAACTGATAAATAAAGTTTGATGTTCAAAGTAGCAGCGGAAGAAATTAACATCTTTGCGAAATAACAGAAAAAGTTTATCTAACGATATATAAAAAAAATGTTTGAACAATAAAAATAATAATCAATGCTGAACTGAGGTCTTCGGGTCCTACTACTGCCGACTCGAGCTGGCTCACTGGTCCCCGCCCTCGATCCCGACATCATCAGCACCTACAACAATCAAGTCTAGTGAGTCTAAAGACTCAACATGCATATATCGTAAATAACAAGTAAATAAATAATAAGCTTGCATGCAAGTGAGAATATCATATCATGAGGCATAATGTAAAAATAACGTGTCATGGTTAATTTTAATACGTGCATATCTGAACTGAACATATCATGGAGAAAATGTTTGCTCTTTGGAGCCCTGTCATGAAATAACTTGTAATAAATTTTTTGGTGAGATTATGGTCTACGCAAGTGGTCCCTGAACTGAACTGAACTGAGTTGATCGGTAACTGGCGACCGGACCGGTAACTGGCGACCGAGTTTAATAATGGTTGTCTGATCAGACTAATGCCACAGTATACTGGGTGAAACAACTGAACTGACCGGTAACTGACGACCGGATTTAATCATGATAGTAGAGTGACCACAAGCAATATCGCATAAATCTCAAAATTTGTATTTTTTTTTGCACGTAATATAATTAATTAACATAATTAAATATCCTGTCACAATTTTACTGAATGGATTGGATCGCTCCCAGGCTCGCTGCAACCTAAATATGCCATGAAGAATATGCAATAGTTTTAAAATGTACAACTATGCAATTAAACCCGAAAGTGCGACAATTACGTCCAACGACTCCGTATTTAATCATGACCCCGAACCAACCCAAACCAACACTGAGCTAACATGTAGTCATGATTAAAATATGCCCAAAATGATGAAATAATGCTCCAAAAATGGTGAGGGTCGAAATCTAGGTGAAATGGAGGCCAAAACACGAAACGCTCTTTTGAGACAATTTGGCACATCGCTCCGTAAATTCTCGTACGACCTCAAAAATGATCCGAATCACAAACGGCCAAAAACATGAGCTTCTAACTCAATGAGGCACTGTCCGATCCAAGGCCATAGGCTAAAAGCCAACCTAAAACTCGAACGAGCCACTGAACCATCACAGCAAGTTGCTGTCCAAAAATACAGCAGCTGTGCTTTGGTTTCTTGCGTCGATTGCGAGGCTAATGGCCATTGGGGCTTGAACCACCGACCAAAACCTCTTACCAACATCCCAAGGAATGATTTGAACCATGGCTAAGGGCCCTAGGCCAGCCACAATTCGAAATATTCCAGCAAACATCAGAAATGTTTCACCCGAGAGCACCCTACATGCGTGTGTGGTGTTGTGTTTCGTTTGCTATCTCGTGTCATTCCAGTGGCCATTTGATTGACCATGGCACGATCTAGACATCTAGGGGCATGGTATGAACTATGGCTAAGGGCCATAGGCCAACCAAGATCCATACCATTCCACAAAAATCGAAACACAAGTGCTGTCAAAAACGAGAAGCCGAAGGGTGCAGGGACTGTTCTTGAGTGTTTTTGTAAAAACCGATTCACCATGGACCAAGCCACCAAAAGGGCGACTTAGTCACGTCTTAGACATGCTAGGGAAGTGATCTAACCATGGCTATAGGCTTTGGGGCAACCATGATCAGATCCATATCCCTTATGACAGCAACATCAGATTTTAGAAACACAATTGGACACAAATGGAGTTGCTGTCATTTTCTTGATCTCGGCTAGCATGGGACTCAAACAAATGGACAAATGTGTTCCTAACATGTCCTAGTACATGCCTAGGAGCAGCCTTGGGAGCCTGGAATCGATTCAATACCTGAAACCAACAAAGCAAGGCAACCCGTGAAAAGCATCATGAAAACCGAAAATCTGCATGCTTATTTTCTGAAAATTCTTGGATGTATTTCGGTTTCTGGCTATCAAACATGATCATGCAATGTTAAATAATGATAATAGGACTTGATTGAAGAGTCAAGGAATAATATATATATGCCTGATTTCGTTTGAATGAAAAACGAAAGAATGAAACGATACGGCGCGGAGGAGGTGGAGCGCTTTCTTTCCTAGTTTCTTCACTCGATTTTTTTTTCTTCTTGATTTAAGCTATGCAACCCACGGTTTTTTCTACTGAATTGGCTCTCAGATTTCAGTGGATAGGGGAGGAGAATATTGGTTATGGAAGTGAGGGAGATGGGTGCAAAAATATAGGGAACCAATCAAGACCAAGTCTCTACCTTTTGAATTTTGAATTTTGGTTGCTAACCAAATATTTGTTGGGGTGTTCTAGAATGAGGTGGCCGAATTCTCTTGCTAATCTAGACTAGGATAATGCTCATTAATTAATAAATTAAGGTTGACTAATAACTAAAAAAAATTAGCATGCTAACATAACAAAGAATGGTTCAAAGAGTGAGTTGGCAAAGGAATAGTCTAGACACTAAGGGTGGCCGAAATTCCTTAATTAAGTGGAGGGGAAATGCTAATTATTTAATAAATTTATAACCCTTAAAAGCCTTACCTATCCCTTAAATAATTTAGTGAATTAACCCCTTAATTATTGGAACTTAATTGAATTAATTTCCTACTCACCTCAAGTAACTTAAATAATTCCCTAAACCTCCTTATTAACTTAAATTAACTTTCTTGCTAGTTAAAATAAATTCTGGAAATGTTTTCTGAATCTTAAATTTTATCTCAAAGCTCCAACTCCAGTCCGTCCTCACTGAAATAACTGAAATGCTAACAAATAAACTGCTACGGAAACAATTAGATTTAAATACTCATACAATAAAATCAATTTAATTTAAATACTAGAATTATGCATGGCTTGTACGTAGTCTAAGTTACGAGCTCTACAATCCTTCCCGCCTTAAAAGAAATTTTGTCCTCGAAATTAAGACTCAACGAATAGCTCGGGGTACCGACTCCTTATCTCTGGCTCCGACTCTCACGTAGCTTCCTCCTCTGAATGGTTAAGCCATTTGACTTTGACTCACCTATCCAGCTTGTTCCGAAGCTTCTTCTCCTGCCTGTCTAGGATCTGCACTGGTCTCTCCTCATAAGGTAGGTTCGGAGTGAGCTGCAACGGCTCAAAATTCAGCACATGCGAAGGATTCGCCATATACTTCCTCAGCAAGGAGACGTGGAACACGTTGTGTACTCCTGCCAGATTCGGCGGGGAAGAGCAACACGATAAGCTAGCGTCCCAACTCTGTCAAGGATCTCAAATGGTTTAATAAATCTCGGGCTGAGCTTCCCTTTCTTCCCAAATCTCATGACACCCTTCATAGGTGCCACCTTCACAAAGACATGGTCGCCGACAGCAAACTCTAAATCTCTCCTCCTCTGATCTGCATAGCTCTTCTGTCGACTCTGGGCAGTCCTCATTCTATCACGGATCCGGGCTACTACATCGACAGTCTGCTGAATAATCTCTTGACCCAATTCTGCTCTCTCTCCTACTTCATCCCAATGAACAGGAGATCTGCACTTGCGACCATACAAAGCTTCATACGGAGCCATTCCTATAGACGACTGAAAGCTGTTGTTATAGGTGAACTCTACCAATGGCAAGTTCGACTCCCAACTCCCTGAGAATTCAATGACGCAATCTCGGAGAAGATCCTCCAAAATCTGAATGACTCGCTCTGACTGCCCATCTGTCTGCGGATGAAAAGCTGTGCTAAACAGCAACTTCGTCCCCATAGTCGAATGCAAACTCTTCCAAAACGAGGAAGTAAATCTGGGATCTCTATCAGATACGATAGAAACTGGAATACCATGAAGTCGGACTATCTCTCGGATATACAACTCTGCATACTGAACCATGGTGAATGTCGTCTTAATAGGCAAGAAGTGCGCTGATTTGGTAAGA
>NC_133310.1:13793182-13911760 GCF_012295235.1 Primulina huaijiensis | reverse complement strand
ATGAATAGAGTGCGGCGACATATGGGCCTCTGATAAGATGTCTGCTCGGATAGAATCACTGCTAGGAACCCATATCCTGTCTCGGTATCTCACTATGCCGTTGCTGACTGAATACAAAACACTGCCCTTGGCCTCATCTCTCTGCTTCCACTTGGCCAACTGCTCATCTGCTGCCTTATCACTACGAATACGGTCAAGAAGGGAAGACTAAATGGTCAAGGTAGATAGACGGGGAACTCTACCTCGAGGATAAGTCTCAAGATCAAACATCTGCATCTCAGACTGAAGAGGTCTCGAAACTGCCAAATGAGCCATCACTGCAACTTTTCTGCTCAGTGCATCTGCAACTACATTAGCCTTACCCGGGTGGTAGCTAATGTCACAATCGTAGTCTTTCACAAGCTCCAACCAACGCCTCTGACGCATGTTCAGCTCCTTCTGCGTAAAGAAATATTTGAGGCTCTTGTGGTTGGTAAAGATTTGGCACTTCTCTCCATACAGATAGGGCCTCCAAATCTTCAAGGCAAAAACTACGGCGGCCAACTCTAAATCATGGGTAGGGTATTTCTTCTCATGAGTCTTCAACTGTCGAGAAGCATACGCTATGACCTTCCCATGCTGCATCAATACTGCACCCAAACCGAGCTTCGAAGCATCGGTATATAGCACAAACTCACCGGCCCTGACGGCATGGCCAAAACTGGTTCTGAGATAAGAGCTTGCTTCAAAGTATCGAAGCTCTTCTGATACTCCTCGCTCCACACAAATTTCACATTCTTCTTTGTCAGTGCTGTGAGTGGAACTGCAATCGAGGAAAATCCCTTAATGAACTTCCGGTAGTATCCTGCTAAGCCAAGAAAACTGCGAATCTCTGATGCATTCTGCGGCACAACCCAATCTCTGACTGCTGCAACTTTCGCTGGGTCTACCTCAATGCCACTGCTAGCAACAATGTGGCCTAAGAACGCCACCTTCTCCAACCAAAATTTGCATTTACTGAACTTTGCGAATAATTTGTGCTTCTGCAATGTCTGCAACACTATGGTCAGATGCCTGCTGTGATCCTCCTGATTCTTGGAGTAGACGAGGATGTCGTTTATAAACACTATCACAAACTGGTCGAGGTACGGCTGAAATACGCGATTTATGAGATCCATGAAAATCGCTGGCGCATTCGTCAAACCGAACGGCATCACAAGGAACTCGTAGTGGCCATAACGAGTCCTGAAAGCTGTCTTTGAAACATCGGCGTCTCTCACCCTCAACTGGTGATAACCTGAACGCAAATCTATCTTGGAGAAAATCGAAGCTCTCTGCAACTGGTAAAACAGATCATCAATCCTCGGAAGTGGGTATTTATTCTTCACTGTAACCCTGCTCAGCTCCCGATAGTCAATACAAAGCCTCATCGAGTCATCTTTCTTCTTAACAAACAAGACTGGCGCGCCCCAAGGTGAGAAACTCGGGCGGATGAACTCCTTATCAAGAAGTTCCTGAATCTGCTTCTTAAACTCTGCCATCTCTGTCGGTGCAAGTCGGTACGGTGCTTTGGAGATCGGAGCCGTACCTTGCATAAGCTCGATAGAAAACTCCACCTCTCTCTCAGGTGGCATACCAGAGACGTCCTCAGGAAAAACATCTAAGAAGTCTCTAACAATCGGAACATCTACGGCTGACTGACTGGGTGTCTCGGGGACAGATATAAAAGTTGCTAAAAATGCCCGACACCCTCTATGCATGAGCTTCCTAGCCTGGACATAAGGAATAATGCGCGGTAAAGGAAAGTACCTGTCCGGTTCAAATAAGAACTGAGTCATTCCAGGCGGTCGGACTAAAATGGATCTCCGCTGAAAGTCGATAAAAACTCTGTTCCGTAGTAGCCAGTCCATGCCCAATATGATGTCAAACTCTGGCATCGGCAATAAGATCAGATCCGCATACACAAGATTTCCATGCAGCTCAAGGTCTATGTCACGGATCACGTTGGTGGATGTGATCTCCTCTCCCGAAGACAACGATACTGAATAGGCTACATCTAGCCCAATGGTCTTAACTTTGAGAAAGTTCGCAAAGACCTCTGAGATAAATGACTGGGTAGTCCCTGAATCTATCAGGGCTTTGGTAGCTGAGCCAGCTATGAAAATTCTCCCTGAAAGTTCGGAACACTAAGCTGAACCCATATAATCATAAGAGCTAAGTTTATAGGCATGCAAAGGTCACAGTTCTCCTAACTAAATCCCGAAAATAATACTGAGTAGAGCATGCAATCCTATTGCAATTCTAAGTTCAAAATCTTAATCCCAATTCCCAAAACATTGGAATGCACAAATATAAACTTAAAGCTGTAAGGTACCTGTCATCAACATGGTATCGGGATTCGTCTCCGCAACATGGAGTGCGAAAACCCTGCCTTCGATAGGCAGATTCTTCCGGGGGCACTGTGGCATCATGTGTTCCGTGTTGCCACACTTATAACATTTCTCTGAACCAAACATGCATACTCCATGGTGGCGACGTGAGCACTTGGGACAGACTGGGTGCTCAAAAGTCCTCGGGACGGCACGTCCCTGCTGCTGCTGCTGCTGTTGCTGTTGCTGCTGCTGAGGTCCTCCTCTATTCCTGGGCGGGCCGTGATACAGCCTCTGATGCTGATGCTGGTGCTGCTGAGGAGGAGGAGGGCGGTGTGGTACCTGAACTGGTCGCTTCTTCAAGCGATCCCTCTCTATGTCTCGCTGGTCCTGCTCTGCGGCTAGAGCTCTGGAGACGGCGACCTCGTAAGTAGTAGGGTCAGACACCCTAACGTCACGGCGCAAAATCGGCCGTAAACCCACCAAGAAATGCATCAACTTGGCTTTAGCATCGTTCGCGATCAGGGGCACAAAATGACAACCCCTCTCGAACTTACGGATGAACTCCGTAACCGTCAGATCCCCCTGTCTAAGGTTCATAAACTCCGTGGTCAATCGGGTGCGCACATCATACGTAAAATACTTGGAGTAAAACACTTCTATGAAGTACGTCCAAGACAGTGTAGCCAAGTTCAGGGCTACTGAAGCTCCCTCCCACCATAGGCGGGCATCTCCTTCGAACAGATAAAAAGCACAACGAACTCGATCTGAATCTCCAAGCTCCATAAACTCGAAGATAACCTCGAGGGACTTTATCCATCCCTCGGCAATCATGGGGTCAGACGTCCCTGAAAACTCCTTTGGACGCATCTTCATGAATCTCTCATATACAGATTCGGGCCCTGTCGGCCTGGTCGCCACGGCGTTGTTCCCCGCAAACTGTGCGAAGAACTGCGTCATCCCAGCTAGCATCTAGGCATTCATATCTGGAGGAGGGGGTGGAGGTCCGTACCTCTCCTGCCTCTGCTCATCTCGGTCCTCTTGGCGAGGCTCATCCACCCTCGTACGTTCGAGGATGCGTCTAGGGGCCATACTGTTCCATACATAACCCATACGTAACTAACATGCACAATTCCATAATTTATTTACATTTAAATACTGAACAATAAAAATATGGGCGCAAATATCTCATGAAATCATGTTGCTGAAATTAATTCATGCATTAAATAAAATGCGTAAGTGAAAAACTTACAGACCGAAGACGTGACTTCGTGAGCTTCTCGAGGTCAGTAGTAGTACAACCCTATACAGAACCATTGCTCTTATACCAGCTGTAAAGGCCTAAAAATCCGTACTGAAAATTTGCGGAAAATTTAAAATTTTTCTCTTAAATAATTAAAAATTGCCTCATTCATAATTGAACTGATAAATAAAGTTTGATGTTCAAAGTAGCAGCGGAAGAAATTAACATCTTTGCGAAATAACAGAAAACGTTTATCCAACGATATAAAAAAAATGTTTGAACAATAAAAATAATAATCAATGCTGACGTGAGGTCCTCGGGTCCTACTACTGCCAACTCGAGCAGGCTCACTGGTCCCCGCCCTCGATCCCGACATCATCAGCACCTACAACAATCAAGTCTAGTGAGTCTAAAGATTCAACATGCATATATCGTAAATAACAAGTAAATAAATAATAAGCTTGCATGCAAGTGAGAATATCATATCATGAGGCATAATGTAAAAATAACGTGTCATGGTTAATTTTAATACGTGCATATCTGAACTGAACATATCATGGAGAAAATGTTTGCTCCTTGGAGCCCTGTCATGAAATAACTTGTAATAAATTTTCTGGTGCGATTATGGTCTACGCAAGTGATCCCTGAACTGAACTGAACTGAGCTGACCGGTAACTGGCGACCGGATGAAACGGAACTGACCGGTAACTGGCGACCGGGTTTAATAATGATTGTCTGATCAGACTAATGCCACAGTATACTGTGTGAAACAACTGAACTGACCGGTAACTGACGAGCGGATTTAATCATGATAGTAGAGTGACCACAAGCAATATCGCATAAATCTCAAAATTTGTATTTTTTTTTGCACGTAATATAATTAATTAACATAATTAAATATCCCGTCATAATTTTACTGAATGGATTGGATCGCTCCCAGGCTCTCTGCAACCTAAATATGCCATGAAGAATATGCAATAGTTTTAAAATGTACAACTATGCAATTAAACCCGAAAGTGCGACAATTACTTCCAACAACTCCGTATTTAATCATCACCCTGAACCAACCCGAACCAACACTGAACTAACATGTAGTCATGATTAAAATATGCCCAAAATGATGAAATAATGCTCCAAAAATGGTGAGGGTCGAAATCTAGGTGAAATGGAGGCCAAAACACGAAACCCTCTTTCGAGAGTCAATTTGGCACATCGCACCGTAAATTCTCGTACGACCTCAAAAATGATCCGAATCACAAACTGCCAAAAACATGACCTTCCTAACTTGATGAGGCACTGTCCAGTCCAAGGCCATAGTCTAAAAGCCAACCGAGAACTCGAACGAGCCACTGAACCGTCACAGCAAGTTGCTGTCCAAAAATACAGCAGCTGTGCTTTGGTTTCTTGCGTCGATTGCGAGGCTAATGGCCATTGGGGCTTGAACCACCGACCAAAACCTCTTACCAACATCCCAAGGAATGATTTGAACCATGGCTAAGGGCCCTAGGCCAGCCACAATTCGAAATATTCCAGCAAACATCAGAAATGTTTCACCCGAGAGCACCCTACATGCGTGTGTGGTGTTGTGTTTCGTTTGCTATCTCGTGTCATTCCAGTGGCCATTTGATTGACCATGGCACGATCTAGACATCTAGGGGCATGGTATGAACTATGGCTAAGGGCCATAGGCCAACCAAGATCCATACCATTCCACAAAAATCGAAACACAAGTGCTGTCAAAAACGAGAAGCCGAAGGGTGCAGGGACTGTTCTTGAGTGTTTTTGTAAAAACCGATTCACCATGGACCAAGCCACCAAAAGGGCGACTTAGTCACGTCTTAGACATGCTAGGGAAGTGATCTAACCATGGCTATAGGCTTTGGGGCAGCCATGATCAGATCCATATCCCTTATGACAGCAACATCAGATTTTAGAAACACAATTGGACACAAATGGAGTTGCTGTCATTTTCTTGATCTCGTCTAGCATGGGACTCAAACCAATGGACAAATGTGTTCCTAACATGTCCTAGTACATGCCTAGGAGCAGCCTTGGGAGCCTGGAATCGATTCAATACCTGAAACCAACAAAGCAAGGCAACCCGTGAAAAGCATCATGAAAACCGAAAATCTGCATGCTTTTTTTCTGAAAATTCTTGGATGTATTTCTGTTTTTGGCTATCAAACATGATCATGCAATGTTAAATAATGATAATAGGACTTGATTGAAGAGTCAAGTAAGAATATATGCATGCCTGATTTCGTTTGAATGAAAAACGAAAGAATGAAACGTTACGGCGCGGAGGAGGTGGAGCGCTTTCTTTCCTAGCTTCTTCACTCGATTTTTTTTTTCTTCTTGATTCAAACTATGCAACCCACGGTTTTTTCTACTGAATTGGCTCTCAGATTTCGATGGATAGGGGAGGAGAATATTTGTTATGGGAGTGAGGGAGATGGGTGCAAAAATATAGGGAACCAATCAAGACCAAGTCTCCACCTTTTGAATTTTGAATTTTGGTTGCTAACCAAATATATGTTGGGGTGTTCTAGAATGAGGTGGCCGAATTCTCTTGCTAATCTAGACTAGGATATTGCTCATTAATTAATTAATTAAGGTTGACTAATAACTAAAAAAAATTAGCATGCTACCATAACAAAGAATGGTTCAAAGAGTGAGTTGGCAAAGGAATAGTCTAGACACTAAGGGTGGCCGAAATTCATTAATTAAGTGGAGGGGAAATGCTAATTATTTAATAAATTTATAACCATTAAAATCCTTACCTATCCCTTAAATAATTTAGTGAATTAACCCCTTAATTATTGGAACTTAATTGAATTAATTTCCTACTCACCTCAAGTAACTTAAATAATTCCCTAAACCTCCTTATTAACTTAAATTAACATTCTTGCTAGTTAAAATAAATTCTGGAAATATTTTTTGAATATTAAATTTTATCTCAAAGCTCCAACTCCTGTCCGGCTTTACTGAAATAACTGAAATGCTAACAAATAAACTGCTACGGAAACAATTAAATTTAAATACTCATGCAATAAAATCAATTTAATTTAAATACTAGAATTATGCATGGCTTGTACGTAGTATAAGTTAAGGGCTCTACACCTTGCATCTTAAATTCTCGTACAACCTCTAAACTTAACTCATTAAGGTACTGTCCAGTCCAAGGCCATAGGCTAAAAGCCAACCAAGAACTCGAAACACACCTCTAAACCGAAGCCAGACCTGCTATCCAATAAAATACAGCAGCAGCTCTTGAGCTTTCGTCGCTTCGTTTCGAGACTATCGGCCATTGGGGTTCGAAGCACCAACCAAAGCCTCTTACCAACATCCTAAGGTATGGTTTGAACCATGGCTAAGGGCCATAGGCCAACCACAATTCAAGCCAACACCTACGACAAACCCAAAGCCCCACCCGAGAACACTTGCTGAACCGTGGGGGGTGTAGCTTGTTTTGCTTTCGAATGAAGGATCCAATGGCTATGATGTTAACCATGGTCCATGCTAGACATGCTAAGGTGTTGCATGAGTCATGGCTAAGGGCTAGAAGCCAACCACAACCCACTTGACACCATAAATTTGAAACTCAACACACAACCAAAACCAGAAAAATGAATATCGATGGGACGACGTTCTTGTTTTGCTTTTAAAACCGATGGGACCGTGAACCAAGCCATGAAAAGGCATCATGGTCATGTCGTAGACATGCCAAGGAGAGGTTCGAACCATGGCTACAGCCCCTAGGGTAGCCAAGATCAGAACACTTGCCTTCGACAAGCAAGAATCCGAATTTGAGACTCGAAATGGCAGCTGCTGAAGTTGCTGTCAAAATGCGCTGCTGGGGAGGGGGGAAGCGAGTGAAACCAATAGACTAACACCATCATAGCACACCCTATATCATGTCTATAAGCATCCTTGAGCCCCTGGAAATCGAGCCAACCCTGAAACCACAAACACAAAGCAAAAATCGTGAAGCATGAAGGTGGCTGAGAAAATCTGTGCAGAATTCTTTTGAAAGTTGTTGTCATTATTTCGGTTTTGCTACATGAATTATGAACATAACATGGTTTAAAAATATGTATATGACTTGATTGAAGAGAAAAAAAGGACATATACATGCTTTGGATTTGTTTGGAATGAAAACAAATCGATTACGACGACACGGTGCTGAGGAGACGGAGTTGCTTTGCTTTCTTATTTTCTCTCTTGTTTTTCCTCTTGCTTCTCACGTTTTTTTGAGAGGTTTTGCTACTGAATTTTGGTGGAAATGGTGAGTGAGCGAAGGGTAGGAAATGAAGGGAATGATTGCATGATAAATGGGATTTGAAATGGCCAACCAATCTTTCTATACTAGTGTTTGATAGATAAGGAATGAGGAGTGATTTGATTTGATTGAAGGGGTGGCCGATTTTCTTCTTTCAAAATAAGGTAGAAAAGTGCTTAATTATAATTATTGAAGATTAAGTGTGATGGAATTATCTCCCAAGAAAAATAAGGAAATGAATTAAAGATTGAGAGTTGCCAAATATTTTAAATCCTATCAAGGAGGTGGCCGAAATTTAATATTAAAATGGGGTGGGATATTGCTTAATTCAATAATTATTGGTGATTAAAAATGAAGGGATTATCTATCAAGAATGGATAAGGAAAAGAATCAAAGGAAATGAGTTGTCAAACTTAATTTAAATCCTTTAGGTGATGGCCGAAAATTGCAAGATAATGGAGGAAAAATATTGCTTAATTATTGAATTTTAACTCTTTAAAGTTTTAAACACTTATTATGTATTTTAGTTAATTAATAAATTAGTTTAGGATGATAATTATCTTGCATGCATGGCTAATTCTTTTAAATTAAATTACTAACACGTTAAGTTATAATTTATTAAATAAAATAAGCCTAGGTTAACTTATCTCAATTGATCACATATTTTATTTTAGGCTTTTAATTAAATTATTGGACATAAAAGAATTTATTTACTACTTATCTCTAATTAATTAATTAAATTTTTAAACTTTCTTTTACAATAAAATAAATTATTCTTTGACTTAAATTAAATTTAAGAATATTTTTTTATCATTAAATTTTATCTTAAAACTTCAACTCCGGTCCGGCCTCGCTTATTTAACTGAAAAGATAAAACTAAACTTATGCGATTAAAAATGAATAATCATGACTAAACAACTTTAAAATGCCTTAGATAATAAAGAAATCATTTTTAATTTAAAATACTAGAAATTATGCATGGCTTATACGTAGTCTGATTTACGAATTCTACAACTCGGATGTCCACAAGACGGCATTTCATACTAGATATGGGCACTACGAGTTTATGGTCATGCTATTTGGTCTGACTAATGCGCCAGCGATCTTCATGGATCTCATGAATCGCGCATTTCAGCCGTATCTGGATCAGTTTATTATAGTCTTCATTGATGACATATTGATCTATTGGAGGAATGAAGATGAGCATAGTCGTCATTTGAGGACAGCACTGTAAGTACTACAAGACAGGAAACTATATGAAAAATTCAGCAAGTGCGAGTTTTGGCTTGATAGAGTGGCATTCTTAGGCCACATCATTTCTAGCGATGGCGTTGAAGTTGATCCAAGCAAATTTGAGGGAGTGAAAGAGTGGCCAGCACCGAAGAGCGTTACCGAGATTCGTAGTTTCTTGGGACTAGCTGGCTATTATCGAAAATTTATCAAGGGATTCTCATCCATTGCAGTACCATTGACATCCTTGACTAAGAAGAATGTAAAGTTTATTTGGGGATCCGAGTGTCAAGACAATTTTGACAAGGTGAAGAAAGCCTTGATTTCAGCGCCAGTTTTATCTAAGCCATCAGGGCAAGGGGAGTTTGTCCTATATACCGACGTTTCTAAACTTGGTTTGGGCGTAGTTCTGATTCAAAATGACCGAGTTATAGCTTAAGCGTCGAGATAGTAGAAAATTCACGAGAAAAACTATCCTACTCATGACCTTGAGCTTGTAGCAGTAGTTTTTACATCGAAGATTTGGAGACACTACCTTTATGAGGAGAAGTGCAAAATATTCATCGATCATAAAAGTCTGAAATACTTCTTCACCCAAAAGGAACTGAATATGAGACAACGCAGATGGCTTGAGTTAGTAAAAGACTACGACTGTGAGATTAGCTATCATCCGGGGAAAGCTAATGTTGTGGCAGACGCATTGAGTAGAAAAACAACAGTTATCACTCAATTATCACTTCAAAGACTGTTGCAGTCCGAGATACAGCGGTTTGAGCTTACAGTCTATGCTAGGGGCGAGGCCCCTAATCTTGCCACATTATCAGTACAGTCAACTTTGAGAGACAGAATTCGTGATGGACAGTCTACCAATGAGCAATTGCAAAAGTGGAGATACAGAGATGAAGCCAAGGGCCAGAAATTATATTCAGAGGTGGATGGTATAGTTCGTTATCGAGATCGGTTATGGGTTCCTAGTGACGATTCTTTGAGAGATCTTATTATGAAGGAAGCTCATGACACACCTTATTCCATTCTCCCGGGTAGCACGAAAAATGTACAAAGAATTAAAGTTTTTATATTGGTGGCCACCCATGAAGAGAAACATTCTGAAGTTTGTATCTGAGTGTTTAACATGTCAACAAGTTAAAGCAGAGCATCAAAGACCAGCGAGAAAACTTAAGCCACTTCCCATCCCCGAGTGTAAATGAGAAAACATCACTATGGACTTTGTTGTGGGATTACCAAAGACTATTAAGGGATTCAATGCTATATAGGTGATAATTGATCGTCTTACGAAATCAGCGCATTTTCTACCTATTAAGACGACTTTTACCATGATTCAGTATGCTGACTTATATATTCGAGATATAGTTCGTCTGCATGGGATTCCCGTATCTATTGTGTCCGAGAGAGATCCGAGATTCACGTCATCTTTTTGGAAGAGCTTACATGCAGCGATGGGGACCAAGTTATTATTCAGTACAACATTTCATCCTCAAACCGATGGTAAGTCTGAGAGAGATATACAGATTCTAGAAGATCTACTGCGGGCTTGTGTTATTGACTTCCAAGGCAGTTTGGAACCAAAATTACCTCTAGTGGAGTTTAGCTACAATAATAGCTTCCAATCATCTATTGGGATGGCTCCTTTCGAGGCACTTTATGGAAGTAAATGTGATCTCCTATTCATTGGGACGAGGTTGGTGATAGAAGAGAGATTGGTCCAGATGTGATTGAAGAGATTACCGAGCTAGTAGTCAAAATTCGTGACCGAATGGAGACGACGCAAAGCCGACAAAAGAGTTATGTTGATAAAAGACGATGGGAGTTAGAGTTTGCAGTGGGAGACCATGTATTTGTGAAAATAGCACCTATGAACGGTGTTATGCGTTTTGGCAAGAAAGACAAGCTTAGTCCAAGATTTATTGGCCCATTCAATATTTTATAGAGGATTGGGACACTAGCTTATAGAGTGTCGTCGCCACCAATGCTATCAGGAGTTCACAACGTGTTCTATATTTTGATGCTGCGGAAGTACATGTCAAACCCGTCACATGTGCTAAACTATTAACCTCTACAATTGACTCCAAATATGACATAGGAAGAAAGACCTGCCCAAATCTTGGCAAGGCAAGAAAGGAGACTCCGAAACAAAGTCATTCCCATGGTCAAGGTCAAGTAGCTGAATCACTCGGAAGAAGAAGACACTTGGGAAACCGAGAGAGACTTGAAGAATCGCTACCAGAACTATTCGGTAAGTTCTAATTTCGAGTACGAAATTTTATTTAAGGGGGGAGAAATTGTGAAGTCCAAAATTAAGACGACGTAACCTAACGGCATGCAAATCTAAGAAATATGAAAAATAAGTAATTAAATAATTTAATTGCTTAATTGATTATGTGACATGCATGATTATATGTTAAATAGGATTTAATTGTCATGAGGCATAAAACGTTATTTTTTAAGATTATTAAAGTTGCGACCGAAGAACGGAGAACGAGGGCTGAAAAACGTAAAATGTTTTTATTAAATAATTATTTTTAATTGTTTAAAATGTGGTTGATGTTTTTTCCTATTTTTTAAAATAAGGGGTTTTGAGGTGATTTTATACGCCGGGACATAAATTTTATCGGTGTTGGTTTTACAACAAAAATACTAACTTTTTGGCAATCCGGCTAATAAATTCACAAACTTAATTAAACAAAACTATTTTTAGTATTTTAATTAAAGATTAATAGGCTTAATTAAACCTTTAATAGGCCTAATCCTTGTTAGTTGATTATTTATGTATTTAAAGTATAAAACCCCACCCCAAAACCCTCATTACCTATCGGCCACTTTTATGAAAATCCTTCACCAAAGTTCTCCTCACACTACACGACCCACACACATCAATTTAAAGAAAATTTAAGTGGAAGCTCCAAGGGTTTCAAGCCAAGGTCTCCTACGTCTAAGTTCTTCGCAAATCGTCAACGAATAATCATGCATTTAAAACGCAAAGTCACGCCTATTCTTTCCTTCAAAAACATCATCACACCATATTATTTTTTATGCATAAAAAACATGGAAAACAAGTGACTCCTTGATGTATTTTCATTTTTGTACATCACATGAAATTTTAAACAAAGTTTTTGATTCCCAAATCATGCATTCGTATGGATTAAGGGCTGCCATGACATAGGTTATGAATAAGCATGGTTTTACGCAAAAATATAGAGTCCTAGGATCACACCAAAATCGTTATAAAGCATGTTGTAATCAACTAGAATCATACTTGGGCTGATGTGTTCTTGTGGCTCACGGTTTTGGTGTGCTGGGGGCTGGGCTCGATTTGGCTGGGACCAGGGGCTATCCAGGGCCGTGGGTGAGTCAAGGGAAGAGTCCTAGCCAAACTATGATGTGGGTAGGTGTGCTGGGAGGAGTCCTTGCCAAGAAGGACTCCTACCCGAGAGCCATGGGATATACGCGCAGGTTGCAGGCTTGGGCAGGAGTCAAGGGCTGGGCTAGGGTGTGTCCGAAGGGTCTTAGGTGAGTGCTGGAGGGGCTGGTTTGGGAGCCGAGTCGTTGCCTAAGGTCCTAGATGCAAAAACATAGAGTCCATGCAAGGTGGGTTGCTTCTCGGCTGCAGCACTTGGGGATAGTTGGCTTCGGTTCTGTGGCTGGGGTCTAGTCTGTGGGTTCCTAGGGTCCAAGAGGGTGCCTAAGGGTGTTGGTCAGGGTCTGGACCAACTTCGTTCAAGGGTGGATCGAGAGAATCGAATGATGGCTCGGTGCAAACAGTTGAGGGTCAAGTAAGGGTTTTAATTGCTAAATTAATCGAAACATGGCTCACGGGGGTCGACTCATGGTTCATAAGGGCTAAAATAATATAAAAATACTAAATTTTAAATTTAGGAATTTTATATTAAAGTTTGTAATTTTTCTGGATTAAAACGCCTTCAAAACGATTAATTACGAATTAATTAAAAAGCCTAGTTTTTAAGCTAAATAAATTATAGGAATTTTAGGATAGGCTTAAATAATTATTTGGGACATGTTAGAGTCAAAGAAATTAAGAAAAAATCAAAAACGTAAAATTATACGTCCAGGGGTAAAACAGTCTTTTTACACCGGAAATTTAGTAAACGTCATGGCAGTGTCCTAAATGCTATTTTATATACTAATATGATTATTTTCAATGATTATGAATGTTTATGAATTTTTATATGTTAAATTATGATTTTTAAATGTTCATTAATTTTTACGGTATAAATAGGACATTTAAAAGATATGTTGCATGCTTGGTTTCAAAAATGAAAACGATACGTATATGCATGATTTTTATGAAGTCATGATAATATGTTGAAGGATGTGAAGGGATTGTGACTATTACATGTTGGAGATATCGTGAGGGTTATGGTCCTAGTGGGAGCGCGACGATCATGTTTCCTTGGATAGGGATACGAATACGAATACGAATACGTTAATATGTTAATACGTTGGCCAAGGCCCAGTTGAATGGTGAGAGCGTTGCCGGTGTCCCCGTCGCCCAGTACTGTGGTTTTTATAGATGGATCCATCGCCCAATACTATTAAGAATACGAGTCACAATCACGATCTGAATTCAACAAATACAAACACGAATACGAATATGAATATGAATATGAATATGTTAAAATGTTGATATGAATATGTTGATATAAAAATGTTTATGATTAAAGATTATGCATTATTATGAAAATGATATTTTAAGTACAAGTATTTTTCACTGTTGTATGTAAATTGTATTACGTATTACTTGTTATCAAGGATATGATGTGTTGAGTCTTTAGACTCACTAGGTGTATATGATGCAGGTGATATTAATAATTATAATGTTGGAGGACTTGATTTGTGACTTTGCTGGACTGTCGGTGCACATAACCCGAGGACCAGCGCTTCTATTTACCGGATTTAAGTTTATGATTTTACGTTAAAGATTTTTACGACATTTTATGCTTTTTTTGAGAGATTTTGAGAGGTTTAGTATGGGCTACACTTTTTCAACATTTATTGCTTTTTAGGTTTGGTAAAACGGTTGACGATTTTATGCTTTGAAATATTTTCCTTTGGATTTTTAAATGTTAGTCGGATGTTTATTTTCAAAATGGTGACAAGATATTTTAAGGTATTTATATATATGTATATTTTAAATTATAGAGATTAAGGAGAAAAAAAAATTTCTAGTACTTTTTAAGAAAACGAATAAGCATACGTTTCAACCTTCCCCCGGACTTTCCAAGTGGTTATCATTCATCGAGAGGATAAGTTCGTGGTTATGATTGTACACCATTAGTCCTTACGACGTGGGACAACACTGAGGTTTTATATACTAGGGCTGTGTTTTGACTCGTTTACCGGCTCCAAGAGAGTCACCAGGTGGCGAGATTGGGTACAATTACGACACATATAGGAGCAAGTGCATTGTAGTCAGGGATTCACCGCTCACCTACGGGTGTGGATATCATATGTGATCTGATAAAATAATAGTGCGTGGAATCTCTGGCCAAAGTATGAGATGTACGTTGGAGAAGGAGTTCTCCAATAGTACAGGCGATGCCACTATTTATATGTGTCACATAGTCATCAAATTATTATGTCACCCTCGATGAACCAATGGTTGCAGATTCGATCGAGATATATGAGATGAAGGGACCGTACTGTACGTTAATCATAATCGACTGGTTCTTGCATGCACTATCAGTGATACCTAGGGAACCATGGGGCAATGCTACTAAACGCTTGTACAATGATTCGATGAGTTTAATTATAAATATGATTTCTGACATTCTCATGATCAATTGTTGATACATAGAATGGGACAAATTAGGGTTAGCCCGAATAAAGGATTATGTCCTGAATCACAAGGAGTTGTGAGCCTACGGCTAGCTGTATCTCTGAACCATTGAGAGTTACACAAGTATTGGACTATTTTGTACCTGTTGAGATAATAAATTCAAGGAGTTGAATTTATAGAAAACATTGAGAGAATAAATTCATGAAGTTGAATTTATATTATGATATAGTAAATTGAAAGAGTTGAATTTATGATAATTAAATTTTGAGAAAATAAATTCAAAGAGTTGAATTTATGAGATAGTAAATTCAAGAAGTTGAATTTTAGAGTTTATAAAATTTGGAGAGAATAAATTCAAAGTGTTGAATTTATAAAATTTGAGAATTTAATTTATTAAACTCAAAAGTCGAGTTTATTAAAATTAAATTTTTGGAGGTGATAAATTCTAGAAGTTGAGTTTATAATTGAAATATTAAATTCAAATGTTGAATTTATAAAATATTTAAATTAAATTTAATGGGTATATGTATAATAGACTTGTAGGAGTACAAGACCAACATACACATTATTAAGGTTCTTAATTGGATTTTAAAAGATTAATTAATTAATTAAACTAGTGGGACTGAAATAATTAATTGATTAACTTCATTAAGTATTTAATTTAATTAATGGGCCCTAAGCTTATATATATGTGTATTAGGTTTATATTTATTAATCCATCCTTACAATTTTTCGAAAAGCTAGCCTCCATCCCCTTGATTGGAATTTTCGAAAATTGCTCTCTTTTTCTCTAAAAAATTCCAGCCTCCATCAAAGAAAATTTGATTTATACCGCCTCTCGATTTTTAATCTCCAACGATAAATCTTTCTATACTTTCTAGTACAAGTTAGAAGAGGAAAAAATAATTCAGTCTTGGACCGGATTGGGAGATTGAAGAAAGAAGATTTGAAGAACGTACGTGGGATTTACAACAAGAGCTACGTTCGATTATACCGGCGTAGTTGGAACCAAGTGAAAATTGTTCGATAAAAAAGTAAAAGTTTTAAACATCCTACGTATGTTTAATTTATAAAACCATATGAGTGCTCAAACAAATATTTTAATTGTCAAAATAAAATTAAATTTTAAAACTTTCTCTGCGTTTTGGGCACGAAAAAACCGAGAACCAACACTATAAGCCCTTTCTAGGACCATGACATAACCTCTAACACGCTGCTGGACAGGACCTAACTGCCCCAACAATCCCAGCCCTTCAAAACCACTACTCCTACATGCGTACGTCTCCTATTCCCATGCGATCACCTAACCCTTCGAGCCACCCCTTGTGCAGCCACCCTAGGACTCTCTTAGGACTCATAGCCATGCCCTAACAGCAGCCACAACCATGACTCGAAAAGGACACCCTAGCCGAAGAACACTTGCCCACAAGGACTCTTATTTTTTTCATGCAAGCCTTCTCCGCCACTGGTGCAGCCTTCGTCCAGCCTCCTATGTCCCCTAAAATCGTTGGAAAAACGTCCATCCAAGTTACCCTACCATGACAGCCCCTTTGTGCATCATTAGGAAGAGTTTTATATCAACAAAACATGAGTTATATGCATATGTACCTATAAAAACGAAAATAAACCTTGTGCAACATATTTTTCAAGCAAAGTTAATCGATTATACATAATATGGTGTGAAAGATGCTTGAAAGAAAGTTAAAGCGTGCCTTCGTGTTTATTACGCACGAAAAACGGCTTACGATGCGAACGTTGGCAGAGATGGACCCATGTTGATTTTCTCTCAAATATCTCGTGACTTTCACCTTAAATTTTGTGTATGTGTGTGCTGGTGGTTGTGTGGGAGAGTCCTTCTATTGTTTCAATTCGTGGGGCATGAGTCAGGTGTGTTTTTGTATGGGTTTTTGGCTTTTTATTTTGGTTAAAACTCATAAAACAAGCTTAGGCCCATTAACCTACTATAATAGGCCCATTAAACCCATTAGTTAATATTTAAAATAATTTGTTTAAGAAAGTTTGTGAAAATAATAGCCGAGTTATCGAAAAGTTGATATTTTTGTTTAAAACCGAATACTGTTTAAAAATACAACTCGGCGTATAAAATCACCTTAAAACACCCCATATTTGAAATTCCATTTAAAAACACCACACTTTAAACAATTAAAATAATTATTTAATATAATATTTTCCATAATATGGCCCCCAAAATCCGCTCCTCGATCGCATTTCGAATAACCTTTAAAAATATAGTTTTATGCATCCATATAGAAAAGTACATTTTAATTGTGTAAACATGCACACCATATTTAATTCATGTAATTAAAACCATTTTATTAAAATACATAAGAAATTTAATAATTTGCATGCATGTGGTTCACGTAGACCTTAAAATTTTCGGGACGTTACATTGAGGGACCAGAGTTAGTCCAACAGGCTATTGATAAAGTTGCAGTAATCAAGAAACATATTAAGACTGCCCAGGATCGACAGGCTAGTTATGCGACTACAAAGCGTTGACCTCATCAGTTTCAGCCAGGTGAGGAAGTGTTTCTCCGAGTTTTGCCTTTTCGCAGGATTTTGAGATTTGGTCTCAAGGGTAAGCTATCTCCGAGGTTTATTGGTCCATTTGAGTTATTGGAAAGCGTTGGAGATTTGGCTTACAGACTTGCATTGCCACTGTGCTTATCGAGTATTAATGATGTGTTCCAGGTATCTTTGTTGAGACGGTATGTAGCAAGTGAGTCTCACATCTTACATACATTTGAAGTCCAACTTGATTCAGATTTGTCTTACGTGGAGCGACCAGTTCATATTCCCGATTGTAAAGACAAGGTGTTGCGGAATAAGATCATTCATCTTGTCTTAGTTCAGTGGAAGCACAGAGGCACTGAAGAAGCCACTTGGGAGTTAGAGAGTCGTATGCGTTCAGAGCATCCAGAGCTCTTTTGAATTGTACTGTAGTTGTACTTTGGATGTATTTGTGTTTTCAGTTGTAATCCAAATATATGTTGTATTCAACAAACAATTGAGATGTAATAACGATGCTATTATTCAGTTTTGTTCATCCTCTAAACCTGATTTCGAGGACGAAATCCTTTTAAGTGGGGGAGAATGTAGTAGTCCGAATTCTACTAAGTTAACTAAACATGATTAAGTGTCTTTAATTAAGTAAATCATATGTTAATTGACATTGGAACCGCCATAGTTGATTTCAGAAGCCACAACTGATTTCAGAAGTCATGGTAGCTTAGGTAGTGACTGAGTAGAAGTGGCTGAGCAGAAGTGAAACATCTGCTATTCGTTTTTCTTAAAAAGTATTAGAATTTTTTTTTCTCAAAGCTCTTAAAAATTCGGCCACTAAATATACATATACATAAAATACTTTTGCACTATTTTAAAATAAAACCTCCAACTAGTATTTGAAAATCCAAAGGAAATAGTCGAAACATGAAATCGTTAAACGTTTTATCAAACCTAAAAAGCAATAAATTTGAAAAGTGTCATCCTCTCAAAAACCACTCAAAAGCATAAATAAATAGTCTTAAAATCTTCAACATAAATCTTAAACTCAAATCACAAGCGGAAAATATATAAGCGCTGGTCCTCGGGTCATGTGCACCTTCAGTCCAGTCAAATTAGACATCCAAGCCTCCCTCAACATTATTATTATACTCACCTGCATCAATCACACCTAGTGAGTCTAAAGACTCAACACATCATATCCTTGATAACAAGTAATACATATACAACAGTGAAAAATACTTGTACTTAAATAACATTTTCATAATAATGCGTAACTTTAAACATAAATATTTTCGTAAACATTTTCATATCAACATATTCATATTAACATATTCATATTGATATTCGTGTTTGTTGAATTCAGATCGTGATTGTGACGCTATTCTTAAACGTATTGGGCGATGGATCCATCTAGAGAAAACCACAGTACTGGGTGGCGGGTACACAAGCAACACTCTCGCTGGTCAACTGAGCCTTGGACAACGTATTAACATATTCGTATCCGTATCCAATGAAACACGATCGTCGGGCTACCACTAGGACCATAACCCTCACTATATTTCCAACATATCATCGTATTTAGTCACAATCCCTTCACGTCCTTCAACATGTCGCATTTCCATCACTTAATAAAAACATACATATAATATCATTTTTCTTTTAAACAATGCCTGCAACATATCTTTTAAATGTCCAAATTAAACCATGAAAAATAATGAACATTTAAAAATCATAATTTAACATATAAAAATTCTTAAACACATGAAATAATCATATTAGCATATAAAACAGCAATTAGAACACTGCCAGGACATTTACTAATTTTCGGGTGTAAAATGACCGTTTTACCCCTACACGTAAAATTTCACGTTTTCGATGTTTTCTTAATTTCATTAACTCTAACATGTCCCAAACAATTATTTAAGCTTAAATTAAAATTCCCATAATTTTATTTAGCTTAAACTCTAGGCTTTTTAATTAATTCATAATTAGTCGTTTTGAAAGCGTTTTAATCCCGAAAAATCCCAAACTTTATTATAAAATTCCTAAATTTAAAAATTAGTCTTTTCATATTATTTTAGCCCTCGTGAACCACGATTCGACCCCCCGTGAGCCTGTTTCCATTAGTTTGTTAATTAGAAACCCTATCTTGACCCATAATAGTTAGCACCAAGCCATGATTCGATTTTCTCGAGTCACCCTCGATCCATGCTGGACCAGAACCCAACCAAACCCTTAGGAAACCCTCTTGAACCCTTGGAAACAATGGACCAGACCCCTAACTCGAAGACAAAACCCCCAACCTCAGCTGAAGCATGGCCGAGAACCCCTTAGGTGAAGGACTCTTCATGCTCGCATAGGACTTAGCCAACCGACCTAGCCCCTGGACCTGACCCTTAAGCACTCTTTTAGGACCTTAAACACTTGCCCTAGCCCAGCCCAAAGTCCCCAGACCGAGCCCTCTTCCCAGCGCAAGCCCCTGAACCCTGCGCATACATTCTTGGCTCGCTAGGACTACTCCCAGCCATATAAACTCGGGTCATAGCATGGCTTGGACCCTACCCCTGACTCATCTATGGTCTTAGCTCGGTCTTGGTCCCATCCAAACCCAAGCTAAGCCATCATCTCATGAAAACCGAACCATAAGATCACCCTATGCAATATTTGGTTTCAGCCCGTGTGTTCGGTTTTGTGCAGTGTTTGTGGCTTGTTCTAGGACTCTAAACTCTTGTAAAACAATACTAGATTGTGTCCTAATCATGGCAGCCCTCTTAAACACAATATACCATGAATTTGGAATAAAAAACCATGCTTGAAATTTCATGTTATGTACAAAGACGAAAATAATCAAAAGTGTCACTTGTTTTCCATATTCTTCATGCATAAAATGTAATATGGTGTGTTGATTTTTTGAAGGAAAGAAATATACGTGCGTTTGCATTTTAAACGCATGTATTCTCGTTGACGATTACGAAGAACGGCGACAAGACCCTAGGCTTGATTTTTCCTTTGAATTACTCGACTTTTCCTCTTGAATATTGATGTGTGTGTGCCATGGGTATTGAAAAGAGTTTTGGATTTGATTGTGTGAGTGTCTGATGGGTATTGAGGGTTTGGGGTGGGGTTTAACATATTTTATACTAATTAATTGACTAATCAAGGCTTATGCCTATTAAGCTTAAATTTAGGCCCATTAGTGTTTAATTAGAATTTAATTAAATTAGTTTTGTTTAAATAAGTATGTGAATTTAATAGCCGGGTTGCAAAAAAGTTCGTATTTTTGAAAAACTAACATAGATAAAATTTACGACCCGGGGTATAAAATCACCTCAAAACCCCTTATTTTCAAAACAATGAAAAACTATCAACAAAATTTTAAACAATTAAAAATAATTATTTAATAAAAATATTTTATGTTTTTTAGCCATCGGTCTCCGTTCCTCGATCGCAACTTGAATAACCCTTAAAAATCATATTTTAATGCATGTAAGTAGAAAACTACTAAAATATCACATAAACATGTCACAAAATCAATTTAACAATTAAAATCAATTAATTATTCATTTTTCATATTTTCTAGATTTGTATGCAGTTGGATTACGTCGTTTTAATTTTGGACCTTACAATTCCTCCCCCCTTAAATAAAATTTAATCCTCGAAATTAGAACTTATTGAATAGTTCTGGATAGCGACTCCTCAAGTCCCTCTCGGTTTCCCAAGTAGCTTCTTCTTCCGAGTGATTCAGCCACTTGACCTTGACCATTGGAATAACTTTGTTTTGGAGTCTTCTTTCCGACCTTGCCAAAATTTGGACAGGTCTTTCTTCACATGTAATGTTTGGAGTCAATAGTTTTAGCAATTGCCACAAATATAACAACTGCAAATCTTTGTACATTTTCGTGCTTTCCGAATGAATGGAATATGGTGTGTCATGAGCTTCCTTCATAAGGAGATCTCTCAAAGAATCATCACTAGGAACCCATAAAAAATCTCGATATCGAACTATACCATCCACCTCAGAATATAACTTCCGGCCTTTGGCTTCATCTCCAGCTCTCCATTTTTGCAACTGCTCATCAGTAGACTGCCCATCACGGATTTTATCTTTCAAAGTCGACTGTGCTGATAATGTGGCAAGATTAGGAGCCTCGCCCCTAGAATAAACTGTAAGCTCAAACCGCTGTATCTCGGACAACAATGGTCTTTGGAGCGATAATTGTGTGATAACTGCTGCTTTCGTACTCAATGCGTCTGTCACAACATTAGCTTTCCCCGGATTATAGCTAATCTCACAGCCGTAGTCCTTTACTAACTCAAGCCATCTACGTTGTCTCGTATTCAGTTCCTTTTGGGTGAATAAGTATTTCAGACTTTTATGATCGGTGAATATTTTGCACTTCTCCCCAAAAAGGTAAAGTTTCAAATTTTCAATACAAAAACTACTGCTGCAAGCTCGAGATAATGAGTAGGGTAGTTTTTCTCGTGAATTTTCAACTGTCTCGACGCATAAGCTATCACTCGGTCATTTTGCATCAGAAATGCCCCCAAACCAAGTTTAGAAGCGTCGCTATATAGAACATACTCCCCTTACCCTAATGGCATAGATAACGCTGGCGCTGAAATCAAGGCTTGCTTCAACTTGTCAAAACTGTCTTGACGCTCGGGTCCCCATACAAACTTTGCATTCTTCTTTGTCAAGGCGGTCATGGCTACCGCTATAGATGAGAACCCCTGAATAAACTTGCGATAATAGCCAACTAGTCTCAAAAAACTGCAAATCTCGGTAACACTCTTGGGTACTGGCCACTCTTTCACTGCCTCCACTTTACTTGGATCAACTACAACGCCATCACTAGAAATGCTGCCTAAGAAAGCCACTCTATCAAACCAAAACTCGCACTTGCTGAATTTTGCAAAAAGATTTCTGTCTTGTAGTACTTGCAGTGCTGTCCTCAAATGACGACTATACTCCTCTTTATTCCTCGAATCGATCAATATATCATCAATGAAGACTATAATAAATTGATCCAGATACGGCTGAATCCATGAAGATCGCTGGCGCATTATTCAGACCAAATGGAATGACCATAAACTCGAAGTGCCTATATCTAGTACGAAATGCTGTCTTGTGAACATCCGACTCTTTCACTTTCAACTGATGGTACCCAGATTGAAGATCAATCTTATAAAA
Organism: Primulina huaijiensis; assembly: GCF_012295235.1. Lineage (NCBI taxonomy): Eukaryota > Viridiplantae > Streptophyta > Magnoliopsida > Lamiales > Gesneriaceae > Primulina > Primulina huaijiensis. The sequence goes on along the minus strand of NC_133310.1, from coordinate 13,889,128 downwards.
TATCGATGTTCAATGCAACTGATCAAATAAATCTTCAATTCTTGGCATTGGATACTTTTTCTTGATAGTGACCCTATTAAGATCTCGATAATCAATGCAAAGTGCTACTACTTCAATTATAATTCTCCCAAGTGTAGGTTGTCTGCATGTAATATATTTCTTAAGTACGAGATCGATCCACAGAGAGGTTCTTTTAAGTTTACATTTATTAATTTATAAATTACCAAATGCAAGAATGAAGTTTACAAATTAAAAATTTTGTCAAGGTTCAAGGATTTATTCTTGATTTATGTAATATTGTTTAACTAAAAGTAGAACAAAGGAAACCACCATAATTAATGGTTCCATGAAAAAAATATTTAAATATTTAAACATATACATAATATAATATAGTTCCCACTGTAAAAAATATCGAATTAACCGATATTTTATATATGGTACCTATGATTATATATATAACTGTATAAATATAAAATTGCATAAAATAAATGTTAAATTAAATCATTATATTTCATTTAGAACAACCGGCAGAGCCACGCTATTGCCTAAATGAAATATATGATTTAATAAGTTAGTTGCGGTAAATTAAAAGTTAGATGCGAAAAATAAAAGTTAATTGCGGGAAAGTAAAAGTTAGTTGCAGTAAAGTAAAAGTTAGATGCGGGAAAGTAAATGTTAGAGTGTTAGATGTTAGTATTAAATTATAATATTTCGTTTTGGAACAACCGGCAGAGCCACGCTATCGTCTAAATGAAATATATGATATAATTAGCGTGGCTATACCGGTTGTTCTTAATGAAATATTATGATTTATATATATATTAACAATAATAATAATTGATGAAATATTTATTATATCAAAATTAAACAACAAATCAAGATAACCACTTCAATGGTATCAAGCATTTGATGTAAATTGATAACAACAAATAATTCATTTTTATACCTACAATAAAAATAAATTAGCAAAATGAAAAGAAATAAAGAAAGAATATACAAAATATAAACAATCTTACTTCACCAAGAATTCATCTTCTTCACCTTGACATAGTAGATTTATCTTGCCATAAGCTTATTTTTTATTCACACTAAAATCCTCACTCATAGTTGGGAAAGAAAATATATTAAACTTAGAACTTTTATACAGACAAACTATATTTTACAATGGGATATGATGATTCTCAAGCTAGCACAAGGCCTCTATTTATAGGCCAAATGAGAGGAAATGTCAAAAATTCCATTATTGCAATGTAGTTGTAATAGTAGTTTTGGTCTCCTCCAACTTTAATTCCTTGGCCCTTCTTTGAATGCTATGTTTCACACTTTTAATCTCCGAATTGGACTTTTCTCAAAACAGCAAACATGTAGGACATTGTTTGTAGATGAATTTGGCTATTTGGTTCACCTTATTTGGTTAAATATTGAATTTCTTATTAATTTTTTACTATAAGCTGGTCATTGTAATAGTAAATCTGTCCTCTTTTTGATATTTGCACAATTTGATCATCTTAATTAACTTTTTAGGCAATCATGTCTTCTGTAAAGTTGTAGATAATTTCTCAAGGATTTCAAACATGTTTGAATCACCTCCGTTTAAATTTTTTAGCTTGAGTTATCATTATTTTACCAACACGTAGAAAACCTAAAAATAAAACATATTAAGTAATACATTTAAATATAAACAAACAACCCTAAAATAACATAAGTTTATAGTTTTAATGAAACTTAAAATTTTAAAATACAGGTTTTAACATATAATAAATTATTAATTTTAAGTTTCATCATAATCCCACACTATCTTATTGCTAGTCCATCAGTAATAAAATTTATTGAAAAATCACAACTTAGATTCTTTATTCTTTTTATATATTCAAATATACAAACATATTCATTTAAAAAAACAAATTCATATACCGATTTATATATATATATATATATTTAATTTCTAAATTTTTTTATGGTAATATAGTCAAAAAGATAATTCACACCACCCACCATAACATTATAATATCAAGAATATTATTGTAAAAGCTTCAACTCCATATTCTTTCAGGTCAAAATATTTAATGAATAGCTAATTTTCACTCATGGAGTTGGAATGAATATTAACTCTCTTTCAAAAAGGCTAAATATTAAAGCAGACAATTAAATAAACTAATATTAAAAACAAAATAAGAAAATTTACAAAGAATAAAATCTCCCTTTTTTTTCTTTTTTTTTAAAATAATGTGACTGCAAAATTTTACAATAACATAAAAAAAATGTATCCAAACATTCTACCATAAATGTCTATAAACATTTATATAACGGATACATCTGACTACCTTTGAAACTTATCCAAAAAAACAAATCTTTTAATTTTTTATTTTTTATTTATCTTTTTTTATATATATATTGTATTTTTTTTAATACATTGATAGTACATCAATCAAATCTAGAAAAATAATTACAATGAACAAAGAACTTTACAGCCAGTTATTTATTTAATTTTTTTATTAATTATTTTTTTTCAGGGGAGTTATGTTCTTGTAATTAACTTTTTTTAATAATCAATAAAATTTTATTAATTANTATACATTTTATATTAATTGATAAAATATATATATATAAATTGGTACATATTAAAAACTAATTTTTCTTATAGTCTGTAATTTGAATATAATGAATATTAAAATCTAGCGTATTGTGATTTTTCAAATAATTATTAACTAATGCGTATCAGGTGCATTTTACTGACATCTTACTCGACATTGAACTAAAAATTATTATTATTATTACTATATATATGTATATATTTTTATTTTCACATATAAAAAAAAACTTAGAGGAGAAGAAGAAATGGAGATTATTCATACCTTAAAAAAAAAATTAAAACATACCGTTGAATTACAAGTTTAGCATCACATGAATTTTTTTTCTTACTCTTGGATGTTGGCCAATTAAGTTGAAATAAGAATGTATCTGGTGCATCACTAAATCCTTGCAGTAAATCAATAAGTTCACCTTCACTTGTAGCAGAAACTAACATCCTTCGTGAAGCTAATGAAATAAATCTCTGTTCCACAGCATCATAATAAACGATAACAGTTTATCATAATAATTATTAACATTTAACAAACCAATTGGCTTATTGTGAATATTTAATTGTGCCCAACAAACGTATGAATATTTCCTCCAAAGTACCGAAACCTCCTGGCAAGGCAATGAAAGCATCTGAATGTTCAATCATTTGAGTAATTCGTTCATACATATTGTCCACTTTCATTTCTTCTCCTATTGTTGGTCCTGTAAGATTGGCTAAAGTAATCGAAATAATTTCTAAGACTTCACTTCCACCTGTATGCGCAGCTTTTGCAACTTTTCCAATGAGACCAACTTCACCACCACCATATACCAAATGAATCTTTTTTTAGCAAGTGTTATTCCAAGCTTTTCTGCTACTTTTTCATAAATTGAATCTTTTCCTGCACTAGATCCACAAAATACGCAAATATTTTTGATTTTATTTACCGTGGATGTTGACATGTTGAGAAATATGTTTTCTGTAAGGCTGATTCCACCGTCCATATATATCTTTTCCTTCAGTTGTATATATATATTTACTTATCTAAACAGATATGCGTTACTACAGTAGGATCTTTATAAAGCTGATTCCACCGTCCATATTGATATTCCTCATGTTGGAATTGCCACCATAGTTTAAGAAGTTCATTTTGCACGTACCCACTCGAATTCGTATCAAGAACCTCTAGAAAATTATTCAAAGGCTCTTTACTCATACCATTTTTAATGAATAAAATTTTATCTTCTCTATTCATTGATGTCATTCCAACATTTTTTCATTTCCCTTTACAAGTTCACCTTGCACATTTATGACATCCACCTATACGTTTAGCTGTTCGCTTTTTGGCATATGTGCTTTTACCAAATCCCGGCATATGTCTTTTTATTATTACACTTGCTTCCCCAACCAATCGGCTTTTTTGTTTCAAGTATCAAATGGATATCATTCGGCATGCCATATGACATCATCAACCTTAGTCGCTCACATCTAGCTTTATAAATTTTTTTCAACGTATTATCAGGTAAACAAGCAAAATATTTACGAAGATTCACAATACAAGCATCCATATTATTATTATTATTATTATTTTGGGAAAACTGAAGAAACCGACTTGGTCAGTCACTGTCAGGGCCCGTGCACTTAATTAATATTTAATTATCAAACAACCAGAATTAAATGGTGTAAACAGCGAAAACGAGTTTAAAAACGTTCATTTGGGCCTACAGAAATTTTGACATGACCTCTCCGTAAGTAGGACATCCCGAAAATTTCAAAACACAACAATAACATTATACGCTCGAAAGTAACATCAAGTTCACAATCGACCACACAAACATCCTACAGCCACACTGGCCAGGACTAGACACGACATACCATAATTAAAATCCCAAACAACATAAAAATATCACCATAGAGCTACACATGGCATCTCCCTGGCAAATGTATCAAACCAGCATAATATATATAAATATCTGGGAACTCTGACACAACCGACTTACTACTGGGTACCACTCACTGACGCTCCACCAGACGCGTCAAATCCCCTGGAATGACCTGCTATGGCATCAAAAACAACCACAACATAAAAAGAAAACAGGGGTCGGACCCCAGTACGACAAACCAGTAAAATCACGACGTATATAAAAGACATGTAATAATACCAAGTAAATGCAATGATATGCGATGCATGAATGGTAACAATGGAATAACGGATACCAAATGGAGTCCAAACGAATAGCATCATCAACCGTAACAGTGGCCACCCGTGCCAGGAATGCAGCATCAAATCGCCGCTCGTCCATGCACGTAGCATCGGGAATGCGAGTAGCTAAGTCGCTCGTCCCTAGCTGTCATATGGGAATGTGGCTAATCCTAACCCACTCGTCCATCTGATGACTCAATATATCTCAACAGAATCAACATAAATCGCCGTCAAAGGAGTCAAGGCTCAATATGTTATGTCAATATAATTTATGCATGAATGCATCAAAATAAACATTCAAAGCACGTAATAGCAAACAACATTCACCAAATATTCTTACACGCCAATATAAGCGTCATAATAATATAGGTTTGAGCGTACCTCAATTATAAACTTATAATACCACGATAATTTCTTAAGGACTATCGAATGAACTCGTCCAACGATATAACCTACAATATAAATTCACTATACACTTCAATACAATGCATACCAAACGACTAAACCAAAATAAATCGGCTCGGTTAAAATTCGAAATCCGGGCAGCCTATATAAACCTACAATCTGAATTCAAGCTTAATACCTCAATAAACGAAACTAGAATGCACAACGATAATCTCGCGGAGATGGCTCGTTGGAAATGTCGCTGGAAACACTGTTCACGATCTGAAAAACGAGCTGGAAATTAGGGGAAAAGCTTAATTCTTCACTTCTACAAAGTAATTCACCAAAAACAACCAATAATCGAAGCCAAAACCTTACCTAAACCGGATCAAAGCCCACGCGCCTAGCTGCTGGAAATCAAACCGATCAAACTCGATAACTTCCGATTCAAGGTAGGAAAGACTCTAATATACTGGAGGAAGAAGATTTCTACGCCGCTACACTAAAAATCTGGCCGCTGTGGGCGTCGCACGCTTGCTGCAGAAGAAGGAGAAAGGCGACGGGCAAGGCTGGAGAAGAGTCTCTGGATTTAACGCTTCTGTTAAACTGATTCTCAAATGGGTTGGGTAGTTAAAATTAAATGATAATGGGCTGGGCCTAGTTCAGGTATTGGGCCTCACATTCTCCCCCACTAATGAAAGATTTCGTCCTCGAAATCTAACAAACACAACACTGATATCCACAACATTACGTCTGATAATACATAGGAAATTCAGAATACATCGCGTAATTCATTACATTCTCAAACAAATGAGTCCATTCTTGTCGCATCTTTGCCTCTAATTCCCATGTAGATTCTTCTCTTCCATGCCTACTCCATTGTACCAAAACTAGTGGAATCGTCTTGCTCCTGAGCTGTCTTTCCTTGCGGTCCAAAATTTCCACTTGATGTTCAACATAGCTAAGAGAACTGTCCAACTCCACCTCCTCGACATTCAAGATATGAGACGGATCTGGCTCATACTTCCGCAACATAGATACATGAAACACATTATGTATCAAAGACAAACTCTGCGGCAAGTCTAAACGATAAGCCAACGTGTCAATCCTCTCAACAATCATATACGGACCAATATAACGCGGAGCTAACTTCCCTTTATGTCCAAATCTCATAGTACCCCGAAATGGTGATACTTTCAAGAAAACATAATCGCCCACTTGGAACGCTAAAGGTCTACGTCTTTTATTAGCATAACTGGCTTGACGATCCTGGGCTGCTTTCATCCTTTTTCTGATCAATTCAACTTTATCTTTCATCTCTTGAATAAATTCTGGTTTTGACATCTGTCTTTCTCCTACATCTTCCCAACATATCGGCGATCTGCACTTTCTTCCAAACAAAGCTTCAAATGGTGCCATACCGATTGTTGCCTGAAAACTATTATTGTAAGAGAATTCAACCAAAGATAATGATTCTTGCCAACCACCTTTGAAATCCATCACTACTGCTCGTAACATATCCTCTAGAGTCTGGATGGTTCTTTCTGACTGACCATCTGTCTGTGGGTGATAGGCGGTGCTCATAGCCAACTTTGAACCCAAAGCCGATTGCAAACTTCCCCAAAATTTCGAAGCAAACCTTGGATCACGATCGGACACTATGGTTACTGGCACACCATGCAATCTCACTATATGATCAATGTACAGTTTCTCCATTTTCATATAAGTACAGGTACGATCATATGGAATAAAATGAGCGGATTTAGACAATCTATCAACAATCACCCAAATCGCATCACAACCACGATTAGAACGAGGTAGATGTGTCACAAAATCCATAGCAATATGCACCCAATTCCACTGCGGCACTTCAAGACTGTGTAACATTCCACCAAGTCTCATTCTCTTGGCTTTAACATGCTGACACGTTAAACATTTAGCCACAAAATGAGAAATATCTTTCTTCATACCTTCCCACCAGTAATGAGCTCTTAAGGTATGATACATCTTTCGAATTCCTCGATGAATACTGTGTCGACTACAACGCGCTTCCCATAGTATAGCTTCTTTCAGATCTATTAAATTAGGAACCACAAGTCTACCATTAAAGCGCAGACTACCATCTGAGGCAACACTAAACTTTTCTGTCTGACCTGTTCGAGACAATGTTTTTAATCTATGAATGTGCGGATCAGTCCTCTGTGCTGCTTTGATTCTGGACAAAATCTGTGGCTCAACTTGAATAGATGATACTACAAAGTAGTCTCCACTGATCTGATAAGTCCATCCTGAAGTTCCCAAGTGCACGTGAACTTTAGAGATAGTCAAAGATGTCAGCATAGCATTCTGAACTTTCCTGCTGAGGGCATCCGCAACAAGATTCATTCGCCCTGGTTGATACTGAATCTCACAATCAAAGTCTTTAAGCAACTCCATCCATCGACGCTGTATCATGTTCAAGTCAGGCTGAGAGAAAAGATATTTAAGACTCTTGTGATCCGAATAAATCACAAACTGCTCACCGTACAGACAATGACGCCATAACTTCAATGCAAACACAATAGCAGCCAACTCTAAGTCATGAACTGGATATCGGGTCTCATGCGGTTTCAACTGACAAGAAGCATATGCAATCATTCGCCCATTTTGCATTAAAACACAACCAAGTCCATTTAGAGATGCATCTGAACAAACAACATATCCACCTGAGCCTGATGGCAAAGCTAGCACTGGAGCTGTTGTCAACTTTTCCTTCAAAGTCTGAAAACTTGACTCACATTCACCAGTCCACACAAAACCTCGATCTTTTTGCGTTAATTGGGTCATAGGCCTTGCTATAATAGAAAAATCCTTCAATAAAACGCCTATAATATCCTGCTAATCCCAATAAACTGCGAATATCGGAAATATTCGTCGGTGTTGGCTAATTGATCACAGCTTCCACTTTACTAGGATCCACTGATACTCCTTGAGCTGATATAACATGACCCAGAAATACTACTCTGTCCAGCCAGAATTCACATTTAGAAAATTTTGCATACAATTGCGCTGCTCTTAGTGTCTGGAGGACTAACCTTAAATGTTCTCGATGCTCCTTCTTTGTTTTTGAATAAACCAGAATATCATCTATGAAGACAATAACAAATATGTCTATAAATTCTCGAAAAACGCGATTCATCAAATCCATAAAAACCGCTGGTGCATTAGTCAATCCAAAAGGCATAACTAGAAATTCATAATGCCCATAACGTGTTCGAAATGCTGTCATCGAAACATCTTCCTCTCGAACTCTAAGCTGATGGTAGCCAGAACGAAGATCGATCTTTGAATACACTGATGTACCTTGCAACTGATCAAACAAGTCATCGATACGCGGCAGAGGATACTTATTCTTCACAGTAGCTTTGTTCAACTGCCTGTAATCAATGCACATTCTCATCGTTCCGTCTTTCTTCTTTACAAACAATACCGGAGCTCCCCAAGGTGACATACTTGGTCTAATATAGCCTTTTTCCAGTAAGTCCTGTAATTGCTCTTTGAGTTCTTTCAATTCCGCTGGAGCCAAACGATATGGTGCTCTCGAAATAGGATTTGTCCCGGACACCAACTCAATGCTAAAATCGATTTCCCTCTGGGGTGGAAATCCAGGAATCTCATCGGGAAATACATCAGGGAATTCCTTGACAACAGGAATATCAGAAACTTCAAACCCTTTTCCCTGAGTCGCATCAACTGCATAGATCATGAATCCTTCATTTCCTGATGACAAGATTCTAAACATTTCCATTGCTGACACTAATGGAATACGGGATTGCGAATCACTACCGTAAAAATTCCATTTACTGCCATAATACGGTCTAAATCTGACAACTCCATGGAAACAATCAACGGTAGCTCGATAATTTGACAGAGTATCCATTCCCAGAATACAGCCGAAGTCAGACATATCTAGCTTGATTAGATTAGTTATCATAATATTATCATCGAATCTAATCACACAATTCAGAATTATCTCATGAGACATCAAACATACACCGGCAGGTGTAGAGACTCACACAGTATCTATCAACGGAGTAGTAGCAATCTCATGCTCATCAACAAATACAACAGATACAAATGAATGAGATAACCCTGTGTCTATCAGTATACGCGCAGGATGATTAAAAATAAGGCAGATACCTGCAATAACTCCGCCCGGTGCGTCTTGAACTTGATCCTGAGTTAGAGCATGAACGTGAGCCTGTTGTGGCCTTGGGAAACGCTGCGGAACAGAACCTCTAGGATGAGGATAGCTAGACTGCTGAAAAGACTGAGTCGGAACAAAAGGTCTAGTTGCTGGTCTTCTGAAACCTTGACCAAACTGAGGTTGCTGAAATTGTTGTCTTGATGCATTCGGACATACCCTAGCATAATGTCCAACTTGCCCACAGATATTACAAGATCCATGAACTCCGTACACTGAGTACTGATATGCTTACCACCACAACGATCACAAAATACTCCACCTGGTGACCCAACTGAACCTCCACGCTGACTGCCGGAACTAGAAGAACTACTACGACTCTGTTTCTTGAAATGTTTTCCTTTGGCCTTAAAGTGTTGCTGCTTTGGTTGCTGATAAGACTGCGAAGGCTGATACGACAGTAAAGGACGGTATAGTGGTGCACCAACTGGCATCGGCACATTGCCTCCGAAACTCTGAGGAAAATATGGTGGAACTGATTGTGGTTCTGCCAAAAGTAGACTTGCCTCCACATTCTTGGCTTTCTCTACAGCATCGGCATAATTAACAGGCGCTCCAGCAACTACTAAAGTGCAAATGGTTTGATTCAATCCTTGCATAAAATGCGATAGCTTGTTCCGATCATTGCTAGCAACATGAGGAACATAGGCAAGAAGTGCTGAGAATTGAGAGGCATACTCCACTACAGTCATGTTACCTTGAGTCAATCTATTGAACTCAGCTTCCTTGGCTGAATAATACGAAGGCGGTGAATATTCTCGAGCAAACTGTGCGCAAAATACATCCCAAGTAACTCTTTCACCTGATTCCTTCAGAGCTTCCTCAGTAGTTTCCCACCATAACTGAGCTCGGTCTTTTAATTGACAAATAGCCAACTTAAGTTGCAAATCAGGAGTGTACTCCAACATATTAAACAAACGCTTCTTACTTTTTAACCATGCTACAGCTTTCTCACCATCTTCATTTCCAAAGAATCGAGGAGGACGCATGTTCTGAAATCGGGATATCACTAGTTCCATTTCACCCATTCCTCTAGTCAACTAATCCACTTCATGCTCAACGTTAACATTTCGTGCTTCACAGGTCGTCGTCCCCATTCAGTCTCGTTCAGTCCTCTCACATTAGGAGCTTCAGATTCCTGAGCAACTTCTTTTCCTTTTCTGCCCTTACGTCCAGGTGCCATCTACAAGACACAAGGATTTAATCCAATGGCAGAAACAAAATAATCGGTCTAGTATAAGAGCATAAACTTAAACTAATACGTTCTAGTCATGCTGATACAATGAATTCAAAACATACAAACAAGTACGAGCAAATAATCAAACACATGCACAATCATTTTATTTGTGCCTAAACTCGAGTGTCCTAGACTCTAATTCGAGCGTATCCCAGTTACGCTCTGATACCAACTGTCAGGGCCCGTGCACTTAATTAATATTTAATTATTAAACAACCAGGATTAAATGGTGTAAACAGCGAAAACGAGTTTAAAAACGTTCATTTGGGCCTACAGAAATTTCGACATCACCTCCCCGTAAATAGGACATCCCAAAAATTTCAAAACACAACAATAACATTATACGCTCGAAAGTAACATCAAGTTCACAATCAACCACACAAACATCCTACAGCCACACTGGTCAGGACTAGACACGACATACCACAATTAAAATCCCAAACAACATAAAAATATCACCATAGAGCTACACAGGGCATCTCCCTGGCAAATGTATCAAACCAGCATAATATATATAAATTATCTGGGAACTCTTACACAACCGACTGACTACTGGGTACCACTCGCTGACGCTCCACCAGACGCGTCAAATCCCCTGGAATGACCTGCTATGGCATCAAAAACAACCACAACATAAAAAGAAAACAGGGGTCGGACCCCAGTACGACAAACCAGTAAAATCACGACGTATATAAAAGACATGTAATAATATCAAGTAAATGCAATGATATGCGATGCATGAATGGTAACAATGGAATAACGGATACCAAATGAAGTCCAAATGAATAGCATCATCAACCGTAACAGTGGCCACCCGTACCAGGAATGCAGCATCAAATCGCCGCTCGTCCATGCACGTAGCATCGGGAATGCGAGTAGCTAAGTCGCTCGTCCCTAGCTGTCATATGGGAATGTGGCTAATCCTAACCCACTCGTCCCTCTGATGACTCAATATATCTCAACAGAATCAACATAAATCGCCGTCAAAGGAGTCAAGGCTCAATATGTTATGTCAATAAAATTTATGCATGAATGCATCAAAATAAACATTCAAAGCACGTAATAACAAACAACATTCACCGAATATTCTTACACGCCAATATAAGCGTCATAATAATATAGGTTTGAGCGTACCTCAATTATAAACTTATAATACCACGATAATTTCTTAAGGACTATCGAATGAACTCGTCCAACGATATAACCTACAATATAAATTCACTATACACTTCAATACAATTCATACCAAACGACTAAACCAAAATAAATCGGCTCGGTTAAAATTCAAAATCCGGGCAGCCTATATAAACCTTATACAATCTGAATTCAAGCTTAATACATCAATAAACGAAACTAGAATGCACAACGATAATCTCGCGGAGATGGCTCGTTGGAAATGTCGCCGGAAACACTGTTCACGATCTGAAAAACGAGCTGGAAATTAGGGGAAAAGCTTAATTCTTCACTTCTACAATGTAATTCACCAAAAACAACCAATAATCGAAGCCAAAACCTTACCTAAACCGGATCAAAGTCCACGCGCCTAGCTGCTGGAAATCAAACCGATCAAACTCGATAACTTCCGATTCAAGGTAGGAAAGACTCTAATATACAGGAGGAAGAAGATTTCTACGCCGCTACACTAAAAATATGGCCGCTGTGGGCGTTGCACGCTTGCTGCAGAAGAAGGAGAAAGGCGACGGGCAAGGCTGGAGAAGAGTTTCTGGATTTAACGCTTCTGTTAAACTGATTCTCAAATGGGTTGGGTATTTAAAATTAAATGGTAATGGGCTGGGCGTAGTTTAGGTATTGGGCCTCACAGTCACGGAGTACCGTTATCCGCCACTTAACCGGGAAATGAACTAGAATATGCAAAAACAAAATGAAAATATCAAACAACTATTGTGTATCATATAAAGGCATAAACTCATCATTAAGAATTTCATTTTCTATTAAAGGCTTAAGTCTTTGCCCATTAACTTTAAACATATCATTATTTTTAGGATTTTCGATATCAACAGCACCATGAGGATAAACAAATTTAACAATAAATGGTCCTGACCATCTCGATCTTAGTTTTCCTTGAAATAAATGCAAACGAGAATTATAAAGTAAAACTTTTTGTCCAATTTCAAATGAATTTCTAATAATATTTTTATCATAAAAGGCTTTAGTTTTATCTTTATAAATCTTTGAATTTTCATATGCATCATTTCTTAATTCTTCCAGTTCATTTAATTGCAATTTTCTTAATTTAGATGCATTATCTAAATTAATATTAAATGCTTTAATTGCCCAATAAGCTTTATGTTCAAGTTCAACTGGTAAATGACAATGCTTATACCAAAAACTAACCTATATGGTGACATGCCTAATGATGTTTTAAATGAAGTTCTATATGCTCATAATGCATTAGTTAATCTTAAAGACCAATCTTTTCGATTCGGATTAACTGTTTTTTCTAAAATTTGTTTTATTTCTCTATTTACAAGTTCAACTTGACCATTAATTTGAGGATGATATGGGATAGAAACTTTATGTGTAATGCCATATTTTGTTAACAAAGAAGAAAATAATTTATTTATAAAATGACTTATCCCATCACTAATTATTGCTCTAGGTATTCCAAATTGGCTAAAAAAAATTTTCTTTTAAAACTTTTATGACATCTTTATGATCATTAGTTCTACATGCAATTGCTTCAATCCATTTTGAAATATAATCAACAGCGACTAAAATGTATGTATATCCAAAAAATAATGGAAATGGACCCATAAAATATATCCCCCAACTATCAATTATTTCAATAGTTATGATTGAATTTAAAGGCATCATGTTTCGTTTTGAAATTGATCCCATCTTCTGACAGTTTTCACAAGATTTGCAAAATAAATGCGTATCTTTGAATAAAGACGGCTAATAAAATCCACATTGTAAGATTTTTGTAGTTGTTTTATTGGATGAAAAATGACCGCCACATGCTTCAGAATGACAAAATTTAATAACATTACTTACTTCATTGTCGGGTATGCATCGTCGAAAGATTTGGTCAGGACAATACTTAAACAAGTAAGGATCATCCAAATAAAATTTTTTAACTTCTATCAAAAATTTATTCTTATCATGTGAATTCCAATGAGAAGGTATTTTATTTGTCACAAGAAAATTTACAATGTTAGCAAAACATGGCATAATAATAGCATAAAACAACTGATCATCTAGAAAATTTTCATTTATTGGTATTTCATTATGAGATGATTTAGTCATTATTCTAGATAAATGATCGGCTACGACATTTTTTTTTTTTTTTTTATCTTTATTTATAATATCAAATTCTTGTAACAATAAAATCCATCATATTAATCTTGGCTTAGCATCTTGTTTATTTGATAAATAATTTATGACAGAATGATCAGTGTAAACTATAGTAGTAGAACCAATTAAATAAGATCGAAACTTATCTAATTCAAATACTACTGAAAGTAATTCTTTTTCATTAGTTGAATAATTTATTTGGGCACTATTTAATCTTCTACTAGCATAATAGATTGCATAAGGTTTTCCTCCTTTTCTTTGTACTAACACAGCTCCTATAGCATAATCACTTGCATTACACATTAATTCAAATAGTAAAGATCAATCTGGAGGTTGTAAAATAGGTGATGTAATTAAAAGATTAATTATTTTTTTAAAAGCATTTTCACATTTTTGAGTCCATTCAAATTGTGTATCTTTTGTTAAAAGATTTGAAATTGGTTTAGCTATTATGCTGAAATTTTTTTATAAACCTTCTATAAAATCCTGCATGACCCAAGAACGATTGAACTTCTTTGACCGTTTTTGGTGATGTTAAATTAACAATAACATCAACTTTGGCTTTATCAACTTCAATTCCTTTTTCAGATATCACATGTCCTAAAACAATCCCAAATTTAAACATATAATGACATTTTTCCTAATTTAAAACAAGATTTTTTTCTTCACATCTTTTTAATACTTCTTCTAGGTTTTAAGGCAATTTTCAAATGAGTTTCCAAAAGCAGTTATAGCATCCATAAAAACTTCTACAAATTCTTCAATCATATCACTGAAAATACTTAACATGCATCTTTGAAAAGTATCCGGAGCATTACATAAACCAAATGACATTCTTTTAAATGCAAAAGTTCCAAAAAGACAAGTGAAAATAGTTTTTTCTTGATATTCAAATGATATAGGTATTTGATAATACCCCGAATACCCATAAATAAAGTAATAAGAATTACCTGCGACTTTTTCTAGAATTTGATCTAAAAATGGTAGTGGGAAATGATCTTTTCTAGTTGCATCATTTAATTTTTTATAATCAATATACATACGCCAACTAGATGAAATCCTAGCTTGAAATAACTCTCTCTTTTCATTTTTTATAAAAGTGAGGCCTGACTTGTTAGGTACTACTTGTGTTGAACTTACCCATTTACTATATGAGATTGGATAGATAATTCCAGCGTCTAAAAGTTTTCAAACTTCATTCTTAAAAACTTCCTTCATATGTGGATTTAACCTTCTTTGTGGTTGTTGATATGTTTTAGCATTTTCTTTCAAGTGAATTCTATGTGTGCAAATTAAAGGATTTATACCTTTTATATCTTTCAAAGTCCATCAAATTTCATTTTTATGTTTTTTAAGTAATTTAAGTAAATCTTCTTCTTGATTTGGTAGAAGAGTGGAAGAAATTACAACATGAAAGTTTTATTTTCACCAAGAAATACATATTTCAATTCTAATGGTAAAACTTTTAATTCAAGTTTTGTATTATCATCTTCTTTAAAATTATTTTAAGACTCAAAACTTTCTTGAAAAAATTTCAGATTGTTGATTTAAGTTTTCTTCTTGTATATTTTCTTCCACAATTGTTTCAATTTCATTATCATATTCATTTTCATTAATACTTGGTTGTTTACATAAATTGAACACATTAAGTTCTAGAGTCATATTTCCAAAAGATAATTTCATTATTCCATTTCGACAATTAATTAAAGAATTTGAAGTTGCTAGAAATGGTCGTCCGAATATTACTGGAATTTCATTATGTACTTCTATTGGTTATGTATGCAAAACAATAAAATCTACAGAATATATAAATTTATCAACTTGAACCAGCACATCTTCTACAATACCTCTAAGTATTTTGATTGACTTATCCGTCAGTAAAAGAGTAACAGAAGTGGGTTTTAATTATCCTAAATTAAGTTTTTCATAAACTGAATAAAGAAGTAAATTCACACTTGCTCCCAAATCTAACAAAGCTTTTAATTTTATTTTCTCTAATAATACATGAAATTGATGGACAACCAGGATCTTTATATTTTAAACTAGAATTGTTTTGAAGAATAGAACATACTTGTTCAGCCAAGAATGCTTTTTTGTTTTTTATGATTTGTTAATGCATGAGGAAATGGTGGAGGTTTATTTGACTCATTTACTATTCCAAATGATTTATCATTCACCATATTATTCTTAGAATTTAAAGTATCATCATTCTCAAAAGTATCATGATTATCATCCTTAATCTTTGAATTTAAATGATCCTTGTTTTAATACTATATGGATCATTAACTATTTTACCACTTCTAAGCGTAATAATAGATTTTATTTGATCAATTTTATCATTATTTAATTCTCGATTTTGATTTTTAGGATTAGGTTGAGATTGAGATGAAAATTTTCCTTTTTGATGAATATTAAGTGAAGATGCAAATTTTGCAAGAGTTTCTTTCAAATCAATCATAGATTGACTGTTTTTAATATTGATAGACTCTTGCTTTTGGATAAATGCATATGTAACATATGGAATATAACCTTGATGATTTTGGTTATTTTGAAAATGTTGATGTGAAGGTTGTGCATTATTATCATTCCTCCAACTAAAATTAAGATGATTTTTCCATCCAAGTTTAAATGATTGTGAAAAAGGATCTAGTATTGGTTTTTTATAATTGTTAACATAATTTGCTTGTTTATGGAGACATTCTGTTGGGGATCGATGTCGAGTTTAGAGGGGAGGGGGTGAATAAACTCTTTCCTTTGATAATAGTTTTTGCAAAGGGTGCTAGAATTCTGTTAGAGATTATAGCTGTTCTTGTTCAAGCGTAAGTTCAGTAGATCACAATAATAAGTGCGGAAACGATCCGATGGAGTAAGGTGAAAATAGTAATAACAGTAGGCAGTAGAATAGTAGTTGTTTCTGGAAGTTCGAAGATAAAATCTTCTACGTCTCCCCTTCTTCTGTTTCCAGAAGGTATCACTAAAAGACTTTGGATTTTACAGTACAACACTTGTACACACCCACTTCAGCAGGACTTATCCTTTGCCTACTGAACTCTTAGTAACTCAACACAATATAGTTTAATACAACAAGGTTCTGGAAAAGACTCTTTTCCACATTACAAACTCTTGTTCGAAAATTATCGTAAAGTGTATATCTTGAAGAGTTGAAGAAACAGCAGTACAAAATGATCTCCAAGGATCAGATGTAAGATATGAGGCGTGTACTGCTTTTCTTGTAAGTTGAGCTTTGAAAGATAACGATTGGTTCGCGGTTTCTCAATGAAATGTTGGATAGATAAATTTCCTTTTAAAAATAATCAACGTCACTTCTAAAATGGTTTGATCCATAAATATATAGAGATAACTTGAGTCCAACGTCTATAATTGAAAACGGCTCCTTGAATTCTGATGAGAACATCTTTATTTCCTAAAAAAGATCCTGCATAAAGCTTTCAACACAATCAGTCTTGTTTTATACCAAAACTTATAAAGCAAATTAAATGACTTCGTGCAGCATTGATGGTGCAATTAATGCTTAGTACTAGGTAAATTAACGGTAACATTTAAGATAGAAACAATCGAGTAAAGGCCGTTAAGTACTAATCTAGCGAAATCAAGTTCTACTTCTGATTTCTAAGCCTTTGAATACTAAGTAATGCTTCTGATTTGAGCAAATCGACAGCTTCTGCTTTTTATTGACTACTGGTAATTTATATTCCTACTGGTTTTGGTTCTCATCACCACAACTAAATTAAGTATAGCAATTTCCCCCTTTGCGGTGATGCCAAAACCTAGAAGTTAGTAGCTATGAATAATAAAGCAGATAACAATTATCACAAAAATGATTAATAAGTAAATAATCAGTTAAACATGGTTTAGGTCAGTAAGAAATCTTAGTCATCTGTTCCAATATCTCGGAACAAAGGTTCATCATCCTGAGGGTCTTGATTTCTGTAAGATGATTCTGCAACATGCCCTTCAGTTCTTCCTTCTGTTATCGGTCTGCCTTCTGTTTCCCCCTTTTTGGCATCAAGTGCCTTGTGGTGACCCGGGCTCTAACTCGATTATCTTTGGGATTAATTGGATCTTTGCTAGAAAATGTGGGTCAAAATTTTGCTTTTAACATTTATTCAAATGTATATAAACAAGCACAAAACATTTTATAAAATACTGTTATCTCATTCAACTCTAAATAACATTCACGTGTTCGTCTACAATTAACATACTAGTGTTTATAAATTCAGTACATGTCTAGGAAGAAACCACTAGTAATCTTCTACGCCCGTAATCTCCACGCTAACTCGATCTCTCATCCTCTGCGTGACCCTGATCCTGTCCCACCTGTTGTTATGCACACATACAGACACAACAACAGCCGGAAACTCCGGTCAGAATAAATCCCAGTATAAAACATGGTATCCATGCATGTCATGCAATTAAATACAAAATCTTAATACATGTATCAGTAATCATGACACATTAGTGAATACAGATAAAACAATATGACTCTTATTCTTTGACTCGACTCATATCTAAGTCTAGGGATCCCGGTGTGAATAAGACGTAACAAGTCTCCCACCTACTCTCCCAATCGGGGTGGCGGTACGTCTTATTTCTAGACTTCGGTCATATCTGTATCGAATGTCTACAATCGGAGATGATCTGCTCCTATGCGTCGATACACCGAACGTCTAGTTTGACAATCTGTCAATGACTCCTATCTCAAATGCGTGAATATAAATCTATAAACAAGACACAATCATAATCAAACATAAATAAGAATCTAGTATGTGGTTTTGGGAAACTCGTATCCAGTCTGAATCGAGTCATGTCTTCCCGTGTTCACATGAATTATACCTTTCGTGTCGTAGGAATTAATCAAGATATTGAATTCCAAGATCAAATCTGTCAATCAAATCTGAAATGACAATATATAGAAGTAGTTTATCAATATATAACTCACATCAAGTCTTGAACAAATCAATAATCATTCTCGTCATAATTCGACAGCATAACTGCGTAGTTCTCAATACCGATAACATCAACTCAACTTAATCAATCACAATCAACTCATAATCCCATCAAAACACAATTATATACTCTGAAATCTGTATTATTTCCACATAATACATGCTGGAAAAATCGAAATCATCTCATACCGTATCCGAAAATCGATCCGATTGCAATTATATTATGCTCAACATATCAAGAATACATAATAACCACCATATCCGATTTTCCCCAACACTTAACTTCAAACCATGCTGAAATGAAAGAAACTTACATCTTCTTGTAGCCAATGATGTCAGGATCAATAAACTCTACTTGGATTAGAATTTGGATAACTAGATCATGAGAAATCTTACTTCAAAGCCTTGAAGAAACTTGAAGATGCTAAGGGGTTTTCTCGGAGGTCTCAAAATGCCAGCAACTGAAGGTTACACATATATATATATCTTGCATGTTGAGTAACACATGGCCATTTCTTTGTGTAACACGCACGACCGCTGGTGTGGTGGCTCAGGGATCGCGGGTGCGCTCATACTTCGGCTCAAATTTCACAACCTACTGTCCATCTACCGCGGGTGCGGTGCACTGCTTAGCGCGGGTGCGGTGTGGCTTCGGCAATCCTTCAACATTTCAAAATCAATGACCGCAGGTGCGGTATATCTTGGACCACAGGTGCGGTCTCTCTTGTATTCAAAAACTCTACTTTCTGCCCTTACACCGCGGGTGCGGTCGAAAATGGGGCGCGGGGGCGGTGTCCTTTCCATGAAAAACTTCATAATCTCCATGCAAAACTTCATAATCTCCTCTTATTAACCTACAATTCTTGGGCATTACATTTCTCCCCATCTTAGATATGAGTTCGTCCTCGAACTCGCAAGCAATCAATCAAAGCATGTATAAAAGCAAGATAATCAAACTGAATAAATACTCACATCATGCGAATAGTTTTGAATAACTCTGTCTCATCTCTGATTCTGTTTCCCAAGTCGCTTCTTCAGTACCATGACGACTCCACTGAACTTTCACTAATGGAATAGTCTTCATTCTGAGCTGTTTCTCTTTCCGATGAAGAATCTGAATCGGCTGCTCAACGTAACTCAAAGTCTGATCTAACTCGGCTTCTTCAGGTTGAATGACATGAGAACTATCTGGCATATATCTACGCAACATCGATACATGGAAGACGTCATGTATCCCTGATAGAGAAGGAGGAAGAGCAAGTCTATGCGCACGATCGCCAATATTTTCAAGAATCTCGTACGGACAAACGTATCGAGGAGACAACTTCCCACGATTGCCAAATCTGACCACGCCTCTAAAAGGAAAAATCTTTAAGAATACTCTGTCTCCCTGCTCAAACACCAACGGTCTACGTCTGATGTTCGCGTACTTCGCCTGTCTATCTTGTGCCGTCTTCATTCGCTTCTGAATTATTTTTACTTTCTCTGTCATTTCACGAATCATATCAGGCCCAAGTTTTGGTACCTCTGAGATGTCATCCCAGTACAACGGAGATCTGCACTTCTTTCCGTATAACGCTTCGAACGGTGCCATCTCGATGCTAGTCTGGTAGCTGTTGTTGTACGAGAATTCACAAAGAGCTAGTGAATCTTTCCAACTAGTACCAAAATCTAATACTTCAACTCTCAGCATATCTTCTAAAGTCTGGATAGTCCGCTCTGACTGTCAGTTTGTCTGGGGATGGTAAGCAGTACTCAAGTGTAAAGTCGTACCTAGAGCCTGCTGTAGACTGTGCCACAAGTGTGAAGTGAATCGTGGATCACGATCTGATACGATCGACTTCGGCACACCATGTAATCTGACAACCTCTCTGACATATATATCTGCCATCTGATCATATCTGTACGTCATCTTGTACGGAATGAAGCATGCAGATTTGGTCAATCTATCTATCACAACCCAAATCGCATCACAGCCTCGGGATGATCGTGGTAGCTTCGTGACGAAATCCATGGAAATGTGATCCCATTTCCATTCAGGAATAGCTAAACTCTGAAGTAACCCTCCGGGATTCTTTCTTTTGGCCTTCACCTGTTGGCAATTCAAGCATTTAGACACAAACTCTGCAATATCTGTCTTCATCTGTTTCCACCAGAATTGCGTCTTTAGATCATTGTACATCTTTCTGCCACCAGGATGAATACTGAACAGACTACAGTGCGCTTCTTACAGTATCTGTTGTTTCAAATCTGAAATATCTGGCACTAAAAGACGGTTATTCACATACAGAACATGATTAAGTACCTGATACTCAAAAATATGTCCTGCTCTGACCATATCAATCGACTTCTGAACACTTTGATCGGTTCTTTGTGCCTCTTTAATGCGAACAATCAAATCTGGTTCACACTGAATAGTGGCAAGTCGCAACGGTCTACTATCTGTATCAAAGGCTAATCCAGAAAAGCAACAATCTTCTATCATATTCGAAACACCTATCGTCTACAAAGATAAAGAACATACCTTTCGACTCAAGGCATCCGCTGCTGCATTCGACTTCCCAGGATAGTACTTGATCTCGCAATCAAAGTCTTTTAGCAGATCAAGCCATCGTCGTTGTCTCATATTCAACTCTGACTGAGAAAACAGATACTTCAGGCTTTTGTGATCAGAGTAGATCTCAAATTTCTCCCCATACAGATAGTGACGCCAGATTTTCAATGCAAAAACTATAGCCGCCAATTCAAGATCATGCATTGGGTATCGACTCTCGTGTGGCTTCAACTGTCTCAAAGCATAGGCAATAACATGCTGTCGCTGCATAAGAACACATCCTACCCCTCTGTGAGATGCATCGCAATATACAATGAAATTACCCGTACCTGAAGGTATCGTCAGGACTGGAGCACTAGTCAATTTCTTCTTCAACTCTACGAAGCTCGACTCACATGCTTCTGACGAGATAAAAGGCGCATTCTTCTAAGTCAACTGAGTGATTGGCTTCGCAATAGTAGAGAAATCTTTAATAAATCGTCGATAGTACCCTGCTAGACCCATGAAACTGCGTATCTCTGGCATCGAAGTTGGTCTAGGCCAACTAATCACTGCCTTGACTTTGCTCGGATCCACAGAAATACCGTCTCCGGATATGATATGACCCAAGAAGACAACCTGTCTCAGCCAAAACCCACACTTTGACAGTTTAGCATACAGTTGCTCATTTCTTAACGTCTGCAACACAATTCTCAAATGCTCAGCATGATAAGTCTCATTTCTCGAGTAAACCAAAATATCATCTATAAAAACAATCACAAACTTATCCAGATACCTCTGAAAGACACGGTTCATCAGACTCATAAACACTGCTGGCGCATTCGTTAAACCAAAAAGCATGACAATAAACTCGAAATGTCCATACCTGGTTCGGAATGCAGTCTTCGGTATATCTGAATCTCTGACTCGCAGCTGATGATATCCAGATCGCAAGTCGATCTTGGAATAGACAGAGGATCCCTGCAACTGATCAAACAAATCGTCGATGCGAGGCAATGGGTACTTGTTCTTTACTGTTGCCTTGTTCAGTTGCCGGTAATCGATACACAATCTCATCAAACCGTCTTTCTTTCGCACGAAAAACACTGGTGCGCCCCAAGGAGATACACTCGGTCTGATATATCCCTTGGCCAACAAATCTTCAAGTTGTTCTTTCAATTCTTTCAACTCTATCGGTGCCATTCTATAAGGAGCTCGAGAAATAGGAACCGTACCTGGTACTAGGTCGATGCTAAAATCTACCTCTCTGACTGGAGGAAATCCCGGAATCTCATCGGGGAACACATCTGCAAACTCGCTAACCACTGGCACATCTGCCAAGGTAGGACTCGATTTCAGTAAATCAACTGAATAGACAAGGAACCCTTCTGCTCCTTTCTGTAGTAATCGAGTCATAGACAATACTGAAATCAAAGGAATCCTAGCTCTAGACCCTTTGCCGTAGAACTTCAACTCTTCAGCCATCTCTGGTCTGAATCTAACAATCTTGTGAAAACAGTCTACTGTCGCTCTGTACTTGGTTAGCATGTCGATACCAATAATGCAATCAAAATCAGATAACCCAAGTACAATACAGTCTAAATCTATCTCATGCCCATCATACTGTAGTAAACATGATTTAACAGATGTCACTGATATCAACCATGTCCCCAAAGGAGAAGAGACAGACACTACAGTAGACAACGACTCCATAGGCAATGCATGTGTCAATGCAAAATGCTCAGATAAGAATGTATGTGATGCACCTGTGTCTATCAGTACATAAGCAGGGAAACCGCAAAGCGAACAATTACCTGCTATCACGTCATCAGGGGCATCCTGAGCCTGCTCTTCTGTCAATGCAAACACTCGAGCCTGCTGTCTGGGAGGTTGGCTCACTGTCTGACCACCTCTGGCTCGGGGCGGTGTCGATGTAGGGACTGGCTGGAATGAATGAACAGATGAAGCTTGCCTCTCAAGCTGAGCTACAGAGCCAGATGCTCCTACCCTCTGAGTCTGCTGTGCACCTCTCTGTGGACAGACCCTGGCGAAATGGCCCTGCTGTCTGCAAATGTTTCAGCGACCCATCACACCCTGACACTGCTCGGTGGCATGTCTACCTCCACAAGAACTACAGTAAACCCCTGTATACTCTGATCTCTGGCCCGACCCTGTCTGTCTCGGCCCACTGGAGCTCGACGAACTGCTCCCTGATTTCTTGAACTGCTTCCCCCTCCCTTTCAAACTGTCTTTCCTCCCGCTGCTACTACCACCACTCTCGAATCTGGAAGGTGGTTGCTGATACTGACCCAAGGGCTGGGGTGGTCTAGGAGTCTGAGTGGTATAAGAAGTGCTTCGTTGCCTAAGCAACCCGGCTTCTGCTCCCTTCTCCCTGTTCAAGGCATCAGAAAAATTGTTGGGTCGTCCTGTGTTCACCAAGGTTAATATCTCCGGATTCAGGCCATTGATAAACTGATCCGCAATGGCCTCATCATTCCCAGCAACGTGGGGAGCAAATCGGAGCAATGTGGAAAACTTAGCGACATATTCTTCGATGTTCAGCTGTCCCTGTCTCAGGTTGGCAAATTCAGCACCTTTGTCTTTTCGGTAGGAGACTGGAAAGAATCGCTGATAGAACTCTGTCTTGAACACCTTCCAAGTGACCTCTGTACCACGATGCTCCAAGGCCCTCTTTGTGGTAAGCCACCAATTCTTGGCAACTTCTTGCAGTTGATGCCCAATCAGTTTAACTCGTCGTTCATCGATGTAGTCAAGAGAATCAAATAACATCTCGATTTCATCTAATCAGCGTTCACATTCAACTGAATTCTCTGTGCCCTTCAGTTTAGGTGGTCGAAATGACTGAAATCGCTTTAACAAAGTCTCCATCGGCGTAGCGGTCACATCCATCGGATCATTGGATGTACTGCCCTGTTCTGGTGCCCGAACTGCTACTGGTTGCATTACTCGTCGAGGAGGCATATCTGATTATCAAACGGATTAGTATACAGTCTATATAATCTGTCTCAGTCCTCCTCTGATCATATACCTCTGATCCAGAATCGGTTCTGATTCAGTCTTTGCAATTACATGCTGTAATCAGCTCAGATAACAAAACAACAAGTAATAGAGAAAGCAATAAATCATGCTAGTACAACAAAAGCAAGAAAGACGACTCAATCTACCCCGTTCATTCTATTCTATCTCAGTCTAAAGGATCTATCGCTCTGATACCACCTGTTGTGGTGACCCGGGCTCTAACTCGATTATCTTTAGGATTAATTGGATCTTTGCTAGAAAATGTGGGTCAAAATTTTGCTTTTAACATTTATTCAAATGTATATAAACAAGCACAAAACATTTTATAAAATACTGTCATCTCATTCAACTCTAAATAACATTCACGTGTTCGTCTACAATTAACATACTAGTGTTTATAAATTCAGTACATGTCTAGGAAGAAACCACTAGTAATCTTCTACGCCCGTAATCTCCACGCTAACTCGATATCTCATCCTCTGCGTGACCCTGACCCTGTCCCACCTGTTGTTATGCACACATACAGACACAACAACAGCCGGAAACTCCGGTCAGAATAAATCCCAGTATAAAACATGGTATCCATGCATGTCATGCAATTAAAAACAAAATCATAATACATGTATCAGTAATCATGACACATTAGTGAATACAGATAAAACAATATGACTCTTATTCTTTGACTCGACTCATATCTAAGTCTAGGGATCCCGGTGTGAATAAGACGTAACAAGTCTCCCACCTACTCTCCCAATCGGGGTGGCGGTACGTCTTATTTCTAGACTTCGGTCATATCTGTATCGAATGTCTACAATCGGAGATGATCTGCTCCTATGCGTCGATACACCGAACGTCTAGTTTGACAATCTGTCAATGACTCCTATCTCAAATGCGTGAATATAAATCTATAAACAAGACATAATCATAATCAAACATAAATAAGAATCTAGTATGTGATTTTGGGAAACTCGTATCCAGTCTGAATCGAGTCATGTCTTCCCGTGTTCACATGAATTATACCTTTCGTGTCGTAGGAATTGATCAAGATATTGAATTCGAAGATCAAATCTGTCAATCAAATCTGAAATGACAATATATAGAAGTAGTTTATCAATATATAACTCACATCAAGTCTTGAACAAATCAATAATCATTCTCGGTATAATTCGACAGCATAATTGCGTAGTTGTCAATACCGATAACATCAACTCAACTTAATCAATCACAATCAACTCATAATCCCATCAAAACACAATTATATACTCTGAAATCTATATTATTTCCACATAATACATGCTGGAAAAATCGAAATCATCTCATACCGTATCCGAAAATCGATCTGATTGCAATTATACTATGCTCAACATATCAAGAATACATAATAACCACCATATCCGATTTTCCCCAACACTTAACTTCAAACCATGCTGAAATGAAAAGAAACTTACATCTTCTTGTAACCAATGATGCCAGGATCAATAATCTCTACTTGGATTAGAATTTGGATAACTAGATCATGAGAAATCTTACTTCAAAGCCTTGAAGAAACTTGAAGATGCTAAGGGGTTTTCTCGGTGGTCTCAAAATGCAAGCAACTGAAGGTTACACATATATATATATCTTGCATGTTGAGTAACACATGGCCATTTCTTTGTGTAACACGCACGACCGCGGGTGCGGTGGCTCAGGGACTGCGGGTGCGCTCATACTTCGGCCGAAATTTCACAACCTACTGTCCATCTACCGCGGGTGCGGTGCACTGCTTAGCGCGGGTGCGGTGTGGCTTCGGCAATCCTTCAACATTTCAAAATCAACGACCGCAGGTGCGGTATATCTTGGACCGCAGGTGCGGTCTCTCTTGTATTCAAAAACTCTGCTTTCTGCCCTTACACCGCGGGTGCGGTCGAAAATGGGGCGCGGGGGCGGTGTCCTTTCCATGAAAAACTTCATACTCTCCATGCAAAACTTCATAATCTCCTCTTATTAACCTACAATTCTTGGGCATTACATGCCTGAACTTGAGTAAGTAAGAGATCCACTCGTCCAATAAGAGTAAGAAGGCCAGTTTGCAATATCTCCATAATCGGGGTTTGACTTGAAACTTGTTCATTCAGAGCCTGAATCGATTGAGATTGAGACTCAATCTAAGTGTTGATAGTTCTGATTTTGGAGTCAGTAGCCGCAATTTGAGTGGAGATGGATTGAGGAGACAAGTCTTGAGGAGAAATAGTACGAATCACATCCGTCTGACCAAGCGCGAGGTTAGAATAACTAACAAGACATTTTTCCTGAAGATGTCAGATTCAACCTCAAGTTTTGTCAGTGATTCTGCCGTGTTAAGGACATATGTAATGCCTGAGATTTAGTTTGCTGTTAATATGCTGATTATGAAAGACCCCTCCAAGACTTGATTAGAGTTGCATGTGCTATCGTATGTGCGAGGCCGGCAGAGAACCTCGCGCATATGCGCGAGAGAGAGACGCTCATATATGCGAGCTGTGCGGGAAGATTCGTGCGGAGACAGTTGGTCTTGTGCATATGCGCGACGAGTGTGCGCGCATATGCGCGAGCAGGTGCACTTGACAATGCCGAGTCCAGAGAATGTAGCGCATGTGCGTGAAGATGGTGCGCGCATGTGCACGAGCTGCTTAGAAGACACGCGCCGAGGCAGAATGTCTCGCGCATATGCACCGTGGAAGGTCGCGAGTGCAGTATTGTGATCCTCTCAACAAGAGCTTCATACAGACGTAAGTTTCCTCATGTTTTGTTATGATTTGAAAATATGATATTGAAGGAATCAGATATGATCCATATATGGTGTTCTTGATATATTTGACATCGTAGATTCGAAACCGGATCGAAGAATGGATACCGTATGAAATTGTTAGGATTCTTCACATATAAATTGCTTGAGATTATACAGATATGTATCAGGTTATGCTTGGTTATCGATTATGAGTTGAGATTGGAATATACTGATATTGTCTTACTGGATATATCGAGATTATACCGTTATGCCGTCAATATTGAACTAGATTGAATATTGAGCAGAGCAGATCTGAGTTGAGTTGTCTTTGATATTGTACTTCTCAATTATGTCATTTCAGATTGATATGGACAGAATTGCTTTGAATTCAGACTTCGACTGACGAAAAGAAAGGTATAAATCAATGTTCGATTGGGATTGATAACTCGAGTCAGATATGACCTTTGTTTCCCTAAAACCACATACTTATTTGCTATTGTTTTCCGATATTTGAATTCATTGCATTTATATGCTTGTTCTAATTTATAAAACACATGGATTAGATGATTGATTTTGAGACAGAGAGTCCTTGGCAGAGCTGCCAAGCTGGCAGAGGTGCCAAGTCACTGGACATTGGTTTATATCGATGTGCTTAGGAGCAAATCAGCTTCTATTGCAGATATTCGATATAGAGTACTCAAGTCTGGGAATAAGAACATACCATCATCTAGCTGTGGAGAGTAGGTGAGTTGTTGCGTTCTTATTCAATCGGGATCCCTAGATTAGATGAGTCGAGTCAATAGTTTGATTCAAGAGTTTGATTTGCATAATTGTATTGAGTCATGTCTCGTAGATTACAATTCATGTTTTTATAATTGTTTATGCTTTCGTATATTGTTATATAAATTGCATGATACATTGTTTATACTGAGATATATTTCTCACCGGAGTTATCCGACTGTTGTTGTGTTTGTATGTATGCATGACAACAGGTGGGACATGATCAGGGTCGAGAAGAGAATGAGAGATTGAGATAGAGTGGTGATTCCGGAATTTGATGTAGATTGGTTCAGCACTTGATGTATAGTTGTCGAACCTTAGTTTGATCTTACTGTATCTTGTACAAGACTTGTACTGTTATTTTAATGTTTATATCAAGATTGATTATTATATGTTACGCATTTATATTTGTAAAAAAAAAAATTAGACCCAAAGTTTATTAGTGATCCAAATGAATCCTAAAGAATGATTAAGAATTGAATTATCGTCTGGGTCCCCACAACAGGTGGTATCAGAGCAGTAGTTTCCTTTAGCATGAGATAGAAGCTGGTGAGCGAGGTAGATTTAGTTTTCTTTCCTGCTTATGTTTGCTAGCGTGTTTACTGCTTTGGAATATATATGTTTACCTAATTTGATTGGTAACTGTATTCTTAAGAATGAATCAGAACCGATTCTGGATCAGAGGTAAGATGATTAGAAGGGGACTGAGACAGATTTGTCAATTATGATTGCTAACCCTTTTGATAATCAGATATGCCTCCTCGAAGAATCCCAGAACAGGGCAGTACCTCTACAAATCTGATTGATGTGACAACAACATCGATGGAAACCATGTTGAAGAGATTTCAGTCGTTCCATCCACCGACTCTGAAGGGTGCTGAGGCTTCAGTTGAGTGTGAGAGTTGGCTAGATGATATAGAAATGCTGTTTGAGTCATTGGATTACACCGATGAGCGCCGATTCAAACTGATTGGACACCAATTGCATGATGTTGCGAAAAATTGGTGGCTCACGACAAAGAGGGCATTGGAGCATCGAGGTATGACTATTACCTGAAACATCTTTAAGACTGAATTTTATCAACGATTCTTTCCAGTATCGTACAGAAAAGACAAGGGTGCAAAGTTTGCCAATTTGAGACATGGTCAGTTGAATATTGAGGAATATGTGGCCAAGTTCTCCACCTTGTTGCGATTTGCTCCGCATGTTTCTTAGAACGACGAAGCTGTTGCTGATCATCTCATCAATGGGTTGAATCCTTATATTTTTACATTAGTGAACACCGGGCGACCAAACAACTTTGCAGAGGCCTTGATCAGAGCAAAGGGAGCTGAAGCTGGCCTGATAAGACAGAAGGGAGCTTCGTATGTTGCCCCAGCACCGAGACCACAGCAGCCATCTACTACTCAGTTCCAGCAACCCCCTCCCAGATATGAGAGTGGTAGTGGCAGTGGAAAGAAAGATCAGTTAAAAGCTAGAGGGAAACAGTTTAAGAAGTATGGCAGCAGTTCTTCGAGCTCCAGTGGTTCCAGACAGAGTTATACCGGGGCTTATTGCAGGACCTGCAGAGGGGGACATCCTACCGAGCAATGCCGAGGAGTGTTTGGTGTTTGTAACATCTGTAAACAGCAGGGACATTTTGCCAGAGTTTGTCCACAACGATCCAGGGAGTCGAATCATCTCGATCAGTAGCTCAGACTGAGAGAAGATCATCTGCTGTTCACTCTTTCTAGCCAGCCCCTACTCCGTCACAGCCGAGGCCAGGAGGAAGCTAGACAGTTAGCCAGCCTCCTAGACAGCAGGCCTGAGTATTTGCTTTGACAGAGGAACATGCCCAGGATGCACCTGATGATGTAGTTGTAGGTAACTGTTATCTTTGTGGTTATCCTGCTTATGTATTGATAGATACCGGTGCATCGCATACATTTATATCTGAGCGCTTTGCATTGACACATTCCTTGCTTGTTGAGTCATTATCTGCTGTAGTATCGGTCTCTTAGCCTTTGGGGAGAGGTCTTGTTTCAGTGACTTCTGTTAGAAATTGTGTGCTACAGTCTGATGGACATGAAATTGAGTTAGATTGTATTGTACTTGGGTTGTCTGATTTTGACTGTATTATCGGTATTGATATGCTGTTCATAAGTTTGTGAGATTCAGACCAGACATGGCTGATGAATAGAAATTCTACGGTAAGGGTTCTAGAGCTAGAATTCCTTTGATATTTACAATGTCTATGACTCGATTATTGCAGGAAGGAGCATAAAGATTCCTTGTGTATTCAATAGATGTACTGAAATCGAGCCCATCATTGGCAGATTTGCCAGTGGTACGTGAGTTTGCTGATGTCTTTCCAGATGAGATTCCAGGTTTGCCTCCAGTCAGAGAGATAGACTTCAGCATTGAACTTGTGCCAGGTACATCACCTATTTCTAGAGCACCGTACAGAATGACGCCGATAAAATTGAAAGAGTTGAAAGAACAGTTAGAAGATTTACTGACCAAGCGGTACATCAGACCGAGTGTTTTTCCTTGGGGTGCTCCAGTATTGTTTGTTAGAAAGAAGGACGGGTCAATGAGACTTTGCATTGACTACCAGCAACTAAACTAGGCCACGGTAAAGAATAAATATCCTTTGCCTCGTATCGATGATTTATTTGATCAGTTGCGGGGTTCTTCTCTCTATTCCAAGATTGATATGAGATCTGGATATCATCAGTTAAGAGTCAGAGATTCTGATATTTCGAAGACAGCTTTCAGAACCAGGTATGGCCATTATGAGTTTATTGTCATGCCGTTTGGTTTAACAAATGCTCCAGCGGTATTTATGGGCTTGATGAACCGCATATTCCAGAAATACATCGATGATTTCGTGATTATATTTATTGATGATATTCTAATTTACTCGAAGACTATGATTGATCATGCTGAACATTTGAGAACTGTCTTGAGAACTCTGAGGGATGAGAAATTGTATGCCAAACTGTCGAAATGTGAATTCTGGTTGAGACAGGTGATATTTTTGGGACACATTTGAAAGAGATCGATTTTGGGTGTTCGAAATCGC
The DNA here is from genome assembly GCF_012295235.1 of Primulina huaijiensis. Taxonomy (NCBI): domain Eukaryota; kingdom Viridiplantae; phylum Streptophyta; class Magnoliopsida; order Lamiales; family Gesneriaceae; genus Primulina; species Primulina huaijiensis. The sequence goes on along the minus strand of NC_133310.1, from coordinate 13,858,054 downwards.
AACGGAAGCACAAAATTGTTTTCTAAACATGAAAATCGAAATATTTGAGAAAAATTGAACACCATTGTACTAGTGTGTACCATATACTAAACACCTTTGTCATACATAGGGTGTTAAGAAATTTTACCTATCAACCTTTTGAGATTGATGATGGCTCCAACTAAAGTGTAAACACTTTAGCTCGTGTATGGTAGACAATCTTCAAGCCTCCTCCTACCTTCAAAATCAAGCCCACCACCAACTAGGTAGATCCTCTCATATTTTGCACTAGAAAAATATGAGGATTTTTCTTTGAGAAGAGATTAGGTGGTATTTTCGGCCAAGAGGAGGAAAGAATAGGGAGTGAATGAGTTGTCTTGGTGCTTGAAAAAGTTGAGACTACTTTTTGCATGCCATGCAATATTTTAATCAAAAGTATTCCCTAACTCTTCACCTCCCTAGCATGCAAAACCTAGTGGGCTTGTAACATTTACAAAGGGCCCATGGACTTTTAATTTGATTGTCTCAAACATATTTGAGCCCAATTAGACTTTACTTGATTTTACTCATGCCCATTAGTTAAATAATTATTTCCAATTGGGCTCTACAAGGCCCAATATTATTTAATTAATTCAACACTTGAATTAATTTAATTATTTGGACTCTACTAGGCCCACTAGTGTTTAACTAATTCAACACATGAATTAATTTAATTTAGTCCATAATAATGTTTATGAAAATCTCAATTTTCAAATACATTATTCACTTGGCCTACTTTTAATTTAGAAACACACTCATAAATTAAAAATTACATTTCTCTCATATAAGTTTTANGAGCATACCCCAATTGCTCCATTCTTACTTATCAACTCCTTGATAACAAGAATGTCAGAACTCAAGTCTGATAGTACCCAACCAATCATGTTAAACGCCTAGCAGCATCGCTTACATGATTCCCTAGGTATCAAATGATAGTGCCTGCAAGAACCATTCAATTATGGTTAGCGTACAGTACAGTCCCTTTAACTCATATATCCCGACCGATTCGACAACCATTGGTTTATCGAGAGGTGTCAATGAATCGATACTATGTGTCATGTCGTAGTTGCATCGATGGTGTAATCTAAGAAACCCCTTTCTTAATTACGACCATACTCTGATCAGAGATTTCAAACTACACATACATGAGAACACATAGGATATCCATACCCGAAGGTAAGCGGTGAATCCCCGACTACAATGCATCGACTCCTATATGTTTCGACAGAACACCCAACCTTGCCACCTGATGACCCCTTGAGAGTCGATAAACAAGTCAAAGTGTAATTCTAGCACATAGAGTCTCAATGTTGTCCCGGGTCATAAAGACTAATGGTGTACAACCATAAACTAGGACTTTTCCACTCGATAAGTGAGAACCACTTGGCAAGTCCTTTATGGAGTGTTGTTCAGTGCACTCTACAAGGAGAACCTATCTGCATGCTCGGACATCACAATGTCCCCTACCAATGAAACATGGTACTCACATCGCAGATACTAGTCTCGAACTCGGGCGGCCTATATCCTTCTTATTGGCAGCTGAATCGACTAGGAACCGTTTAGAATATACAGTATTACAAATTTGAATTTCATGGTACTCATCATATGAGCATCTCATATTCTTTCTACTATTTGTATATTCAAGGGCTTTATCTATGCAACTAGCATGGGTATACAGATAAAGAAGTGCCAAAATAATAATTTCAAATATTATTAAAATAAAGACTTTTCATACATAGAGTTTAAATATGAACCCTCGGCCAACACTTGGCTCGACGGGCACCTACTCTAACAATCTCCCACTTGCACTAGAGCCAACTACCCATATGCTTCAAACCCATCGATTCGCAATGCTTCTCGACTAATGGTCCAGGTAAAGGCTTAGTTAGCGGATCAGCAACATTATCTGTGGAACCGACTTTGTAAATCGTGACATCTCCTCTTTCCACGATCTCTCTGAGGATGTGGTACTTTCTCAATACGTGTTTGGACTTCTGATGAGACCTCGGCTCCTTTGCTTGAGCAATGGCCCCCGTGTTGTCACAAAACACCGGGACAGGAGCAAATCCATTAGGAACGACGCCCAACTCTTGGACGAAATTCCTTATCCAAAAAGCCTCCTTTGCTGCAGCTGATGCCGCAATATATTCTGCCTCAGTGGTGGAATCCGCAGTACTGTCTTGCTTGGAACTCTTCCAAGAGACAGCAGCACCATTGAGCATGAATATGAATCCAGAGGTTGACTTCGAGTCATCGATATCGCTTTGGAAGCTAGAGTCGGTGTAGCCTTCAAATTTCAGTTCTCCACCTCCATAGACCAAGAACAACTTATTGGTCCTTCTCAAATACTTGAGGATGTCTTTCAAGCTTTCCAGTGTAGAAGACCAGGGTTGGATTGATATCTACTCACTACACTTAGTGCAAAAGCCACGTCAGGACGTGTAGATATCATCCCATACATGATGCTACCAATCGCAGATGCATAAGGAATGCTTGTCATCGCCGCTATCTCTGCATCAGTCTTGGGAGACATAGACTTGGATAGGGACACGCCATGACACATTGGTAGATGTCCTCTCTTGGACTCATCCATCGAGAACCGCTTCACGATGGTATCAATGTATGTGGACTGGGTGAGACCAAGCAATCTTTTTGATCTATCTCTATAGATCTGTATTCCCAATACAAAAGATGCTTCACCGAAGTCCTGCATCGAGAACTTACTTGCTAACCATATCTTAGTTGATTGCAACATCCCTACATCATTCCCAATGAGTAGAATGTCATCAACATAAAGCACAAGGAATGTCACAGCACTCCCACTGACCTTCTTGTACACACAGGGTTCCTCAGGATTCTTAGTAAAACCAAACTCTTTGATTGTACTATCGAATCTGAGGTTCCAACTCCTAGATGCTTGCTTTAGACCATAAATAGATCTCTGAAGTTTGCATACCATATGCTCACTTCCGATAGATGTAAACCCTTCGGGTTGAGACATGTAAATCTCTTCCTTAATATCCCCATTAAGAAAGGCTGTCTTAACATCCATCTGCCATATCTCATAGTCATACCATGCAGCTATGGCTAGCAAAATCCTTATGGACTTGAACATTGCAACTGGAGAAAAGGTTTCCTCAAAGTCAACTCCTTGTCTTTGAGTATATCCTTTTGCCACCAATCGCGCCTTGAAGGTCAATACCTTCCCATCCGCCCCAAGTTTCCTCTTGTAAATCCATTTACACCCTATGGGAACAATTCCTTCAGGTGGATCCATGAGATTCCACACTTGGTTCGAATGCATGGAATTCATCTCAGATTCTATCGCTTCAAGCCATTTAGATGAATCGGCATCAGATAACGCTTCCTTGAAGGTCCTTGGATCACATCAATGGTTAGGCTCATCATGGCCCTCTTCAAGAAGCAGACCATACCTCATAGGTGGTCTCGAGACTCTCTCGGATCTTCTAGGAGCTTGTATCTCCTCTCTTGGCACTTTGAGTGTGGGTTCTATAATTGTGGTTGTCTCTCGAACCTCTTCGAGTTCTATCATCTCCCCTTTTCTATTCAATAGAAATTCCTTTTCCAGAAAGGTTGCATTCCTAGAAACAAACACCTTTGTTTCTTGGGGATGAGAGAAATAATATCCAACTGAGTTTCTTGGATATCCCACAAAGTAGCATAAAATGGATCGACTATCCAATTTATCCCCCACTACCTGCTTCACATAAGCAGGGCATCCCCATATTCTAAGATGAGAATATTTGGATGGCTTACCCATCCATATCTCATATGGTGTCTTATCAACTGCCTTTGTATGGACATTGTTCAACAATAGTGCCGCTGTCTGAAGCGCATATCCCCAAAAAGATGGTGGCAACTCCGTGAACCCCATCATAGACCGAACCATGTCCATCAAAGTCCGGTTACGACGCTCCAAAACACCATTCAACTGCGGTGCAGCGGGTGTAGTCCACTGCGAGAGAATCCCATTCTCCCTAAGATACTCTTGGAACTCGGCACTCAAGTACTCACCTCCTCGATCCGATCGAAGTGTCTTGATACTTCGTCCCAACTGTTTCTCTACTTCACTTCTGAATTCTTTGAACCTTTCAAAGGCTTCAGACTTGTATTTCATCAAATACACATACCCATACCTCGAAAAGTCATCGGTAAAGATGATGAAGTAGGCATGTCCATGCTTAGTGGTGATGCTAAGCGGGCCGCACACATCGGTATGGATCAAATCCAATAACCCTTTGGCTCGCTCCACATGGCCCTTAAATGGAATTTTGGTCATCTTTCCTTTTAGACAGGATTCACAAGTCGTGAGAGCATTAATATCAGACATATCAAACATGCCAACTCCCACTAGCTTGTTCATCCTTCTTAGGGAAATATGTCCTAATCGAGCATGCCATAATTGTGCCATATTAAGAGTATCTTGTTTGCGCTTGTTTGTTGTTGTTATCGCTTGGACATTGTTTAGTGGAATATCTTTCAATTTTAAGTTATAGAGATCGTTTTCAAGTTCTCCGGTACCAACTAAACATTCATTCTTGTAAATGTTGCAAACACCTTTGCTAAATAAACAAGAGAATCCATCTTTGTCCAACATAGAAATGGAAATAATGTTTTTCACCAAGTCTGGTACAAACAAAACATCTCTTAACATCAACTTAAAATCATTGTTCAAAATTAAAGAAACATCTTCAACAGCTTTGGCAGCAACTCTTGCCCCATTGCCCATCCTCAAGAAGGTCTCACCTTCCCTGAGCCTCCTACTTCTTCCCATCACCTGCAAATCATTACAGAGATGTGAGCCACAGCCGGTATCTAATACCCAAGAAGTAGAGTTAATCGAAATGTTTACTTCAATATAGAACGTACCTTTTCCAGAACCCTTCTGGGCAAGATATTCCCTGCAGTTACGCCTCCAATGTCCAGGCTTCTTGCAGTGATGACAGATGTCAACAGTCTTGTCAGCCTTTACTGGTGTGGCTGCCACAGCGGGACTCGGAGACTGCCTCTTCAAGGGCACGTTCTTTTTGGGACGTTGGAAAGAACGCTTCTTTCCCTTCCCATGTGGATCGGTCTTCGTACCAGATGAAGAACCCACATAAAGAACCGGCTTCTCTTTCTTGATAGTGGACTCAAAAGTCACAAGCATGTTCACCAACTCCTCAAGGGTCGGTTCCATCTTGTTCATGTTGAAGTTCACAACAAAAGGATCAAATGAGTTAGGCAATGACAGCAGCAACACATCCGTGGTCAACTCCGAAGGCAACATCAAATCCATGCCTACGAGTTTGTCCACGAGCCCAATCAACTTTAGGCCATGCTCATGGACCGAAGCCCCATCTCGCATACGTAAAGTGATGAGCTCCTTGACTGTGGCATGCCTCAGAGGCCGAGTCTGCTCACCAAAAGGCTCCTTGAGGTGCAAATGAATGTCAGCAGCATTCTTTGCATCCTCGAAACGCCTCTGCATCTCATCGTTCATAGAAGCCTGCATATAACACTTCGCCTTCAAGGCATGGTCACACCATTCCTTGTAGGTCTGCAATTTCTCGGCAGTGCAGTCAGTCGGAGCCTCAGCAGGGGGCGACTCAGTCAATGTATATGCAATCTTTTCCGAGTTTAGGACGATTTTCAGAATTCTTAGCCAAGTGAGATAGTTAGGTCCGGTTAACACATGTTTTTCGAGTATAGCGGATAGCGGGTTGCGAATCGAAGACATTGTCAAAGTTTTGTACTGAAAAGTAAAATAGATAAATGTTAATGACTATTTTAAAATATTTAATAAGATATAAAGTTTGGACTTTTACTTTATAAATTTTCTCTCCCACTGTTTTGACATTTTCACTACCCTCTAGTGAAAACGGGAGACACCTTTCCTCAGTAGGTACGTATGGTCCAATTAGCGAATTATGATCCCGAATAATATCAGCCAATCACAATTCCTAAAAGGTAGTTTCCAATTGCATCTCCATGCAACCCTCTACGTAAACTTTTGTCTCACGTTTGATTAGGACCCAATAATATGACGTCGTTCATCTTCACGTGTCAAGCCTAACCCATCGATATTGAACCTTAATGGACGGTCGCCATGAGTTCCCTCAATAATATGAGCCGAAATCATGGGAGTTCCACGTAGTTCACATCACCATGTCAATGGATGTCACAGCTTTCCGGCACCCAAGGCCCCCCCAATAATATGAGCCGAGCCCCGAGCACGGGTAGCGTTCATCATGCACCCATTGTCGATGGAAGACATGGAAATTATAAACAAATTTATAATTCCCCTTTTCGGGCTTGATATTAATTTTGAATCTTATTCAAAATGAGGGTTTTTAATTTTGAAAGGTCTCATCATTAATTTTATTTAAAAGCTCGCCATGTTTGATCGTATGTTTGCCGGATTCATGCAACTTTGTTATTATCATAATAATAACGCACATACTCATTATTTATAACATATCATGCATATATTATAAACAGTAAACAAAACAAGGATGATCAATCGCCCCAAAACTAATGGCCCGTGTGAGCTAAACATTGGCCTAGGTCCAATCCTAGGGAAATGCATGGGATGCAAATGCAACTATTACATTAGCTTCCAATATTTACATGTCTTCGATCTTCATAATCATCATGGCCACCATCTTCCAATCTTGATCATCCACTATACTGATATTTACAAATAAATATCCATGGCAAATAGGGATACATCTCATGGGGGTGGAAACGGGCCATAAACCAAGCCCACTTTATAAATTGATAATTATTACAATCATTCAACACAAAATATCCTAGCATACACCTAGCAAATTGGGCTTGGGATTATGATCATCCTTCATGCATAATATCACATATAATACACCATCAATTAATTATCACAATAATTAATTGATCCAATATTATATATCTTGATCCAATCACTAACCGCCACGATTATAAACTAAATTAACAAAGTATACAAACACCTTTGTCTACTTTCTAATTAATTTATTTATAACCGAATTTCTTGTAAATCACAATTTACTATAAATAATTAAAGTCCAACTTCAATTATTTATTTTATGAGAAAATGTTTGCAACTTTTGTAATTTTAAACTTAAGGGCCCAAAAACTTATTTTTCACCAAAAACATTTTGGCTCATTTAAAATTCAAAAATATTTTAGCCATCCAATGGCCCAACAACTCAAGGCCCATGACACTTTGATATTTCCAAACACCTTTTAAAAACCTTAGTCGTCATCGCCGTCGCCGGATTCCGGCCAACCAAATTTTTTTTTTTTTTATTTTTCAATGGGGGGATTCGGGAAGACCCTGCCCTAGCTGCCCGAAATGGGCAGCAACTTGCTGCCCGAAATTACCCCAAAAATGGCCTTGATTTTTGTTGCAAAAACTCACCTCATGCGGTTAGAAATCGATCTCAACAAAATATCATGTATATGCTACACAAAAACTAGTACCCTTAGCTCATGATACCACTTGAAAGGGATCGATTTTGGGTGTTCGAAATCGCAACGGAAGTACAAAATTGTTTTCTAAACATGAAAATCGAAATTTTTGAGAAAAATTGAACACCATTGTTCTAGTGTGTAACATATACTAAACACCTTTGTCATACATAGGGTGTTAAGAAATTTTACCTATCAACCTCTTGAGGTTGGTGATGGCTCCAACTAAAGTGTAAACACTTTAGCTCTTGTATGGTAGACAATCTTCAAGCCTCCTCCTACCTTCAAAATCAAGCCCCCACCAACTAGGTAAATCCTCTCATATTTTGCACTAGAAAAATATGAGGATTTTTCTATGAGAAGAGATTTGTTTCTCCAACAATTGAAGAACAAAAATGAGAGAATAATTTTTGAAGAGAAATTAGGTGGTATTTTCGGCAAAGAGGAGGAAAGAATAGGGAGTGAATGAGTTGTCTTGGTGCTTGAAAAAGTTGAGACTGCATGTCATGCAATATTTTAATCAAAAGTATTCCCTAACTCTTCACCTCCCTAGCATGCAAAACCTAGTGGGCTTGTAACATTTACAAAGAGCCCATGGACTTTTAATTTAATTGTCTCAAACATATTTGAGCCCAATTAGACTTTACTTGATTTTACTCATGCCCACTAGTTAAATAATTATTTTCAATTGGGCTCTACAAGGCCCAATGTTATTTAATTAATTCAACATTTGAATTAATTTAATTATTTGGACTCTACTAGGCCCACTAGTGTTTAACTAATTCAACACTTGAATTAATTTAATTTAGTCCATAATAATGTTTATGAAAATCACAATTTTCAAATACATTATTCACTTGGCCTACTTTTAATTTAGGAACACATTCATAAATTAAAAATTACATTTCTCTCATAGAAGTCTTACTTCTATTTTTCTTTACGCTTATAAACTCATTTATAAGTCGTTCAACACATTGAACTATTTTAACTTCTCAACGGGATCTAGAAAGCTAGCACTTGTGTGGCCCTCAATGGTTCANAAGAACGTCAGAACTCAAGTCTGATAGTACCCAACCAATCATGTTAAACGCCTAGCAGCATCGCTTACATGATTCCCTAGGTATCAAATGATAGTGCTTGCAAGAACCATTCAATTATGGTTAGCGTACAGTACGGTCCCTTCAACTCATATATCCCGACCGATTCGACAACCATTGGTTTATCGAGAGTTGTCAATGAATCGATACTATGTGTCATGTCGTAGTTGCATCGATGGTGTAATCTAAGAAACCCCTTTCTTAATTACCACCATACTCTGATCAGAGATTTCAAACTACACATACATGAGAACACATAGGATATCCATACCCGAAGGTAAGCGGTGAATCCCCGACTACAATGCATCGACTCCTATATGTTTCGACAGAACACCCAACCTTGCCACCTGATGACCCCTTGAGAGTCGGTAAACAAGTCAAAGTGTAATTCTAGCACATAGAGTCTCAATGTTGTCCTGGGTCATAAGGACTAATGGTGTACAACCATAAACTAGGACTTTTCCACTCGATAAGTGAGAACCACTTGGAAAGTCCTTTATGGAGGGTTGTTCAGTGCACTCTACAAGGAGCACCTATCTGCATGCTCGGACATCACAATGTCCCCTACCAATGAAACATGGTACTCACATCGCAGATACTAGTCTCGAACTCGGGCGACCTATATCCTTCTTAGTGGCAGCTGAATCGACTAGGAACCGTTTAGAATATACAGTATTACAAATATGAGTTTCATGATACTCATCATATGAGCATCTCATATTCTTTCTACTATTTGTATATTCAAGGGCTTTATCTATGCAACTAGCATGGGTATACAGATGAAGAAGTGCCAAAATAATAATTTAAAATATTATTAAAATAAAGACTGTTCATACATAGAGTTTAAACATGAACCATCGGCCAACACTTGGCTAGACGGGCACCTACTCTAACAACATTATATCTGGAGATGGTATTTCTGTTGATCTCAGCAAAGTCAAGGCCGTGATCAGTTGGCCGAGACCGACATCTGTCCCAGAGATACGCAGTTTTATGGGATTAGCAGGATATTATCGACGATTTATTAAAGATTTCTCCAGTATTGCTAATCCGATTACGCAGCTAACCCAGAAGAATGCGCCATTTGTTTGGTTAGAGGCGTGTGAGTCCAGTTTTCTAGAGTTGAAGAAGAGATTGACCGGTGCTCCGGTGTTGACTATTTCCTCAGGTACTAGTGATTTTGTTGTGTATTGTGATGCTTCTCACAGAGGATTGGGCTGTGTTCTGATGCAGCGAGGTCATGTTATTGCTTATGCCTCGAGACAGTTGAAGCCACATGAGATACGATACCCGATTCATGATCTTGAATTGGCTGCTATCGTATTTGCGGTAAAGATATGGCGATACTACCTATATGGTGAGAAGATTGAGATTTATTCTGATCATAAGAGCTTGAAATATCTGTTTTCACAATCAGAACTGAATATGAGACAGAGAAGATGGCTTGATTTACTGAAAGATTTTGATTGTGAAATAAAATACTACCCAAGAAAGTCAAATGCAGCTGCTGATGCACTAAGTCGAAAGGTATGTTCTTTATCCTTATCGACGATTGGTGTTTCAAATTTAATTGAAGATTGCTGTCTTTCTGGATTAGTATTTGAAACAGATTGTAAGCCTCTGAGACTGTATGCCGTTCAAGTTGAACCCGAGGTGATGCTCAGAATCATAGACGCACAGAAAAATGATCAGAACATTCAGAATTCGATTGCCATGGTAAGAACTGGACATCACTCAGAATATCAGGTTTGTGATGATGTGTTGTATGTGAATACTCGTATTGTTGTGCCAGATGTGTCAGAGTTGAAGCAGCAAATCTTGTCAGAGGCACATTAGAGTCGATTTAGAATTCATCCTTGTGGCCGAAAGATGTACAATGATCTGAAGACACAGTATTGGTGGAAACAATGAAATCAGATGTCGCAGATTTTTTGTCTAGATGTTTGAATTGCTAGCATGTGAAAGCAGAAAAAAAGAAACCAGGAGGTCTACTGCAGAGTTTATCTATTCTAGAATGGAAATGGCACCACATTTCCATGGATTTTGTGACGCAGTTACAGCGATCCTCCAAAGGTTGTGATGCGATTTGGGTGATTATTGACAGATTGACCAAATCACCATGCTTTATTCCTTACAGAATGTAATGCCCAAGAATTGTAGGTTAATAAGAGGAGATTATGAAGTTTTGCATGGAAAGGACACCGCCCCCGCGCCCCATTTTCTACCGCACCCGCGGTGTAAGGGCAGAAAGTAGAGTTTTGAATACAAGAGAGACCGCGCCCGCGGAATGAAGTATACCGCACCTGCGGTTGAGTGTCAGTAGGGTCAGCGCACCCGCGGTACATGACTGAGCGCACCCGCGGTCGTCGGGTCTAGAATTTTGGATGGAATGCCGTAGCTTGAGCGCACCCGCGGTGCTTTGTGCGAGAAATCCACCTTTCCTTCTCAAGTTGACACATGGCATGATATATATATATATAGACTTGGTGCTGATTCCATTCTTCCTCCTTCAGCAGACCAGCAACGAGAGCTCCACTTTTCCTCTTTTCTTCAACACTTGGTTGTGACAAATCCGTTTAATCAAATTACGATCCGAGACTAGGTTTGTGCTCCTCTCTTCAATAGCTTCGTAAGGATGTAAGTCTTGTTTATTTCCTACCTGAAGTGAAGTTTAGATGTTGGGGGAATTTGATATGATTGAGATTATGTGTTCTTATGATTATGGTGATAGTATATTTGAAACCGGATCGAAGTAATGATACCGTATGCGATTATTACGATTTTTCAGTATATATGTGTATGAAATTATGCAGATTTTCAGAGTTTGAAATGTTTATGATATTGATTATGATTTGTGATTTAGTATCGATTGTTGTTGAGTTGATCGGTATCGCAAGATTACGCCGTTATGCCGTCGAATTGTATCGAGATTGGATATTGAACCGTACTAGTATTGGTTGGAGTTGGAGATTGATCTTGTGATATTTGACATTGCCATTTCAGATTTATATTGACAAGATTCGACTTCAAGATTTCGATCACGATAAAGACTGAACAACGGAAGGTATAATTCAATGTTGATTCGGGAAGATACAACTCGAGCTAGATTCGACTTGAGTTTCCCTAAATCACATACTAGATGATTATTACCTTGTTATGCTTTATTTATTGATTTATCTTAAAGCATTGAGATAGGAGAGTCCTTGGTAGATTAGCCAAGCCGGATGTTCGGTTGTGTCGATGGGCGTAGGAGAAGATTCACTCCTATTGTAGACATTCGATACAGAGGACCGAAGTCTGGGAATAAGACGTACCTCCACCCCGATTGGGAGAGTAGGTGGGAGACTTGTTACGTCTTATTCACACCGGGATCCCTAGACTTAGAGTCGAGTCAAAGATATGAATTTGATTTACGTTGCCTGATTTAGATTAGTTGTTTTTCATAGACTATGGAACATATTCCTATTGTTTACATTCATGATAGCATGTTCATGATTTATCTTGTGTATATGCATGTATACATTGTTTTATACTGGGATTTATTCTTACCGGAGTTTCCGACTGTTGTTGTGTCTGTATGTGTGCATAACAACAGGTGGGGCAGGATCAGGGTCGAGACGAGGATGAGTGAGGGATGATAGCGTGGCGATCTCGGGCGTAGCAGAATAACTAGTTGTTGTATTATACATGTATTAATACTTTTAAATACTAGTTTGATTGTATAAATGAAACAAGACATGTATTTGCTTGTAATGAAATGAAATAAATCTTATGTATGTGTAGTATATTAAAAGTAAAATTCTGACCCACATTTTCTAACAAAGATCCAATTAATCCCAAAAAGAATTGAGTTAGAGTCCGGGTCCCCACAACAGGTGGTATCAGATCAGTAGGTTCTGTATAGACTGAGATAGAAGAGAGTGAACCGGGTAGATTGAGTCGTCTTCCTTGCTTTTGTTGTACTAGCATGATTTATTGCTTTCTCTATTACATGTGGTCTTGTTATCTGAGTTGATTACAGCATGTAATTGCAAAGACTGAATCAGAACCGATTCTGGATCAGAGGTATATGATCAGAGGAGGGCTGAGACAGATCGTATAGATTGTGTACTAATCCGTTTGATAATCAGATATGCCTCCTCGACGAGTACTGGAACAAGTAGCAGGTCGGGCACCAGAACAGGGCAGTACATCCAATGATCCGATGGATGTGACCGCTACGCCGATGGAGACTTTGTTAAAGCGGTTTAAGTCATTTCGACCACCTACACTGAAGGGCACAGAGAATTCAGTTGAGTGTGAAAGCTGGTTAGATGACATAGAGATATTATTTGATTCTCTTGACTACACCGATGAACGACGAGTTAAACTGATTGGGCATCAACTGCAAGAAGTTGCCAAGAATTGGTAGCTTACCACAAAGAGGGCCTTGGAGCATCGTGGTACAGAGGTCACTTGGAAGGTGTTCAAGACAGAGTTCTATCAGCGATTCTTTCCCGTCGCCTACCGAAAAGACAAAGGTGCTGAATTTGCCAACCTGAGACAGGGACAGCTGAACATCAAAGAATATGTCGCTAAGTTTTCCACATTTCTCCGATTTGCTCCCCACGTTGCTGGGAATGACGAGGCCGTTGCGGATCAGTTTATCAATGGCCTGAATCCGGAGATATTCACCTTGGTGAACACGGGACGACCCAACAATTTTTCTGATGCCTTGAGCAGGGCGAAGGGAGCAGAAGCCGGGTTGCTTAGGCAACGAAGCACTTCTTATACCACTCAGACTCCTAGACCACCCCAGCCCTCGGGTCAGTATCAGCAACCACCTCCCAGATTCGAGAGTGTTGGTAGCAGCAGCGGGAGGAAAGACAGTTTGAAAGCGAAGGGGAAACAGTTCAAGAAATCAGGGAGCAGTTCGTCGAGCGCCAGGGGGCCGAGACAGACAGGGTCGGGCCAGAGATCAGAGTATACAGGGGTTTACTGTAGTTCTTGTGGAGGTAAACATGCCACTGAACAGTGTCAGGTCGTGATAGGTCGCTGCAACATTTGCAGACAGCAGGGCCACTTTGCCAAGGTCTGTCCACAGAGAGGTGCACAGCAGACTCAGAGTGTATGAGCATCTGTCTCTGTAGCTCAGCCTGAGAGGCAAGCTTCATCTGTTCATTCATTCCAGCCAACCCCTACATCAACACAGCCCAGAGCTAGGGGTAGCCAGATGGTGGGCCAGCCGTCGAGACAGCAGGCTCGAGTGTTTGCGCTGACAGAAGTCCAGGCTCAGGATGCCCCTGATGACGTGATAGCAGGTAATTGTTCACTTTGCGGTTATCCTGCTTATGTTCTGATAGACACAGGTGCATCACATACATTTTTATCTGAGCGTTTTGCATTGACATATGCATTGCCTATTGAGTCGTTGTCTACTGTAGTGTCTATCTCTTCTCCTTTGGGGACAGGGTTGATATCAGTGACATCTGTTAGATCATGTTTACTACAGTATGATGGGCATGAGATAGATTTAGATTGTATTGTACTTGGGTTATCTGATTTTGATTGCATTATTGGTATCGACATGCTAACCAAGTACAGAGCGACAGTAGACTGTTTCCACAAGATTGTTAAATTCAGACCAGAGATGGCTGAAGAGTGGAAGTTCTACGGCAAAGGGTCTAGAGCTAAGATTCCTTTGATTTCAGTATGGTCTATGACTCGATTACTACAGAAAGGAGCATAAGGGTTCCTTGTCTATTCAGTTGATTTACTGAAATCGAGTCTTACCTTGGCAGATGTGCCAGTGGTTAACGAGTTTGCAGATGTGTTCCTCGATGAGATTCCGGGATTGCCTCCAGTCAGAGAGGTAGATTTTAGCATCAACCTAGTACCAGGTACGGTTTCTATTTCTCGAGCTCCTTATAGAATGGCACCGATAGAGATGAAAAAATTGAAAGAACAGCTTGAAGATTTGCTGGCCAAGGGATATATAAGACCGAGTGTATCTCCTTGGGGCGCACCAGTGCTATTCGTGCGAAAAAAAAAACGGTTCGATAAGATTGTGTATCGATTACCGGCAACTGAACAAGGCAACAGTAAAGAACAAGTACCCATTGCCTCGCATCGACGATTTGTTTGATCAGTTGCAGGGATCCTCTGTCTATTCCAAGATCGATATGAGATCTGGATATCACCAGCTGAGAGTTAGAGATGTGGATATACCGAAGACAGCATTCCGAACCAGGTATGGACATTATGAGTTTATTGTCATGCCTTTTGGTTTAACGAATGCGCCAGCGGTGTTTATGAGTCTGATGAACCATGTCTTTCAGAGGGATCTGGATGAGTTTGTGATTGTTTTTATAGATGATATTTTGGTTCACTCAAGAAATGAGACTGATCATGCTGAGCATTTGAGAATTGTGTTGCATACATTAAGAAATGAGCAACCGTATGCTAAACTGTCAAAGTGTGAGTTTTGGCTGAGACAGGTTGTATTCTTGGGTCATATCATATCTGGAGACGTTATTTCTGTTGATTCGAGTAAAGTTGAAGCTGTGATCAGTTGGCCGAGACCGACTTCTGTACCAGAGATACGCAGTTTCATGGGTCTAGCAGGGTACTATCGACGATTTATTAAAGATTTCTCCATTATTGCGAAACCGATTACTCCGTTGACACAGAAGAATACACCATTTGTGTGGTCAGAAACCTGTGAGTCGAGCTTCGTAGAGTTGAAGAAGAGATTGACTAGTGCTCCAGTCCTGACGATACCTTCAGGTACGGGTGATTGTGTTGTATATTGCGATGCATCTCACAGAGGGTTAGGATGTGTTCTTATGCAGCGACAGCATGTTATTGCCTATGCTTCGAGACAGTTGAAGCCACACGAGACTCGATACCCAATTCATGATCTTGAATTGGCGGCTATCGTCTTTGCACTGAAGATATGGCGACACTATCTCTATGGTGAGAAATTTGAGATATACTCTGATCACAAAAGCCTGAAGTATCTATTTTCTCAGTCAGAGTTGAACATGAGACAGCGTAGATGGCTCGATTTATTGAAGGATTTCGATTGTGAAATCAAATACTATCCAGGGAAATTGAATGCAGCAGCGGATGCTTTGAGTCGAAAGGTATGTTCCTTATCCTTGTCGACGATAGGTGTTTCGAATATGATAGAAGATTGTTGCTTTTCTGGATTAGCATTTGATACAGATAGTAGGCCGTTGCGACTTGCCACTATTCAGTGTGAACCAGATTTGATTGTTCGCATCAAAGAGGCACAAATAATAGATCAGAGTGTTCAGAAGTCGATTGATATGGTCAGATCAGGACATAATTCTTAGTATCAGGTACGTGATCATCTTTTGTATGTGAATAACCGTATTGTAGTGCAAGATATCTCAGATTTGAAACAGCAGATATTGTCAGAAGCGCACTGTAGTCGGTTCAGTATTCATTCTGGTGGCATGAAGATGTACAATGATCTGAAAACACAATTCTGGTGGAAACAGATGAAGACAGATATTGCAGAGTTTGTGTCTAAGTGCTTGAATTGCGAACAGGTGAAAGCTGAAAGAAAGAAGCCCGGAGGGTTACTTCAGAGTTTGTGTCTGAGTGCTTGAATTGCAAACAGATGAATGGAAATGGGATCACATTTCCATGGATTTCGTCACGAAGTTACCACGATCATCCCGAGGCTGCGATGTGATTTGGGTTGTGATAGATAGATTGAGCAAATCCGCATGCTTCATTCCGTACAAGATGACGTACAGATATGATCAAATGGCCGAGATATATGTCCGAGAAGTGGTCAGATTACATGGTGTTCCGAAGTCGATCGTATCAGATCGTGATCCACGATTCACTTCACACTTTTGGCACAGTTTACAGCAGGCTCTAGGTACGACTTTACACTTGAGTACTGCTTACCATCCTCAGACAGACGGACAGTCAGAGCGGACTATCCAGACTTTCGAAGATATGCTGAGAGCTGTAGTACTAGATTTTGGTACTAGTTGGCAAGATTCACTAGCTCTTTGTGAATTCTCGTACAACAACAGCTACCAGACTAGCATTGAGATGGCACCGTTCGAAGCTTTATACGGAAAGAAGTGCAGATCTCTGTTGTACTGGGATGACATCTCAGAGGTACCAGACTTAGGGCCAGATATGATTCGTGAAATGACAGATAAAGTAAGGATAATTCAGAAGCGAATGAAGACGGCACAAGATAGACAGGCGAAGTACGCGAACATCAGACGTCGACCATTAGTATTTGAACAGGGAGACAGAGTATTCTTGAAGATTTCTTCTTTCCGAGGTGTTGTCAGATTTGGCAAACGTGGGAAATTGTCTCCGCGATACATCGGTCCATATGAGATTCTCGAGAAGATAGGAGATCGTGCCTATCGACTCGCCATTCCTCCTTCTCTATCAGGGATACATGACGTCTTCCATGTATCGATGTTGCGTAGATATATGCCAGATAGTTCTCATGTCATTCAGCCTGAAGAAGCCGAGCTAGATCAAACTTTGAGTTACGTTGAGCAGCCGATTCAGATTCTTGATCGAAAAGAGAAACAGCTCAGAACAAAGACTATTCCGTTAGTGAAAGTCCAATGGAATCGTCATGGCATTGAAGAAGCGACTTGGGAAACAGAATCAGAGATGAGACAGAGATATCCAGAAATATTCGCATGATGTAAGTATTTATTCAGTTTTGATTATCTTATACATGCTTTGATTGATTGCTTGCGAGTTCGAGGACGAACTCATATCTAAGAGGGGGAGAAATGTAATGCCCAAGAATTGTAGGTTAATAAGAGGAGATTATGAAGTTTTGCATGGAAAGGACACCTCCCCCGCGCCCCATTTTCTACCGCACCCGCGGTGTAAGGGCAGAAAGTAGAGTTTTGAATACAAGAGAGACCGCACCCGCGGAATGAAGTATACCGCACCTGCGGTTGAGTGGCAGTAGGGTCAGCGCACCCGCGGTACATGACTGAGCGCACCCGCGGTCGTCGAGTCTAGAATTTTGGATGGAATGTCGTAGCTTGAGCGCACCCGCTGTGTTGAGGTAGCGCACCCGCGGTGCTCTGTGCGAGAAATCCACCTTTCCTTCTCAATTTGACACATGGCATGATATATATATATATATAGACTTGGTGCTGATTCAATTCTTCCTCCTTCAGCAGACCAGCAATGAGAGCTCCACTTTTCCTCTTTTCTTCAACACTTGGTTGTGACAAATCCGTTTAATCAAATTACGATCCGAGACTAGATTTGTGCTCCTCTCTTCAATAGTTTCGTAAGGATGTAAGTCTTGTTTATTTCCTACCTGAAGTGAAGTTTAGATGTTGGGGGAATTTGATATGATTGAGATTATGTGTTCTTATGATTATGGTGATAGTATATTTGAAACTGGATCGAAGTAATGATACCGTATGCGATTATTACGATTTTTCAGTATATATGTGTATGAAATTCTGCAGATTTTCAGAGTTTGAAATGTTTATGATATTGATTATGATTTGTGATTTAGTATCGATTGTTGTTGAGTTGATCGGTATCGCAAGATTACGCCGTTATGCCGTCGAATTGTATCGAGATTGGATATTGAACCGTACTAGTATTGGTTGGAGTTGGAGATTGATCTTGTGATATTTGACATTGCCATTTCAGATTTATATTGACAAGATTCGACTTCAAGATTTCGATCACAATAAAGATTGAACAACGGAAGGTATAATTCAATGTTGAGTCGGGAAGATACAACTCGAGCTAGATTCGACTTGAGTTTCCCTAAATCACATACTAGATGATTATTACCTTGTTATGCTTTATTTATTGATTTATCTTAAAGCATTGAGATAGGAGAGTCCTTGGTAGATTAGCCAAGCCGGATGTTCGGTTGTGTCGATGGGCGTAGGAGAAAATTCACTCCTATTGTAGACATTCGATACAGAGGACCGAAGTCTGGGAATAAGACGTACCTCCACCCCGATTGGGAGAGTAGGTGGGAGACTTGTTACATCTTATTCACACCGGGATTCCTAGACTTAGAGTCGAGTCAAAGATATGAATTTGATTTACGTTGCCTGATTTAGATTAGTTGTGTTTCATAGACTATGGAACATATTCCTATTGTTTACATTCATGATAGCATGTTCATGATTTATCTTGTGTATATGCATGTATACATTGTTTTATACTGGGATTTATTCTCACCGGAGATTCCGGCTGTTGTTGTGTCTGTATGTGTGCATAACAACAGGTAGGGCAGGATCAGGGTCGAGACGAGGATGAGTGAGGATGATAGCGTGGCGATCTCGGGCGTAGCAGAATAACTAGTTGTTGTATTATACATGTATTAATACTTTTAAATACTAGTTTGATTGTATGAATGAAACAAGACATGTATTTGCTTGTAATGAAATGAAATAAATCTTATGTATGTGTAGTATATTAAAAGTAAAATTTTGACCCGCATTTTCTAACAAAGTTCCAATTAATCCCAAAAAGAATTGAGTTAGAGCCCGGGTCCCCACACAGAATGACGTACAGATATGACCAGATGGCAGAGATTTATGTCAGAGAAGTCGTCAGATTGCATGGAGTGCCGAAGTCTATTGTATCAGTTCACGATCCTCGATTTACTTCGCACTTTTGGCAGAGTTTGCAAGAAGCTCTAGGTACGAAACTGCATTTGAGCACTGCATACCATTCTAAAACATATGGATAGTCAAAGAGGACTATCCAGACATTAGAGGATATGCTGAGAGCTATAGTGCTAGATTTTGGCACTAATTGGCAAGATTCTTTGCCTCTTTGCGAGTTTTCTTACAACAACAGCTATCAGACGAGTATAGAGATGTCACCATTTGAAGCGTTGTACGGCAAGAGGTGGTGCACGCATATACGCGAGCTGCCGAGAAGACACGCGCCGAGGCAGAATGTCTCGCACATATGCGCCGTGGAGGGTCGCGCATATGCGCGAGACGTGTAGTTCAAAGATAAAGCCACTTGGTCATGGCATGCATGATATCTATAATAAAGTGTCATTTTCCCTTCAGATTTGCTGCAAGACTCGAGAAGAAATCCTTACGCCTTTTCATATTGTAGAATTGTGATTACGAAAAATCCGTCCGTTTGATTTTGAATCCGAGTGCAGTACTGTGATCCTCTCAACAAGAGCTTCATACAGACGTAAGTTTCCTCATGTTTTGTTATGATTTGAAAATATGATATTGAAGGAATCAGATATGATCCATATATGGTGTTCTTGATATATTAGACATCGTAGATTCGAAACCGGATCGAAGAATGGATACCATATGAAATTGTTATGATTTTTCAGATATAAATTGCTTGAGATTATACAGATATGTATCAGGTTATGCTTGGTGATCGATTATGAGTTGAGATTGGAATATACTGATATTGTCTTACTGGATATATCGAGATTATACCGTTATGCCGTCAATATTGAACTAGATTGAATATTGAGCAGAGCAGATCTGAGTTGAGTTGTCTTTGATATTGTACTTCTCAATTATGTCATTTCAGATTGATATGGACAGAATTGCTTTGAATTCAAACTTCGACTGATGACAAGAAAGGTATAAATCAATGTTCGATTGGGATTGATAACTCGAGTCAGATATGACCTGAGTTTCCCTAAAACCACATACTTATTTGCTATTGTTTTCAGATATTTGAATTCATTGCATTTATATGCTTGTTCTAATTTATAGAACGCATGGATTAGATTATTGATTTTGAGACAGAGAGTCCTTCGCAGAGGTGCCAAGCTGGCAGAGGTGCCATGTCACTGGACATTGGTTTATATCGATGTGCTTAGGAGCAGATCGGCTTCTATTGCAGATATTCGATATAGAGTACCCAATTCTGGGAATAAGAACATACCACCATTTATCTGTGGAGAGTAGGTGAGTTGTTGCGTTCTTATTCAACCGGGATCCCTAGATTAGATGAGTCGAGTCAAGAGTTTGATTCAAGAGTTTGATTTGAAGAATTGTATTGAGTCATGTCTCGTAGATTACAATTCATGTTTTTAAAACTGTTTATGTTTTCGTTTATTGTTATATAAATTGCATGATACATTGTTTATACTGGGATATATTTCTCATCGGAGTTATCCAGCTGTTGTTGTGTTTGTATGTGTGCATGACAACATGTGGGACAGGATTAGGGTCGAGAAGAGAATGAGAGATTGAGATAGAGTGGTGATTCCGGACTTCGATGTAGATTGGTTCAGCACTTGATGTATAGTTGTCGAACCTTAGTCTAATCTGACTGTATCTTGTACAAGACTTGTACTGTTATGTTTAATGTTTATATCAGGATTGATTATTATATGTTCCGCATTTATATTTGTAAAAAAAAAAAATTAGACCCAAAGTTTATTAGTGATCCAAATGAATCCCAAAGAATGATTAAGAATTGAATTAGCGTCGAGGTCCCCACAATATAATTCATTGCACGCTTTCTGAAAAATTCGGTGGCACTGACTTCACCAGCATGATTAAAAGATAACTGCTTGATGACTTCGGAAATTCTGTCTACAGTTTTTTCAGTATATCAATCTCAAATTCAAGATTGAACTGTTCTTCTTCTGGGGATGGGCTTCTGGCTAGTATTCGTCCTTCGATTTCAGCAACATGCGCAATATGAGCCACTTGAGCGGGTGATTCAGTAGGAAGAACAACTAAGGCAGTAGAAGGGACAAAGTCTGCTGGAGCAGTAGTGATTGCAGTAGACAGTTCAGCAGAAGGTCTATCAGCAGCAGCAGAAGGTTCAGAAAAGGTTTTCTCTTTTGGTTGTGTGGCTTCCATTGCCTCCATTTGTTCAACCGCTGGGGTTGGATCATTTTGGATAGCTCTCATTACTGCTTCATGTTCAGTTGATAAAATCTCTAAATTCGGCAGTGATGGAGATTGGGCAGCATTGGATTCTTCCATTGGTTGGTCTGCTGGATGGACTGATTCAACAATTGTGGCTGCATCTGGTGCAGCAGAGACATCAACAATAATAGATTGAACTACTTCATCTACTGAAGCCAGTTCACGAACAGAGATGAGAGGAGAGGATTGAGTAGACAACCGGGGAAAGGCAGGAGTACTAGAAACCTTAGCTTCTAGAGGAGCTTTAGTTCTTTCCTCACTGGCTTAGCTTGATCAATTTTTGGAATGAAGCCTACTAAATATTGTTCAGGGTCTCCAAATGTCTGTTCCTGAGCAAGAAGTTGCTCATTCATCATCTTCAAACGGTCAGTAAGAATAAGGATCACATTCTGATCTTGGGCAGCAGTGGGAATCAAGGCATCAAAATTTAACTGAAGAGTCTTCAACACTGATTCCAGCTTCTGATATTAAAGTTGCTCAAAAATGAAGCTTCGGCGTTTCATAGCTCCAATCACATTTTTTGTCTTGGCAAGATGAAAAAACTTTCTCTCATTGTTCCCCATTTTTCCAAAAACGCCTGGAGTTCTGAAGAATGTGATAGGATGGAATACGCGAGCCTTGTGCCATTCATCAAAGAAAGTCATTGCTTCATTGGCAGAATTCTCAATTTCTTTCAAATGAAGATCAATACCAGAGATAATGGATGATTTTGCGGCGTTGAATGGTGGTTCATAGATAAGTTTTCCCTTACCTTTATTCGAAGATAAAGCAGGTATCACAGGTCAAAAAGCAGAAGACCCTGCAGTAGGTTCATGAATAACAACTCCAGACAAGGGTCTGAAAGTTGAAGCAGTAGAAGTAGTAGAAGTAGGGGCAGCAGCTAGTTTAGAGACAGAGGTGACTTTTGGTACAGAAGAAACGGCTTCTGGAAACACTTGTCTCATTGGGACATTGTCTAAATCAGCAATTGCTGCTGTTTTCTTGATTCGAAACAAAGTGCGAGCTTTCTTCTTACTGGGAGTAGGTGGCAGAGATGGTTGAATAAGAGCAACTGATTCTTCAGACACTGTTTTATCAGAGTCCGTGGAGATAATCACTCTTTTTCTTTTAATCTTCTTCTGAGGTCCTAGAGCCTCAGTTTGCGTATCTCCCACATCTTTCTTCAGAGAAATGAATTCAGCCAAAGATGGCTTCGACCTTAACGCAAGCACATTGTCAGCATCCGCCCTTGTGACGTAAGAGGCGTCCTGTTCAGTATTAAAGGCAAAACCAGCATCCTTGAGCATTGTGCTGATCTGAACGGCAAACCCAGTACTTTTTTTTGAAATCATTTCCTTCATGACCTTGAACAAAACAGACTCCAATACACTTTAATATCCGAGGTGATTTCCACCATCACTTGAACCTTCTCCTCTGTTAATCGGTCAAATGTACCAGCTTTGACAAGGAGTGCCTTCGCCACAATGTCAGCGAGCACTTGATACTCCATTTTCAGAAGCTTCTTGAAACAAGAGGGAGAGAGTTCCTCTCCAGAAGCTGAGAATGTAGAAATAGCAATTGACATTTCTTCCTTCGTAATGCCTGACATTTCAGAGGTACCTGAGAATGGAAGAAGGAAAGTTGATCGAAGTAGTCCAGCATCAATTGAAATAGATGCATCTCCCTGGGAATGAAGTATATTCCCTTCTTGAACAGTTGCTTTGGCGAAGAAATCCAAAAGTGCTGTTTTATAAATAATAGCAGGTGGTTCCAAAAACTTTCTAAGGCCTGATTTCTCAACAGCTTTAAACATTTAAACAAGTCCTTCATCTTTGATGGTAAGCACTGATGCCAAGTTGACTTGATATGCATTGAGATTGTAAGCTCCAGCCATTTCTTCTTCTGTAAATAAGATAACTTCTAAGTAGATTAGGTTAAACGAGAGAAAGCAGTAGGTAGAGAGCAAAAGTCTGGAATCGTAAAGATGAAGAGAAATAAGAGGCGATTAATATTCAAAATATACAGCCGTCAGTGAAACATAAGGACACGTGTCAATATGTTTGCGGTTGAGTATTTGAAAAGTTATGCAGAGTGTCAGAAAAGTTATTTTCAAAATCAATGAAAAAGAGCGGGTTGTCCCCAAAGGATTACTATTAATAACCAGAATAGGATTTGTCGTCTTATGATAATATCTACTGAAAGTTATAAGGTACTGAATATTTCCAGCACTTGATAAAAACCAGCAGACACACTATTTTATCGAAAAGACAAACATCCTTTCTGCTTCTGACAAAGTACGTAAATATAGGTCTGAAAAAGATACTGTTCCCCCTAAATCAATGCAATTAATAAATGCGAAGATACGAAATCTGAGGGAATGATAAATGATTCTTGGTATTCGTGTAAACAGAGTGCCGTCTCTTCAGCTTCTATAAATACATGTCTTCAATAAAGCAAAAAACAATGTTAGATAATAACAGTTCGTTATGTCTAGTTCAAGCGATTCTGATGCTTGTAGCAATACGCATGTTATTGTCACAGACGAAATGTTGCCCCATCTGGAAAATCTGAAGAAGACTATTGAGGAATATTTCTGGCTAAAGGTCATGTCTTCATGGTTTAAGATTCAAGATCTCCAGAATTTGTATCAAAATGGTTTGGCTTTTACTTGCTCACAAAGAGCGGTAGCAAGGAAGTACAAACAACAATTTGATGTCAATCATGTTACAGAGCTAGCCACTGATCAAGTTCTGCTGCATGTGTTGGAAACTTAGTTTCGGCTGTTTGACAAACCATTTATCCACTGGAACGAACTGATAAAGTATTCGTATTAAGCAACTGAAGTATCACATGAAGTATCAAGGCAACCGAATCCAGCCGAACTAAACTTTCAAAGTTAACGGACTGATCACTTAGAAACTGATCAGTTGAACCTAACTGGATTCCTGAAGACAACTGACTGATCAGTTGGAAACTGATCAATTGATTCACTCATCACAAGCTTATCAGCTACTTTCATCGGCTGATCGCTCAGCCTTAACACGTCATCAAATGAAAGGGATGTTCAACTGACATCAGTACAAGCAGACTGCAACTTGTAGTGGAACGCCGCATTTCAGAGTCTACAGTGTATGATTGTCAGAAGAATATCGACGTGGCAAATCAACGGATATAAAATTCAAATATTATATAAAGTTACGGTTGGAAGAGAAGCCTATAAATAGGCGAACAGAGCAGATGAAGCATACGATACACAAGAACTATTATTTTACTCAAGCTGTTACTATACTGAAATCAAAAGCTCACTTTCTTACTAAGTTTTATCTGTAGCATTCAAGGCTACCATCTTTGAGCTTGTTAGCACACTGTAATCTCTGCTATATTGTTAAGTTGTGCTAAGATCAGTCACGAACTGAAATAGCCTGTTGTAACTAAGAGTTTCAGTTGTGGCATTGATAAGACCAAACTGAAGTGGGTCAGTACAAACATTGTATTCGATCAAAGTCTTTTAGTAGAAATCCTATCTTCGTGATAGAAGGGGTGACGTAGGAGTTATTCCATTCTCCGAACATCCAGAAACAAATCCCGTGCTAGTTTACTTCAGTTACCTTTTATTTTAGTTATTCTAACTTTCATTCAGTTTACTTCCGCAACTGTTTTCTCAGTTAAACTGATTGTCATTGACTTACGAGATATCAAGTTTCAGTTTGTCATTAAACTGAACTCAACCTTCAAAAAACAAACATAATCCGTGAGTGTTTATTTAACCCTCCCTTCTAAACACATTTCACTCATTAACCGATCCTTTCAGCATGCGATGCTGTGGAAGGAGTGGCATCAGCTAGAGAAGATCTCCACTGCTGAATCCTTTACTAATCTTTGAATCCATGAACTTAATAATTGGATAACTGAGTGGCAGGATTCTGTAGGTTCGGAAATGGCTAATGTAACATGGCATCGATTTTATTCTAAATGAAGTATTAATTTCAATTCATTATCGTCTCTTTATTTTTCTGCAAGCAAGCTGATTATTAGTTGAGTAACAGATAACAAAATAATAATAATAAAGTTAAGTCAATTAAGCCAAGAACATTTCGGAAATAAGAAAACTTATTCTCAGGCAGAGGCTTTGTAAAGATGTCTGCTGCTTGTTGATCAATAGAAACGTATTCCAGACGAATGTCCTTCTTTTGCACATGATCTCTAATGAAATGATGTCTGATGTCGATGTGCTTTGTTATGGAATGAAGTACTGGATTTTGCGTTATTGCAATGGCACTAGTATTGTCACAGAAGATAGGTGATTCAGAAGCTTGAACCCCATAGTCTTTAAGTTGTTGTTGCAGCCATAGTATTTGAGAGCAGCAACTTCTAGCAGCGAGATATTCTGCTTCTGCAGTAGATGTAGCTATGGAAGTCTGCTTTTTACTAAACCAGGAGATCAGCCTATCACCAAGGAATTGACAAAAACCACTAGTGCTTTTTCTGTCTAATTTGCAACCTGCATAATCACCATATGAATATCCAATAAGATTGAAAGTTGAATCATTGGGATACCATAATCCGACATTTTGAGTTCCCTTTAAGTACTTCAGTACACGTTTCGCAGTAATATAATGAGATTGCTTGGGGTTAGATTGTTATCTTGCACAAATGCAAACAGCAAATAAAATATCAGGTTTACTGGTAGTAAGATACAATAGTGAGCCAATAAGACCACGATACTGAGTTACCTCTACTGAAATTCAACTTTCATCCTTATCAAGCTTGGTAGATGAGCTCATTGGAGTGGAAGCAGCAGAGCATGCTTCCATACCAAACCTTTTCAGAAGCTCCTTGGTATACTTAGCTTGATTTATGAAAATTCCAGTATCAAGTTGTTTGATATGTAGTCCTAGGAAGAATGTTAATTCTCCCGTCATGCTCATTTCAAATTGATCATGCATCAATTTAGCAAACTTTGCACATAGTTTGGGGTTAGTTGACCCAAAGATAATGTCATCAACATAAATCTGAACTAATAGAATGTGCTTATTTTTTGTTAAAGTGAACAAAGGCTCGTCTACTGTGCCAATTGTAAAATCATGATTGACCAGAAATTGTTAAAGGGTGTCATACCATGCTCTAGGTGCCTGTTTTATACCATAAAGGGCTTTGTGTAATTTGAGTACATGATGTGGTGAGAAATGATCAATAAAACCTGGAGGTTGTTCGACGTAGACTTCTTCTTGTAGTAGGCCGTTTAGGAAGGCACTCTTCACATCCATCTGATTGACTTTAAAGTTCTGGAAGGCAGCAAAGGCTAAGAATATTCTGATAGCTTCAAGCCTTGCTAATGGTGCAAATGTCTCATCATAGTCTATTCCTTCTTCTTGTCTAAAACCTTGAGCCATCAGTCTTGCCTTATTTCTGATCACAGTGCCTTCTTCATTTAGCTTGTTTTTGAATACCCACCGATTTCCAATGACTGCTTGATGAGTTGGTCTAGGTACGAGAAACCACACTTCATTTCTTTTAAATTGATTGTGTTCTTCTTGCATGGCTTCAATCCAACTAGGATCCAGAAGAGCTTCTTCAATCTTCTTGGACTCAACTTGAGAAATAAAAGCAGCATGCATATATTCATTAATCATTTGCCTTCTGGTTCTCAAAGAAGCTGCTGGATTGCCAATAACCAAGGATGGAGGATGAGATTTTCTCCAGATAAAAGGGTTTAAAGGGATTTCTTCCTTATTAGACATATTTGGATAAGCTCAACTGAACCAGTAGCAGGTTTGGGTATGTCATCTGCTGGTACTGGTATATCTGATGTCTGTACTTCTGGTTCCACTATTGAAATGTATGGTTCTAGATTTTGAACATCTTTGATATTTAATTCTGCATCGTCTTCACTATCCAGTTCCAAATGAATCCTGTCAAACCTGTTACTCAAATTTGACACATTAGAAATTTCAGGTGGACTGCTATCTTCGTCGAAGACAACATGAACAGATTCTTCAACATTGAGAGTTCTATTGTTAAAGATTCTGAAAACTTTGCTTACTGCAGAGTAAACAAAAAAAAGTCCAGCATCTGATTTTGAATCAAATGCAGTCAAATAGTTTTTATCATTATTGTGCACAAAGCATTTGCAACCAAATACATGAAAATAAGATACACTAGGCTTGCTCTGTAATGCCCGAATTTTGAAAAAATAAAATAAAATTTTGGCAGTAGTTATGATGGTTTATGGCTTTACGTTATGGTATGAATGGTAATGAATGTTATAGAATAGAATATATAATGGAGGGGTAGAATCAAAGGTAGAATTTGAGCTAAATAGGTAATGGAAGTGCAGAAACAGTATGAAAAATGTGGCAGTAGTTGTGTTTTTAGCATAATGTTTTGTATATTGATCCATTTAATGTGAGGCCATTTTCATTAGAAAGATAAGACATAAGGCTATAACTTTCATGTTTTGAGTTTTGTTCAAATCATTAGGCAAGACGAGCCAAAAGCGCCCCGAAGTGTGTCGTGCGTATCGTCGTTCCTACAATAACACATGTTGGGAGATTGAACATAACATTTTACTCAGACCTTCAAATGACATGAGGTCAATTGGAGATGCAAGCCAAGACATAGGGCTACAACTTTCCTGTTTACCACTTTTCCTAATTCTAAAGGGAAGAGGCGTTTCGGAAGCAATCTTTGACGTAGCTGTGCGCAGAGCGCGCCGGAGCGGAAAAAAATGTCCGCCCGAGCGGGCCTTGTTCGAAAATTTTGGATTTATGGCCGAGAGTTCCGCGCCCTAGCGGAAAAAGCTGTCCGCCCGAGCACCCAACAAGTTAAGAAAACGTGTTTTGGTGTTTGGGAAGGCATAAAATCGAATGGGATCATCTTTTTACTCATTTTCCTTCTCCTTCTCTTCTCTCTATCGGTTTGGAAGCTAGGCTTCTTCATTTCTCCTTCAATACAATTTCTTCCAAGACATTAATCTTTGATTGAAGCCTTAATCTTTGCTTGGAGATTTGAAGTTCTTCTCCTCAAGAGTTAGAAGCAAGGTAAGAAAGCTTATTTCCCTGAGTTAGTAATTGAAGAGAAAACAATGTGTTGTTGGTTTGAGTGTTGAGGTAAAGTTGTTAATATAATGATCGATGGTATTATTATTGTATGTATTGATATTTTGAAAAGAAATGGAATTGAAGACAAGGGCAAAGTAAAGGAGCTAACTCTTTAGCACGCATGTCATGTGTTTGATAAAGTGATTCAATAAATGTTTTTATGGCATATTACGGTTAAGAAATTTACGGATCTTGATTCGAAGCAGTATTGGATTAATTATGAATTTAGAACAGAAACTACTCTGTTTTGATATATGATCAAAGTTCTTGAGTTATAGTAGAGTTCAGAGGTTCAAGACTTCTCACCTACGCATTTCGATCTTCTTTTGGTAATATTTGACAGGTATGTTACAGTCGGTAACATACGAGGTAAAAGTATCATTTTTATTTTAATTTGAAAATTCTATGGCTCGATGAATTATTTGTGACTTGATGATGATTGTTGTCTTGAGATGAATATTATGATATCGAGATTGTGATATTGAATTGCATCATTACATTGCATATTGAGCCACTTTTGATTCTTATTTGATATGACGGAGGTCGCCTTGATTTATTGATTTTTGAACGTATGGGGCTGTAGTTAAATTGGCATAGTGTATGCGGAGTCGCTGTTATGGCCTGAACACTCTCTATAGCCGCACCATAGTCCTGGGATTGTAGAACACAGCAGATCACCTCGAGCGGATGAGTCGGTGGATATTGATGGGGAATTCTCTATCCTTGGGTACCCTATGACCATATGATTCACTTAATCTTGAGATTTATTCATAGCCCACAACTTCTGATCATGCATTGCATTATATTGCATCTTTATGAATTTTATATGAGATATTTGAAATTTTAATTCTCATATGTTATTGATTGTATCATACTGGGTTTATACTCACCGGCACGTCGGCTACCTCTTGTTTTCATGTGCTTGACGGTAGGTGAGGCGAGGCTTGGGATGCCAGAGTCCAGCTCCAAGCGAAGAGATACGAGTTAGAGTGGGATTCTCGGGTCTTAGGAGCTACTTGATGATGTTAGAATTTCTTTGGTTCACTAGTTTTATTTGACATGTTAAAAATTATATTTCAAATATTTGAGACTTTTAAATTATTTTGACGATGTTTATATTGGTTTGTGAACCACAGATTATGTATTTTACTAAATCGTTTGGTTTGTTACATTTATAATTATTAATATTAGATGTCGGACCCGGGGCCCACATGCTCCCTTTCCATATCTCATAAGGAGTCTAATTATGCCTCTTGTTGACCATGGTTCTATTTTGTGTGAAGCATGCGGTGTTGATTGCTTCTGCCCAGAAGCGCTGAGAGATGTCTGCATCTGCTAGCATTGTTCTAGCAGCTTCTTTAAGAGTTCTGTTTCGCCTCTCAGCTACTCCATTTTGTTGAGGTGATCTGGCGGCTGAATATTCATGATGAATGCCCTCTTCATCTAAATACAACTCAAGAATCTTGTTAGTAAACTCAGTACCCTGATCATTTCTGATTTTAATGATAGAAATAGATTTTTCATTTTGAATCTTTTTTAGAAGCTTTATCAGGAGGCTATTGGTTTGAACTTTTCCAGTAAGAAATATTACCCAAGTAAATCTAGAAAAGTCATCAACAACAACAAGTGTCTACTTGATTCCCCCTAAGCTCATGATAGGGATTGAACCAAACAAGTCCATATGCAATAATTCCAAACATCTTGAGGTTGATTTACTACTTTTATTCTTGAAACTAGATCTCACTTGCTTGTCCAGTTGACACGCAGAACAAACATGATTCTTAACAAAATTAATATCAGGCAAGCAATCAACTAAATTCTGCTTTTTCAGATTGTTGATTGATTTGAAGTTCAGGTGATTCAGTCTCTTGTGCCATAACCAATGTTTATCACTAAGAGAAGCAACTAAACATGTAGGAACATTAATATGATCTACATTCCAAGAGACTTTATATGTGTTGCCTTCTCTTTTCCCAGTTAACACATGTTGTCACTTTGATTACTGCACTCCCAAGAGCAGGTTGTCCACAAGTAGTATAATTCGGTGAGTTCGAAATCGTATCCACAGGGAAGCTAAGTTAATTACAAGTCCACTCCAATGTCTTTTTGTTTTGTTTTTGTTTTTGTTTCTTTTTAGTTTTAATTGTTTGAATCTTTAATGGGTAAATTTTAATTGTTCGAATTTTAATTTAAGTAGTTGAGATTAAAGGATCCACTCTTGTTTTTTTAATAAAGTTAACATTAACGAACAATATTGAAATCCACTTAATAAAATGTTTCGAATATATTAAATAATCATATTTATATTATGTTATAAATTATTATCTTATAAGTATATAATATATACCAAAACTTATAAATGTGGTCAAGTATTTATTGTGCTATATATATTTGTAAACACTAAATCAAGGTTCCCACTTTAAATGGTTGGTAAAACCAAACAAACATTTAAATGGTACCAATAAATTAATACTATGATATATTCATATATAATAAATCAAGGAATCCAAGTTAAATGGTTGGTAAAACCAAACTAACATTTAAATGGTTCCAAGAATTTAATATTATAATATATTTATATATAATAAATCAAGGCATCCACTTTAAATGGTTGGTAATACCAAACTAACATTTAAATGGTTCCAAGAATTTAGTGTAACATATAGCAACAATAAATCAAAACTCCCACTTATAAGTAGGGTATAAAAATGCTTAAAGTAATAAATATAACATAAACAATAAATAATGATTAAATAATATAAAACATAGATTCTTACCTTTTAATAACCTTATTATCATGCCAAGAGTTTCACCTTATCATCTCAACTTTAGAAAGTTAGTTATTCTTTATTCAAAGTGTAAAACTTTGAATATGAAATTAATATACTAATTGAATTTAAATGAAGAAATAAAGGAAAAATATAGAGAGAAATATTATGAACTCAAAGGTTTGTTCATAGAATGAGGGATATCTCAATACATTACAATGCACCCCTATTTATAGCCAAATTTGGGGAGACAACCACAAATAAAATATTATTTTTTTACACATAAGTCTTCATTGGTGTTCCAAGAAATTATATTATATTACACATCACTTTTGAAAATCTTCTTCTCCGAATTTGCTTCTTCACATAAAAAGAAACATGTGGATAATTGAGTTGTCTAGTTGTGGTATTTTTTTCAAACCATTTGACCAAGTAATTTGAGAGATATGGTCAAAATACTAGAGCATGGTAAAACTGCCACTCCTTTGGTAACTTTATTTGTTGCTTAATTTGATCCCAATTGTGAGAGGATTTTTATCTCATGCTTGTCAACAATATTGTAGATATTATAATCAACTTTCTACAGGTCCAAGAATCATCTTAATCCCATTTGCAACGCCAAGTTTATTCTTGTTTTATCGAACCTGTAAAAAATAGTAAAAACTTGTAATTACACAACAACTTATATTTTATACAATTTATTATAAAACATATAATATTTAAACATTTAATAAAACAAAAACTATATATTTATATTATAAAACATTTAATTAATGTACAATTTTTATGTTTATCACACCTCCCAACCAGCTTATTGCTAGTCCCTAGCAATTTAAGCGTTAATAGCAATACAAAACATATTGATTAATTTAAATAGAAATGTAATCAAAACTATCTAAGTGTTTAAATTAAATTTGAAAACTGTCAAAGTTATATCAAGATCATCATAATTATAATTTATGAAATAATTTGAGATGATCAATTCAAAGCTTATTTCAGGTAGTTAAATGTACACGGCCTTCAGAAATTCCTAGTAAGAGTCTCAACTCCATATCCTCACAGGTTAATAAATGTTTCAATTTATGGCAACGATTTCTCTCATGGAGTTGGAATACAGATAAATGCTCAGAAAAATGGTTTACAGAATGCAGACAGACAAACGAGCCAAACTAATCAAAAGATAGAAAATCCATTGATTCAAAATCTAGTTGTTCTTATTATATATTTTTTCCTGATCTTTTTTTTTTATTACATCATGGAATCAGACTAAGTTTATGCTTCTTGACCACATATTTATTTAATTTGTACAATAAATTTCTCTCTTTCTTTTTTTTTTTTTTTATGAGAGATATATGGGTCGTAGCATATAACTTAAAAATTACATAGATCTTCAATATCTTTCTTTTTGTATTTTTCTCTTTTTTTTTTCAGGAAATATCATTTTTTTTTCAAAAAAAGAACTCAAGATCTAAACAATAGATAGTCTCTCTCATGATCAATAAAGGCTCGAAAGCTGTTTTCTCAGTCCTCTCCACTCACTCACAAAATATGTGTGAGTTTAAAATTTTAGGCACTCTTATAAGGTATATCTTGGGCCATATACTTTAATACCTGATTTTATCACAATGGTTAATCACTCAAAAAGATTTCATAAATCATATTTTTATATTGATCAGAATATTAAAATTGACTTTTTTTTTCAAATAAAAATTTAAACATTCTTAAATAGATTAATGCATGTTCTAATTTAAATCTTTCAAACATGTAATGTATGACATTTTTGCAAAAATTACTAAGATACAAACAATAAACATGATTTTATTTTAAAATAATATATATATATTTTTTTTTATTTATTTATTTTTTTTTAAATTTTTTATTTATAAGTTTGTTTTCCCCTTCAATCAGAATATGACATTGTCCCTAATGTCAAAATAACTATTAATAAAGAGTACATAATGAAAGAGATATCACCTGGAATTTTATTGAAGATAACAAACTGAAACAAACGCAAACCAATCCACGACTTTTGAATCAATGATCCAACTTCCTTTTCTTATTGCTTGATTGCGACCAATTGATCTTTGTTATCATCGGATCAGGCTTATGAACAAAAGCTTCCAAATCATCAATTAATTGGTCGGCAGTCGAAGCACAGATGAGCATCCGTCGTGAATTTTCTGAAATGAAATTCTGTTCCACAGCTTTATCAAGAAATGTCAACAAACTGTCATAATAATTATTGATATTCAACAAGCCCACAGGTTTATTATGGATATTAAGTTGTGCCCAAGAAACAGTGTGAAAAATTTCTTCTAATGTACCAAAACCACCTGGTAGTGCGATAAAAGCATCAGAATTTTCAATCATTTTTGTGATTCTTTCATACATAGAAGAAACTTTTAATTCCTCACCAATCGTAACACCTGTAATATTTCCTTCAGCTAAAGCTGTAGGAATAATACCCAAAACCTGACTACCTCCAAGATGAGCAGATGTTGAAACAGATCCCATTAACCCAATATTACCTCCCCCATATACAAAGTGAATTTTTCTCTTAGCCAATATCTTTCCAAGATTATTCGCTGCTTCTACAAACACTTCATTTTTTCCAGGACTCAACCCACAAAATACACATATATTTTTCAATAATTGTGCAGAGGTTCCAGCCATGTTTTTTTTACTTTCTTCTTTTTTTTTCTGCGAAAATAGAGAGAAAGATGAGAAATTTTATAGGGGTAATATGTTATCAGGACAAAACTATGGGTCACAGTTGTAAACAGAATAAAAAGTAAAAACAATAATGACACACATGCATGTAAACAGTAGTGTGATTGTGGCTCACAATTTTCCTCTGGTTTTACGTCTAGAAACGGCTTCAACGCCTTCTATGAGTCGAGGATATGCTTCCCATCCAATTTTCTTATAAATTGGCAAATAGTGTCTTTTTTAGTCGGATTCCCAAGACTATGACGCTCATCTTGGAATTGTTTCAATAAACAGAGAATTTCAATATGCACATGTCCACTAGAATGCGTCTCAAGAGTCAATAAGATGTTAACTAAAGACTCCTTACTCAGCCCATTCTTAATGAAACCAATTTTATCTTCTCTGTTATTGGAAACACATCCCAAAGATCTGCATTGTTTGTCACAAGTCCATCTTGCACACTTATGATAAACCCCTAAACTTTTGGCCCTTCGTTTTTTCGCATACGTGCTTTTTCCTAATCCAGGCAAATACCGGATGAGCAATGACTGTGGAATTTCTCCTCCTAATCGGACATTAGCTTCTATTACAAGACGAATATCTTCTGGAATTCCTTTTTGCATTAGCAATCTCAATCTTTCACACCTTCCTGCATAAATTTTTCTTAGAACATTTTCAGAAAAAGAGGGAAAATATTTACATATTTTTGAGAGAATTTCATCCATTTTAAAAAGAAAAGAAATGATTTTTTTTATTTGTGTATCAGCAATTATGGGAAACTGATTAAACCGACTATGAGAGTCACGGAGTACCGTTATCTGCCATTTAACCGGGAAAATAAAAAGATTAAGGAAACCTTATAAAAACAAACAAAATTAAATGCAACACACAAAAAAAATCAAGGATCGGAAAGGGAAATAAACTCTTCTTGAAAAATTTCATTTTCTTAAAATGGTTTAAGCCTTTGTCCATTTACTTTAAAAACATCACCATTTTTAGGATTTTCAATATCCACAGCTCCATAAGTATACACATGCTTTACAACATATGAGCCTGTCCATCTTGATCGTAATTTTCCTGGGAATATGTGAAGTCGATAAAGCAAAACTTTTTTACCAATCTCAAAAGATTTTCTAAAAATTGTTTTATCATGAAATGATTTGATTTTCGGTTTATAAATCCTTGAATACTCATACGCGTCATTTCTGAGTTCATCAAGTTCATTAAGTTGCAATTTACGCAATTTGTTGGCATCATCCATGCTTGAATTTAAAGTTTTGATCACCCAATAAGCTTTATGTTCCAATTCCACAGGCAAATGACAATGTTTTCCATAAACCAACCAATAGGGAGACATATTCAATGATGTTTTAAAAGCTGTTCGATATGCCCAAAGTGCATCATTAAGTCGCAGAGACCAATCTTTTCTATTTGAGTTAACAGTTTTTTCCAAAATTTGCTTTATCTTCCTATTAGCTAATTTATCTTGTCCATTTGTTTGAGGATGATAAGGAGTAGTTACTTTGTGAGTAATACCATATTTTTTCATTAATGAAGCAAATGGTTTATTAACAAATTGAGTTCCCCCATCACTTATCATGGCTCGAAGAATTCCAAATCTACTAAAAATATTTTATTTTAAAAATTTGATGACGATTTTATGATCATTTGTTCGACATGGAATTGCCTCTATCCATTTGGAAACATAATCAACTGCAACTAAAATATACAAGTATCCAAACGACGGTGGAAAAGGTCCCATAAAATCTATTCCCCAACAATCAAAGATTTCAATTTCAATAATAGGATTCAAAGGCATCATGTTTCTTTTTGAAATCGCACCCAATTTTTGACAATTTTCACAGATCTTGCAGATTTCGTGGGTGTCTTTAAACAAAGTGGGCCAATAAAATCCACACTGCAAGATTTTTGCAGCTGTTTTCTTTGAAGAAAAATGTCCTCCGCATGCTTCTGAATGACAAAATTTAATGACACTACTTACCTCATTGTCGGGTATGCAACGTCGAAAAATTTGATCCGGACAATACTTGAACAGATACGGATCATCCCAATAAAAGTTTTTTACCTCATTCAAAAATTTTCTTTTATCTTGAGAACTCCATTGCGGTGGCATTTTTCCTGTCACAAGAAAATTTACTATGTTAGCAAACCAAGGTGTAGTAGTAACTGAAAATAGATGTTCATCAGGAAAATTATCGTTAATTGGTGTCATTTCACAAGATGATCCTGTTACTAGTCTCGATAAATGATCGGCTACGACATTCTCGGTTCCTTTTTTATCTTTGATCACAATGTCAAATTCTTGGAGCAACAAAATCCATCGTATCAGTCGTGGCTTTGCATCCTGTTTGGTCAACAAATATCTAATAGCAGAATGATCAGTAAACACGATAGTTGTTGATCCAATCAAATAAGAACGAAATTTATCTAATGCAAATATTACAGCAAGTAGTTCTTTTTCAGTTGTGGAGTAATTCATTTGAGCATTGTTTAAAGTTCTACTTGCATAATATATCACATAAGGCTTACCGTTTCTTCTTTGACCCAATACTGCACCGACTGCATAATCACTCGCATCGCACATGATTTCAAATGGTAAAGACCAATCAGGAGGTTGCATGATAGGAGCTGATGTTAAATGTCGAATGATTTTATCAAAAGCATTTTGACATTCTTGAGTCCACTCAAATGCACTGTCTTTTGTTAAGAGGTTACAAATGGGTTTAGAGATTAAACTAAAGTCCTTTATAAACCTCCTATAAAATCCAGCATGTCCCAAAAATGAGCGAATTTCTTTAATGGTTTTTGGAGGGGGTAAATTGGCAATGACATCAACTTTTGCTTTATCAACTTCAATTCCATGAGATGACACGACATGTCCCAAAACAATTCCAGAAGTAATCATGTAATGACATTTTTCCCAATTTAAAATAAGACCTTTTTCCTCGCATCTTTTTAAAACTTTTTCCAAATTTTCAAGACAATTATCAAATGTATTCCCAAAGACAGTTAAATCATCCATGAAAATTTCCAAACAATTTTCAACCATGTCGCAAAAAATGCTTAGCATACATCTTTGAAATGTTGCTGGGGCATTGCATAATCCAAATGGCATCCTTCTAAATGCAAATGTTCCAAAAGGACATGTGAATGTAGTTTTATCTTGATCTTCGAGTGCAATGGGAATTTGATAATAACCTGAATATCCATCAAGAAAACAGTAGTATGGATGACCTGCTACTCTTTCTAAAATTTGATCCAAAAATGGTAATGGAAAATGATCTTTTCTAGTGGCGTCATTTAATTTTCTATAATCAATACACATCCGCCAACTAGATGGGACTCGACTTGTTAACAATTCACCTTTTTCATTTTTTATCACTGTGATGCCAGATTTTTTCGGAACTACTTGTGTTGGGCTTACCCACTTACTATCAGAAATAGGGTAGATAATCCCAACATCAAGTAGTTTGAGAACTTCAGTTTTCACAACATCTTTCATGTGTGGATTTAATCTCCTTTGTGGTTGTTGAGATGTTTTTGCATTTTCTTCTAAGTGAATTTTGTGAGTGCAAATTAGTGGATTAATGCCCTTGAGATCTTTTAGTGTCCAACCAATTGCATTTTTATGTCTTTTAAGCATATCAACTAATTTACCTTCTTCATCACTTGCTAGTTTGGAAGAAATTACCACCGGATATGTTTCATCTTCTCCAAGAAATGCATACTTCAATTCTTCTGGCAAGGGTTTTAACTCCAATATGGGTGGTTCGTCTTTGTTCTCATATTTTGCATCAAATTCTTTCTCTGATCCTGGTAACGAGTGATACCTGATAAAATCATCAAGATCAATTTCAATATTTTCTTTAACAGTTTCAATTGAACAAATATCTAATTGATCACGAGTACTCCCTTCTTGAATGTTTTCTTCCACAAGAGTTTCAATAAGATTTTCATCTTCACTTTCATCTCCTTTGTCATGTGGTTGCTTACAAAGATTAAACACATTAAGCTCCAAGGTCATGTTACCAAATGACAACTTCATTATTCCATTCCTGCAATTTATAAGAGCATTAGAAGTTGCTAAAAATGGACGACCTAAAATTACAGGAATTGCATTACAAGCTTCGATAGGTTGTGTATCTAAAACTATGAAATCGACAGGATATACAAAGTTATCAACTTGGACCAACACGTCTTCTACCATACCTCTTGGCACTTTAACAGATCTATCAGCAAGTAAAAGTGTTACCGAAGTAGGTTTTAACTCGCCTAGATTGAGTTCTTGATAAACTGAATATGGAAGTAAATTCACACTAGCTCCAAGGTCAAGCAAGGCTTTTTTAATCTTTCGTTCTCCAATAATACAAGAAATAGTAGGACAACCAGGGTCTTTGTATTTCAAAGCATTATTATTTTGAATGATTGCACTTACTTGTTCGGCTAAAAATGCTTTCTTTTTCACATTCAATTTTCTTTTCACAGTGCACAAGTCTTTCAAAAATTTGGCATATGATGGTACCTGTTTTATTGCATCTAATAAAGGAATATTAACTTTTACTTGTTTAAAAATATCATATATATCAGAATTCAAATTTGATTTTTTTGTATTTTTCAATGCATGAGGGAATGGTGGTGACACTGTCTGTTGAACCTCCTCTTCGCAAGTTATGGGTTCCACTTCCTTGCCCTTTGGAGTTGATTTATCATCATCTTCACAAGGTTCAAGAATGGATTTTTCCACAACCTTACCACTTCGAAGGGTAATAACAGATTTTACCTGATCCATCGGTTGAGTTCCAGAAGTTCCAGTTTGTGAATGATGATCCTTGGGATTAGGCAGAGGTTGTGAAAGAAATTTACCTTTTTCATAAACATTAAGTGCATATGCAAATTTAGCAAGAGTATCTTTCAAATCTGTCATGGTTTAAGCAGTTTGAGTATTGATAGACTCTTGCTTTGTAATGAAAGAATTAAATATATCTTCAAAATTCCTTTTAGGTGGAGGAACATAAGGTGCATAATTTTAAAAATTTTGTTGATTTTGGAAATGTGGTTGTGAAAATTGTGCAGCATTATCATTCCTCCAACTAAAATTTGGATGATTTCGCCAACCTGGATTGTAACTGTGAGAAAATGGTTCAAAATTTGGCCTTTTGAGATTGTTTAA
Organism: Primulina huaijiensis; assembly: GCF_012295235.1. Taxonomy (NCBI): domain Eukaryota; kingdom Viridiplantae; phylum Streptophyta; class Magnoliopsida; order Lamiales; family Gesneriaceae; genus Primulina; species Primulina huaijiensis. Next base: position 13,818,808 of record NC_133310.1, on the reverse strand, counting down.
AACATTGGCTTGTTCATGGAGACATTCTTTAAAAGAAGGCAAAGTGGGACAATCTTTTGTAGAATGATCACTTGTATCACATATGTGAAATGCAATTTCTTTAACAGATTTTAATTGACCATTCTTTTTCAATTCAAGTGCCTCAACTTTTCTTGCCAAAGAGGTAAATCTAGCTTGAAGATCATGTTCATCTTTGAGAGTGTACATACCTCCACCAGATGTAGGAGATTGAATCTTGTTTGATGGTTCGATTGTACCTATAGTGTCCCAATTTTGAGCATTTTCAGCTAATGAATCGAGATACTCAATTGCCTCATTTGGATCTTTATCTTCAAATGTTCCATTACACATAAATTCAACCATTTGCCTATCTTTAGGTGTTAAGCCTTCATAAAATTGAGAAACAACTCTCCAAATTTCAAAACTATGATGTGGACAAAGATTAAGCAATTCTTTATATCTATCCCAACACTGATAAAAAGTTTCTCTTTGTTTTTGAGTGAAAGTGATGATTTGCCTTTTGAAAGATTTTGTTCTATGAGATGGAAAAAACTTTTTCAAAAATTGTTGTTGCAATTCATCCCATGTTCGAATGGATCCCGATCTAATATTTTGTAGCCAAGTTTTTGCTTTATCTTTTAAAGAAAAAGGAAAAAGCTTAAGTCGAATGGTGTTCATGCTACAATTTAGATCATTATATGTATTGCACACTTCTTCAAACTCTCGTAAATGCATGTATGGATTTTCAGAATCTAAACCATGAAGTTGGGTAAAAGTTGGATAATACCAGGCTTAAAATTGAAATGAGATGCATCAGGGGGAAAAACTAGACATTAAGGTGCACTAGTACGTGTAGGATTCATGTGATCTCTAAGTGTTCTTCGTCTATCATGATCATGTTGAGATTGAATTTCATCTTCATTTTTTTGGATGGGTTCTTCCGCCATGTTTTGTGAAAATAAAGGGTTATTTCGAATGAGTCTACCACTACGTGTACGTGACAAAATAATGCTCATGCAAATACAAATGCAAAAGAATAATAACACACAAAACAATAAAAATTCAAATAAAGAAAAATAAACTATAAACAAAATTAAATAGACTTGAAATTAAATTATACTTCCCCGGCAACGGCGCCAAAAACTTGTTGTCACTTTGATTGTTGCACTCCAAAGAGCAGGTTGTCCACAAGTAGTATAATTCGGTGAGTCTGATATCGTATCAACAGGGAAGCTAAGGTAATTACAAGTCTACTACAATGTCTTTTTGTTTTGTTTTTGTTTTTGTTTCTTTTTAATTTTAATTGTTTGAATCTTTAATGGGTAAATTTTAATCAAATTTTAATTTAAGTAGTTGAGATTAAAGGATCCACTCTTGGTATTTTAAAAAATTTAACATTAACGAACAATATTGAAATCCACTTAATAAAATGGTTCCAATATATTAAATAATCATATTTATATTATGTTATAAATTATTATCTTATAAGTATTTAATATATACCAAAACTTATAAATGTGGTCAAGTATTTATTGTGATATATATATTTGTAAACACTAAATCAAGGTTCCCACTTTAAATTGTTTGTAAAACCAAACAAACATTTAAATGGTACCAATAAATTAATACTATGATATATTCATATATAATAAATCAAGGAATCCAAGTTAAATGGTTGGTAAAACCAAACTAACATTTAAATGGTTCCAAGAATTTAATATTATAATATATTTATATATAATAAATCAAGGCATCCACTTTAAATGGTTGGTAATACCAAACTAACATTTAAATGGTTCCAAGAATTTAGTGTAACATATAGCAACAATAAATCAAAACTCCCACTTATAAGTAGGGTATAAAAATGCTTAAAGAAATAAATATAACATAAACAATAAATAATGATTAAATAATATAAAACATAGATTCTTACCTTTTAATAACCTTATTATCATGCCAAGAGTTTCACCTTATCATCTCAACTTTAGGAAGTTAGCTATTCATTATTCAAAGTGTAAAACTTTGAATATGAAATTAACATGCTAATTGTATTTAAATGAAGAAATAAAGGAAAAATATAGAGAGAAATATTATGAACTCAAAGGTTTGTTCATAGAATGAGGGATATCTCAATACATTACAATGCACCCCTATTTATAGCCAAATTTGGGGAGACAACCACAAATAAAATATTATTTTTTTACACATAAGTCTTCATTGGTGTTCCAAGATATTATATTATATTACACATCACTTTTGAAAATCTTCTTCTCCGAATTTGCTTCTTCACATAAAAAGAAACATGTGGATAATTGAGTTGTCTAGTTGTGGTATTTTTTTCAAACCATTTGACCAAGTAATTTGAGAGATATGGTCAAAATACTAGAGCATGGTAAAACTGCCACTCCTTTGGTAACTTTATTTGTTGCTTAATTTGATCCCAATTGTGAGAGGATTTTTATCTCATGCTTGTCAACAATATTGTAGATATTATAATCAACTTTCTACAGGTCCAAGAATCATCTTAATCCCATTTGCAACGCCAAGTTTATTCTTGTTTTATCGAACCTGTAAAAAATAGTAAAAACTTGTAATTACACAACAACTTATATTTTATACAATTTATTATAAAAAATATAATATTTAAACATTTAATAAAACAAAAACTATATAATTATATTATAAAACATTTAATTAATGTACAATTTTTATGTTTATCAACAGCCCGTGAGGGAAAAGGCCCCTTGAAGGAGCCCAAGATCGGGATAGCCTTGGGTCGATCAGGGCAGTGGGCTGTATGGGCAGTCCACTGGGCCTATAATGGGTCGTTACAATAAAAGGCACCTTTTACTGTAACGACCCATTACAGGCCCAGTGGACCGCACATACGGCCCACTGCCCCGATCGACCCAAGGCTATCCCGATCTTGGGCTCCCTCAAAGGGGCCTTTTCCCTCACGGGCTTTTCATAGGCGTCGTACGGGTTACTCATAGAACTCTCCAGCCCATGCACTGGAGATTGTGCCTTCCCAGACTCGAACCTGAGATCACATGGATATATAGATACTCAGCACAAGTCTGGTACAAATTGAGCTAGTATGTAACGCTCTGACCCGATTTCATAAAGTAACAGCGGAATTTAAAATTTTTCTTGAAGGGAAGAAGGATTTAAAATACATTTCAATATATAATCAAAAATATATACATGATCAAATAAGCGTTGCATCAAAATTCAAAATGTCATTTTGATTATGTCCAAAAGTTCTAACAAAATAGTCTTCTTCCTTCCATCTACTATGCATATGACCTCGGCTCCAATCAAAATCCTGGCCCATCACTCTTATCTGCATCACATGAAATAACTGAAATGAGTATAAGACTTAGCAAGTGAAACTCTTACATATCAATGAATACATATCATACTCTGTAAAACATGGCTTTGAAAACATTAAATACCATCAACTCTGAAACATGAATATCATAGAATGAATAACAATAACGATGGTATTTTTCTTTTATCTGATGGATTGATATCTATATAGTATCTCTGTTTCTGTACCTATATCTCATCGATATAAATCGATTACTCTGTCGGGATATAAGCCTATGGTCGTTGATCAACTAATTGCATGCAATCTCTGACTATGTATCTATCAATCCAATAAATAATTTGAATTCTCTCTTTGGCATTAAAACAAACAGTTTGAAGACTCTATTCTCTTTTGTATGCCCTTTAACATAATTGAGACAAAAATGCCTCTAATATACAACAAAGTGTATTAATACATAGCATGAATCAAATGGAAGGGAATAACATGTTCAAACCATTGAAACACAATACATATATTATCATGTGAGCACAATAAATGAAATTCCACTTACTACACTTGGAAACCTTTATTCTAAACTCTTGGTTGAATTCCTACAACAATAAACCATATATTGCACCATCAATAACCCAATAATCAAACAACCATATCATTAAATCCATAAAACCAACACCATCAACAAACCCAAGATTTCCCAACATCATAATCCAAGAATGAACAAAGCCACAAGCTTACCTTAGCTTCTTAAACCCACAAAAACCTTGTTTCACCAACACAATCCAACAACAAGCTTGAATCAAAGATAGGAAATGAAAGGAAATGAAACCCTAACCTCCCCTTGAGAGAAAGAACCGAGAGAATGGAGAGAAATGAGAGAAAATGAGACCAACTCATGAATTATATCACTTAAATCTCGAAAACACGTTTTTTGTACTGCGCTGGTTGCTCGGGCGGTCATAAATGACCGCTCGGGCGCGGACCATACTGTCTGATACCAAACTTTCAGAATCAGTGGCGCTCGGGCGGTCATTTCTTACCGCTCGGGCGCCGCTCTGCGCACATCCGCCTCAAAGATTACCTCCGAAACACCTCTTCCCGTCATAATTTGGAAAAGTGGTAAACATTAAAGTTGTAACTCTATGTATTGGCTTGCTTCTCCAATTAACCTCATGTCATTTGAAGGTCTGAGTACAAAGTTATTCTCAATCTCCCAACATTTGTCACTGGAGGAACGACAACACACATGACAAGCTTCGGGGCGCTATTGGCTTGTCTTCCACAATGATTTGAACAAAACTGAAAACATGAAAATTACACCTCTATGTCTTATCTAACCACTTCAATTGGCCTCATACCAATTAGATCAACATACAAATTATCATGAATTTAATCGCACGACACTACACTATCACCACACATCTTCTATAAACACAATAATATAAATCATAAATCTCAACACTTAACATCAAAACTATATTTAAACTTAACCAAAGAGTCAATGAACATATTAAATCTTAAACCGTACCGATCACCAAGCTTGGATATTACATTTTCAACTAATAGTACATCATTTATAGTAATGTAACCATGGATAATCTTACCTTTACCCATGGTTTTACCTTTTGAATTATCTCCAAATGTGATTTTGGTCTAGTACAACTCATTACTTCTGATAGTAGATTTTTCTGTCAAGTCATATGTCTGGAGCATCCACTGTCTAGATACCATGTGGAGCTGCTGATTTTGACTTTCCTTTCCTGTTCCTGCAAACACAAATTTTAGTAACTGGTACCCAGTCTATTTGGGTCCAATCCTTATAAGTCCTTTGGGAACCCACATTTGTACAATTCTTGGTGACCTTGTACTTCGGGTGTCCAAAGATGTGTGTGCAACATAAGGTCTGCTATTTCTAACAGTATGCATCTTAGAATGTTGTTCTTCCCTTCTGTTTGTGTTGTCTGGCATGTATCTCTTCTGAACAGGTTTAGAATTACAGTACTGGTAGTTTTTAACCTTCATAGAAGATTGTCCTCCTGAGTTAAATCCTCTACTGGATCCAGAACTCTGGTGAACTCTCCCCGTAGGTTCAACATAACCCAGACCATAATGCTTCATTCTGTTCGTCTGATCTACAGTCCTTTCAACACTAACAGTTGGTACTTCAGGTTCATATACCATACTGGATTTAACAAAGCGAATGAATTTCCCTTTGCCTTTATCTAGTTCTGGCTTAGTACTCATTTCAGAAATGCTTTCATTATTGCTGAATCCGAGACCACTTCTGTCACTGGATTGCTTCTGCAATTCTTGCATCTTCTCTAAAGAAACAGAAGACTGGTTCGATTCATTTACCAGTAGTGATAGCTTCTGATTTTCAGATCTCATTGTATGGTATTCTGCATTTACTCTTTCATTCTCAGTTTTCAACTTACTTATCTCAACTTTTAGATCACTACAGCTGTTTTTTTGCAAGCAAGTAAACTTACTGAATTGATCCTTTAAGTTTTGATTTTCAGTCTTAACTTCCTCGAATGAATGAGAAAGTCTTGAGTTTTCTTCCACCATGTCATGCAGTGCATTAACCAAATCAGTTCGTGTAAATTCATTAGAGTCAAAATCGAATACCTCTCCAGATGTTGAGGTTGATTCAGTGTCTGCCATAAGGCATTTGTAATGCCCGAATTTTTAAAAAAATAAAATTGTGGCAGTAGTTGTAATGGTTTATGGCTTTACGTTATGGTATGAATGGTAATGAATGTTATAGAATTGAATAGATAATGGAAGGGTAGAATCAAATGTTGAATTTGAGCTAAATAGGTAATGAAAGTGCAGAAACGGTATGAAACATGTGGCAGTAGTTGTGGTTTTTAGCATAATGTTTGTATATTGATCTAATTGATGTGAGGCCACTTTTATTAGAAAGATAAGACATAAGGCTATAACTTTCTTATTTTGAGTTTTTGTCAAATCATTAGGGAAGACGAGCCAAAAGCGCCCCGAAGTGTGTCGTGCGTATCGTCGTTCCTACAATGACATATGTTGGGAGATTGAGCATAACTTTTTACTCAGACCTCCAACTGACATGAGGCTAATTGCAGATGCAAGCCAAGACACAGGGATACAACGTTGTAGTTTACCACTTTCGCAAATTCTGAAGTTAAAAATACGTTTTGGGAAGAAAACCGCACGCCATCGCGCAGGATCCGGCGCCCTAGCGCGCGGGTTGCTGGAATTTTTGGTGTTGGGCAGTATGGTGCGCGCCCATGTGCCAAAACACACGCCATGGTGCCCAGCACTTGTACAAAAAATGTGTTTTTAGGTTTGGATGGTATATGATAGATTGGGGAATGAATTTGGTATCATTTCTTCTCATCCTCATTTCTCTCCGTCGGTTTAGAGCTAGGGTTCCTCATTTCTCCTTCAATCCAATTTCTTCTAAGACATTAATATTTGATTGAAGCCTTAATCTTTTCTTGGAGATTTGAAGTTCTTCTCCTCAAGAGTTTAGAAGCAAGGTAAGAAAGCTTATTTCCATGAGTTAGTGATTGAAGGAAAACAATGGGTTGTTTGGTATGAGTGTTGAGGTAAAGTTGTTAATATAATGATCGATGGTATTGTATGTATTGATATTTTGGAAAAGAAATGGAATTGTAGAGGAGCTAACTGTTTAGCACGCATGTCATGTGTTTGATAAAATGATTCAATGAATTTTTTTATGTCATATTACGGTTAAGAAATTTACGGATCTTGATTCGAATCAGTATTGAATTAATTATGAATTTTGAACAGAAACTACTCTGTTTCGATAGATGATCAAAGTTCTTGAGTTATAGTAGAATTCAGAGGTTCAAGACTTCTCACATACACATTTTGATCTTCTTTTGGGTAATATTTGAAAGGTATGTTACGGTCGGTAACATACGAGGTAAAAGTATCATTTTTATTTTAAATTGAAAATTCTATGACTCGATGAATTAGTTGTGATTTGATGATGATTGTGGCCTTGAGATGAGTTTATTATAATATCGAAATGATGATATTGATTGCATCATTACATTGCATATTGAGCCACTTGTTGATTCAGATTTGATATGGTGGAGGTCGCCTTGATTAATTGATTTGTTGAACGTATGGGGCTATAGTTGAGTGGCATAGTGTATGCGGAGGTCGCTGCTATGGCCTGAACACTCTCTATATGTGGGGCCCCGGGTCCGATGACTAATACTAATAATTATAATTGTAACAAACCAAATGATCGAGTAAAATACATAATTTGTGGTTCACAAATCCACATAAACATCGTCAAAATAATTTAATTGTCTCAAATTTTTGAAATATAATTTTCAACATGCCAAAATAAAGAAATCCCAACATCATAAAATAGCTCCTAAGACCCGAGAATCCCACTCTAACTCGTATCTCCTCGCCTTGAGCTGGACTCTGGCATCCCAAGCCTCGCCTCACCTACCGTCAAGCACATGAAAACAAGAGGTACCGGACATGCCGGTGAGTATAAACCCAGTATGATACAATCAATAACATATGAGAATTAAAGTGACAAATATTTCATATTAAATTCATAAAGATGCAATATAATGCAATGCATGATCAGAAGCTGTGGGCTATCAATAAATCTCAAGATCAAGTGAATCATCTGGTCATAGGGTACCCAAGGAAAGAGAATCCCCCAGCAACATCCACCGACTCATTCGCTCGAGGTGGGGTGCTGTGTTCTACAATCCTAGGACTATGGTGCGCATATAGAGAGTGTTCAGGCCATAGCAGCGACCTCCGCATACACTATGCCAACTCAACTATAGCCCCATACGTCCAACAAATCAATAAATCAAGGCGACCTCTGCCATATCAAATCTGAATCAACAAGTGGGTCAATATGCAATGTAATGATGCAAATCAATATCATCATTTCGATATTATAATAAACTCATCTGAAGGCCAAAATCATCATCAAATCACAAGTAATTCATCGAGCCATAGAATTTTCAATTTAAAATAAAAATGATACTTTTACCTCTTATGTTACTGACCGTAACATACCTTTCAAATATTACCAAAAGAAGATCGAAATGTGTAGGTGAGAAGTCTTGAACCTTCGAAGTCTACTATAACTCAAGAACTTGGATCATTTATCAAAACAGAGCAATTTCTGTAAAAAATTCATAATTAATTCAATAATGCTTCGAATCAAGATCCGCAATTTTGATATTCAAGAAAACTCAAATCCCAACAATTGTGTAAAGAAGGAATCCATATCATTTTTTAACCTTAATATGACATAAAAACATTCATTGAATCATTTTGTCAAACACGTGACGTGCGTGCTAAAGAGTTAGCTCCTCTACAATTCCATTTCTTTTCCAAAATATCAATACATACAATAATAATATCATCAATCATTATATTAACAACTATACCTCAACACTCAAACCAAACAACACATTGTTTTCTCTTCAATTACTTAACTTGCTGGGCGCTCGGGCGGACATCTTTTTCCTCTCGGGCGCGGAACTCTCGGCCATAAATCCAAAATTTTCGAACAAGGCCCGCCCGGGCAGACATCTTTTTCCGCTCGGGCACGCTCTACGCACAACTAAGACAAATATTGCTTCTGAAACGCCTCTTTCCTTCAGAATTAGGAAAAGTGGTAAACAAAAAAGTTGTAGCCCTATGTCTTGGCTTGCATCTCCAATTGGCCTCATGTCATTTGGAGGTTTGAGTAAAAAGTTATGTTAAATCTCCCAACATGTGTCGTTGTAGGAACGACGATACGCACGACACACTTCGGGGCGCTTTTGGCTCGTCTTCCCTAATGATTTGAACAAAACTCAAAACATACAGTGGGATTCTCGGGTCTTAGGAGCTATTTTATGATGTTGGGATTTTTTTATTTTGGCATGTTGAAAATTATATTTCAAACATTTGAGACAATTAAATTATTTTGACGATGTTTATGTGGATTTGTGAACCACAAATTATGTATTTTACTCGATCATTTGGTTTGTTACAATTATAATTATTAGTATTAGATATCAGACCCGGGGCTTCACAGCATTTGACTTCTTCTGCATCGCTGTCGCTAGAATGATCATCTGAGTCAGAAGACTCAGAGCTAGAATCTGCCCACTTGGATTTGCTTTCCTCAGCAATCATGGCTTTGCGATCTCTTCTAGACCTCTTGTCATTCCGCTTGTATTCTTTTTTCTTCTGGTCATCCTTCTTGGTCTTCGGGCAATCAGTAATAAAGTGACCAATATTTTCACAGTTAAAACACGCCATGTCACCAGGTGGTGAATCTTTCTTGAAGTTCCGGTTAGGGTTTTGGTGAGCTCGATGATTCTTCTTCATGAATCTGGAGAATTTCTTCACAAATAGAGACATAGCATCATTTTAAATCTTTTCAGCAGTCATTTCAGAAGTGCTCTCAATAATGGTTGCAGGTACTGCTTGTGGAACAACTACAACAGCAGGAGTAGTAATAGTTGTGGCAGTAGCTGCAAGTGCTTTAGTAGGTAGATTAGATGAAGACTCTTCTCCGCTTCTCACTTCCAGTTCGAACTCATTGGCTTTTAAGTCAGCAAACAAGTCATGAAGTTCTAACTTGTTCAGATCTTTTGATACTCTCATAGCCATGGTTTTTACATCCCATTCTCTGGTCAAAGCTCTCATTACTTTGAGTGCTATTTCTCTGTTGTTGTCTCTTTACCCAAAGCTGCTAGTTCATTAACCAAGCTGCTGAAACGTTCATCAAACTCATTCAGAGTTTCACCAGCTTTCATTTTCAGATTTTTAAAATTCTGCATTGCTACAGACAGTTTATTCTCCTTTGTCTGCTCATTTCCTTCACATATTTGAATGAGCTTTTCCCAGATTTCTTTTGTGGTAGAGCACGTTTTTATTTTGCTGAAGATGTTCTTATCAAGAGTTTTATATAGAATGTCCTTCGCGATGTTGTCAAGATTGGCTTTCTTTTTATCTTCGCCAGTCCATTCGTTTCTTCGTTTTTCAACCATTTGCAGCGCACCATGAATAACAGCAACAGCTGTATTAGGCTTTAAAATCTTCAATGGACCATCTGTGATGACATACCACATGTCATCATCTTGAGCTGAAGGTAAGCTTGCATTCGAATCTTCCAGTCATCAAAGTCTTATTTTGAGAACATGGGAATCTTTCTAAAGTGTGCCATAATTGTTGTAAATTTCCAGAACAAGATAAATCTGCTCTGATACCACTTGTTGGGGATCGATGTCGAGTTTAGAGGGGGGGTGAATAAACTCTTTCCTTTATAATAATTTTTGCAAAGGGTGCTAGAATCCTGTTAGAAATTGTAGATGTTCTTGTTCAAGCGTAAGTCCAGCAGATCACAATGATAAGTGCGGAAATGATCCGATGGAGTAATATGAAAATAGTAATAACAGTAGGCCGTAGAACGGTAGTTGTTTCTGGAAGTTTGAAGATAAAATCTTCTACGTCTCCCCTTCTTCTGTTTCCAGAAGGTATCACTAAAAGACTTTGGATTTCACAGTACAACACTTGTACACACCCACTTCAGCAGGACTTATCCTTTACCTACTGAAACTCTTAGTAACTCAACACAATATAATTTAGTACAACAAGGATCTGGAAAATAAATTGTACAACAAGGATCGGGAAAAGACTATTTTCCAGATTACAAACTCTTCTTCGAAAATTATCGTAAAATGTATATCTTGAAGAAGTGATGAAACAGCAGTACAAAATGATCTCCAAGGATCAGATGTAAGATATGAGGCGTGTACTGCTTTTCTTGTAAGTTGAGCTTTAAAAGATAACGATTGGTTCGCGGTTGCTAAATGAAATGTTGGATACATAAATTTCCTTTTAAAAATAATCAACGTCTCTTCTAAAATGGTTTGATCCATAAATATATAGAGATAACTTGAGTCCAACGTCTATAATGGAAAACGGCTCCTTGAATTCTGATGAGAACAACTTTATTTCCTAAAAAGGATCCTGCATAAAGCTTTCAACACAATCAGTCTTGTTTTATACCAAAACTGGTAAAGCGAATTAAATGACTTCGTACAGCATTGATGGTGCAATTAATGCTTAGTACTAGGTAAAGTAACGGTAACATTTAAGATAGAAACTGATATAGTGAAGTCAAGTTCTGCTTCTGGTTTCTAAGCCTTTGAGTACTAAGTACTGCTTCTGATTTGAGCGAATCGACAGCTTCTGTTTTTTATTGACTACTGGTAATTTCTATTCCTACTGGTTTTGGTTCTCATCACCACAACTAAATTAAGTATAGCACACTCTTTAAATGAAGGTAATGTTGGACAATCTTTTGTTGAATGATCATATGTATCACAAATATGACAAAAATTTTCTTGAATAGTTTTTAATTGACCACTCTTTTTCATTTTTAATTACTCAATTTTTCTTTCTAAAGATGCAAGTTTATCTTGAATATCTATACCATCTTTAAGATTATAGATACCACCCCCATTTGTTGAATTATTGATTTTAGTTGTTGGTGGTTCTATTGTACATATATTATCCCAATTTTCAGTATTTTCTACTAATAAATCCATATATTTCATAGCTTCATTTGGGTTTTTATCTTCAAAAGTTTCATTTCACATGAATTCTATCATTTGCCTATCTTTAGGTATTAGACCTTCATAAAAGTGAGAAACTATTCTCCATGTTTCAAAACCAAGATGTGGGCATGTATTAAGTAATTCTTTATATCTATCCCAACATTGATAAAATGTTTCTCCTTGTTTTTGAGAAAAAGTAGTAATTTGTCTTTTAAAAGAGTTTATTATATGGGAAGGGAAAAACTTTTTAAGAAATTTTTGTTACATTTCTTCCCATGATCTCATTGAACTCGATCTCAAATTTTGTAGCCATAGTTTAGCTTTATCTTTTAAAGAAAAAGGGAAAAGCTTTAATCGAACTATATCCATGCTACAATTTTGATCATTATAAGTGTTACAAACTTCCTCAAATTCTCTTAGATGTAAATATGAATTTTCAGAATCTAAGCCATTAAAATTTAGTAAAAGTTGAATAATTTGAGGTTTAAAGTTGAAATTAGATGCATCAGGAGTAAAAACCAAACAAGATGGGGCACTAGTTCTAATAAGGTTCATATGGCGCCTAAGTGTTCTTAATTGATCATGTTCTTGATTATTATTATTATTATTATTATTATTATTATTATTATTATTATTATTATTATTATTATCTTGATTATTTGAATTATCATCCATGTTTAAATTATTTTCGGATACTCGAATAATTCTACCACTTTTTTACGACTCCAAATACTCATACAATTAAAAACAACGGAATAATTATAAATAAAACATAACTAACAAATATAAACTTAATTTATACCTCCCCGGCAACGGAGCCAAAAACTTGCTACTACTTCAATTATAATTCACCCAAGTGTAGGTTGTCTGCAACTAATATATTTCGTAAGTACGAGATCGATCCACAGAGAGGTTCTTGTAAGTTTACATTTATTAATTTATAAATTACCAAATACAAAAATGAAGTTTACAAATTATAAATTTTGTCAAGCTTCAAGGATTTATTCTTGGTTTATGTAATATTGATTAACTAAAAGTAGAACAAAGGAAACCATCATAATTAATGATTCCATGAAAAAGAAAATTAAATATTGAAACTTATACATAATATAATATAGTTTCCACTATAAAAAATATCGAATTAATCGATATTTTATATATGGTACCTATGATTATATATATAACTACATAAATATAAAATTGCATAAAATAAATGTTAAATTAAATCATTATATTTCATTTAGAACAATCGACAGAGCCACGTTATTGCCGAAATGAAATATATGATTTAATAAGTTAGTTGTGGTAAAGTAAAAGTTAGATGCGGAAAAGTAAATGTTAGATTGTTAGATGTTAGTATTNAAGCATTTGATGAAAATTGATAACAACAAATAATTCATTTTTATACATACAATAAAAATAAGTTAGCTAAATGAAAAAATTATAGAAAGAATATACAAAATATAAACAATCTTACTTCATCAAGAATTCATCCTCTTCACCTTGACATAGTAGATTTAGCTTGCCATGGATTTACTTTTGATTCACACTAAAATACTCACTCATAGTTTGGAAAGAAAATATATTAAACTTAGAACTTTTATACACACAAGCTATGTTTTACAATGGGATATGATGATTCTCAAGCTAGCACAAAGCCTTTATTTATAGGCCAAATGAGAGGAAATGTCAAAAATTCCATTAGTGCCATGTAGTTGTAATAGTAATTTTTGTCTCCTCCAACTTCAATTCTTTGGCCCTTCTTTGAATGCTATGTTCCACGACTTTAATCTCCGAATTGGACTTTGCTCAAAACAGAAAACATGTAGAGCATTGTTTGTAGATGAATTTGGCCATTTGGTTAACCTCATTTGGTTAAATATTGAATTTTTATGATTTTTTACTATAAACTGGTCATAGTAAAAGTAAATATGTCCTCTTTTCTATATTTGCACAATTTGATCATCATAATGAACGTTTTAGGTAATCATGTCTTCTGCAAAGTTGTAAATAATTTCTCAAGGATTTCAAACATGTTTGAATCACCTCCATTTGAATTTTTTAGCTTGACTTATCATTATTTTACCAACACGTAGAAAACCTGAAAATAAAACATATTTACTAAGACATTAAAATATAAACAAACAATACTAAAATAACATAATTTTATAATTTTAATGGAACTTAAATTTTTAAAATACAGGTTTTAACATATAATAAATTATTAATTTTACGTTTCATCACAAAGACGGATACTACCATCTTTCTTATTCACAATTAATACCGGTGTGTCCCATGGAGAATAACTAGGACGGATAAAACCCTTGTCTAGAAATTCCTGGATTTGATCTTTTAATTCTTTCATTTCAGCGGGTGCTAGACGTTGAGGTGCTTTAGATATAGGAACGGTGCCCGGCATTAGATCAATAGAGAATTCCACTCCGCGATCGGGTGGAATTCCAGAAACTTCTTCGGGAAAGACGCTGGGAAAATCTCTGACAATATCGACATCTTCTAACTTCTGACGGATAGGAGCATGTCCGGTAGTGACACACGCTAGAAAAGCTTAGCATCCGTGTTTAATAAGCTTCCTCGCACATAGAAAAGAGATAATGTGCGGCATTTTCTTATTTCTCACCGCCTCAAAGACAAAAGATTTACCGCTAGGCGGTCGAATAGACACTGATCTCTGGTGAAAATCAATCGAAGCTCAATTCGCTGATAACCAATCTATACCGAGTATTATATCAAATTCGGGCATAGGAAGCACAATAAGATCTGCCCGAACCACCTCTTTGAACAAACGAAGCTCCAGATTCTTGACAATTTTAGACGTGAGCATTAGATCACCGGAAGGAATAGAAACTTTGAAACCCAAACCCATGTCTTGAGGAGTAATATTCAGTCTTTTGATGAAGGTTTCAGAGATGCATGAATGTGTAGCTCCCGAATCTAGTAGTGCATAGGTGGCTATTCCTTGAATGATAATCCTCCCTGTGGTGAAAACGTCTTTTAAATCTTTTCGGGTTGAAGCTTAAGGAAATTTCTATCATTATTCTCCCAAATTTATGTGAAGATTGCGCGTTGAACTTAAGCATTTCTTGAAAAATTACATTTAGCCCTTCAAATTTTTTGAAATTTCGATTTTAATACACAAATTTATTATTATTTGTAATTCGATCCTTATATTTTTGAATATTTACATTTTAGTCCTCAAAATTTTGAAAATTACATTTTGGCCCTTAGGAAATTCGGAAATTGCTTTTTTGGTCCCTTAAACTTCGGTTAGTTGCTTTTAGGTCCCTAAATTTTCTAATATTACATTACGGCACTTACATTTTCGAAAATGGCTCTTAGACCCCTCCATGTTTTCGAAACCCTTATCAAACCCTTAAATTAGGAATTTCTTTAATTGTGAGGCCAGGGACCGAAGAGGGCGGGGGGTGTTCGCTGGTGCCATGAGGTTGCACGGACAATGAGCAGCACCTGGCAGGCTTCTAGGCGGAGGGAACATGAATGAATAGATTTTACATCGGAAGGAGAGGGATTCCGAAACTGTTCAATGTAATGTACTGTACAGTTGAACAGGGCTTAAAAGATTTGATATGTACTACTCATACCAATAAGATGCATCTTCTTTTCGGTAGCTCATCACATAAAAACTCCAAAGTTAAGCGTTCTTGACTTGGGAAAATTCTGGGATGGGTGATCTCCTTGGAAGTTTCCTAGGGTGCGTGTGAGTGTGGACATAAGCACGCTGGAAAGACGCGTATTTGTACAGTGAGGACAGTCGTCGAATCTGGGGCGTTACAGTTGGTATCAAAGCCGACCTCTCCTAGTACGGTGTGGTTCGGGGACGAACCAAGCGGAAACTGGTTGGCATGTGAGGCCCGGGGCCGAAGAGGGCTGTGAGTGATCACCGGTGCCATGAGGTTGCACGGACAATGAGCGGATCCTTGCAGGCTTCTAGGCGGAGGGAACATGAATGAACCGATTTTACACCGAAAGGAGGGGGATTCCGAAACTATTCAATGTATTGTACTGTACAGTTGAAGAGGGCTTAAAAGATTTGATATGTACTACTCATATCAATAAGATGCATCTTCTTTTCGGTAGCTCATCACATAAAAACTCCAAAGTTAAGCGTGCTTGACTTGATTAAATTTTGGGATGGGTGATCTCCTTGGAAGTTTCCTAGTGTGCGTGTGAGTGAGGACATAAGTACGCTGGAAAGACTCGTACTGGTACAGTGAGGACAGTCGTCGATTCTGGGGCGTTACATTAATTTTGTCCCTAAACTTTTTATTTGGAATTATTTAATCTTTTGCATAAAATAAGGCACAAAATAATATACCATTTCCTATGGTTCCTAAAATCATATCTTAAATCCAACTAAAGTAGAACATGCAACCTAATTTCCACTAGGTTAATTTTTGTTCCCGATTCAAATATAATAGTCAATTTAACATTTCATGCAATAATAAGTAATATAAAAATATTAAATGACTAGGTTACCCGTGATAAGAGTCGTGTCTGGCTCCCCTTCAGCCTCTTCTGCATTCGTAACATAAGCTCGTCCCATAGTACGTGCATTCTTCTTTGGGTAATCAACAGATTTGTGCCCTTCTTCCTTGCATATGAAGCACTTAGTAGTACCCCACAGGCATGGTCCACAGTGTATTCGATTGCACTTCTTGCATGGTTGTCCTTCTGCAGGTTTTGGTTCTGCAGGTGGTGGCTTTTGTGGTGCTTGTTTCTTGACTTGACCTTGGGGTTTTTGAGGCCCTTGAGGTCTAGGAGGACCCGTATATGGCTTCTTATTTGGTTGATTATTGTTCTGATGCTGCTGCCTCTTGCGCTGCAACTCAAACTCAATGTCCTTCAAGGATTGCTCAGACTAGAATGCATAAGTCGTGACAACCCCTATCGAACTTCTTCACAAATTCAGCAACAGAAGCATCTCCCTGATGGAGAGTCATAAATTCCCTCTTCAATCGCCCCCTAACATCAGCAGTAAAATATTTCTCGTAGAATATATCCTTGAATCAAGCCCAAGTAAGTGTAGCAAGATTGACACCATGCTCGGCTCCTTCCCACCATAAAGAAGCATCATCTCTAAACAGATAAGTGGTACACCTCACACGGTCAGCATCTCCCATGTTCAGATAACGAAAGTGTACCTCAAGTGCACGAATCCAAGCCTCAGTAGCAAAAGGATCGGTGGGGGCAAAAAATTCTTTCGGCCCTATCCTCCGGAACTGGTCATATATGTCATGCTGTGGCCTAGGTGCCTGCTGTAACTGCTGTTGCAACTGCTGCTGCTGTAACTGTTGCTCGAAGAAACGAGTCATCTCCTCTAACGCACAAGTAGCAGTATCCCATGGAAGAGGTGGTGGGGTGGTGCGTTCCCTTCATGGTTCACACTGTTCTCGGCTTGATTTTCATTAACAAGGGCACGTCTAGGAGGCATTTTATCTAAATGTTTTCCAAATTCTAACGTAACCAACATGCATTTTAAATCTAATTTTTCTAATCATGTGACATATCCTTACTCATTTAGCAATTTAAGCATGCAAAGCATATATACTCAAAAAGATAGTAAACATGTATCGTGAACATATTATTCATGTCATCATGCAGGTAACATCATACGGAGTCATATAAAGCATGCAAAACTTACAAATTTGAGGCTTGACGACTGATCTTTCCGGCGCTGATGGTGGCACAACCTTTTATAGGACCTTTTCTCTGATACCAACTGAAACGTCTGCTTATTCGTTTTGCTTAAACAGTACTAGAAATTTTTTTTTTCTCAAAGCTCTCAAATATTCGGCCACTACATATACATATACATAAAATACTTTTGCACCATTTTAAAATAAAACCTCCAACTAGTATTTGAAAATCCAAAAGAAATAGTTGAAACATGAAAACGTTAAACGTTTTACCAAACCTAAAAAACAATTATTTTGAAAAGTGTCATCATCTCAAAAACCACTCAAAAGCATAAATAAATAGTCTTAAAATCTTTAACATAAATCATAAACTCAAATCATAAGTGCAGAAAATATAGAAGCGCTGGTCCTCGGATCATGTGCACCTTCAGTCTAGTCAAATCAGACATCCAAGCCTCGCTCTACATTATTATCATACTCACCTGCATCAATCACACCTAGTGAATCTAAAAACTCAACACATCATATCCTTGATAAGAAGTAATACATATACAGATCACATACAACAGTGAAAAATACTTGTACTTGAAAAACATTTTCATAATAATGTGCATCTTTAAACATAAATATTTTCGTAAACATTTTCATATCAACATATTCATATTCATATTCATATTAACATATTCATATTGATATTCGAGTTTGTTGAATTCAGATCATGATTGTGACTCGTATTTTTAATCGTATTGGGCGATGGATCCATCTAGAGAAAACCACAGTAATGGGCGGCGGGACACCAGCAACACTATCACCATTCAACTGGGCCTTGGCCAACGTATCAACATATTTGTATTCGTATCCGTATCCAAGGAAACACGATCGTCGGGCTCCCGTTGGAACCATAAACCTCACGATATTTCCAACATAGTAGTATAATTCGGTGAGCCCGAAAATCGTATCTACAGGGAAACGAACGTAATTACAAGTCCACTACCATAGCTTTTTGTTTTGTTTTTTTTCTTTTTGTTTTAATTGTTTGAATCTTTAATTGGTAATTTTTAATTGTTTAAATTTTAATTTAAATAGTTGAGATTAGAGGATCCACTCTTGGTATTTTAATAAAATTAACATTAATGAACATTATTGAAATCCACATAATAAAATGGTTCCAATATATTAAATAATCATATTTATATTATGTTATATATTATTATCTTATAAGTATAAAATATATACCAAAACATATAAATGTTGTCAAGTATTGTGCTCTATATATATTTGTAAACAATAAATCAAGGTTCTCACTTTAAATGGTTGGTAAAATCAAACTAACATTTAAATGGTACCAAGAAATTAATATTATGATATATCCATATATAATAAATCAAGGCATCCACTCTAAATGGTTGGTACTACCAAACTAACCTTTAAATGGTTCCAAAAATTTAATATTATGATATATTCATATATAATAAATCAAAACATCCACTTTATTTGTTGCTTAATTTTTTGGTCCCTCGACTTCCACCAGTAATTTTCATGCATTAGTTAACTTAATTACTGTTTTAACTCTACAACAGAAAATGTTTTTTTTCAAATATACGACGACGCGAGTTCAAATAAAAGTTTCGTTTCCAAAGATACTCAGTATTATATTATAAAAATATAATTATTAGTCGAGAAACCACAATAAACACATTGTTTACTAACTTCATATATTTATATTGTAAATTTCTGTCATAGCAAAATACATCATCATATATTAGTTTAGATGCATATCATATTACAGATTAGTGCTCGAATAATATTACATAACAAAATACTTCGAGCCTATCTATAGTTCGACGATAATATTCTTAGTTCAATATATATCTCTTCTCAAAAGGCATATGGGAACATATGCAGTCCAGGTGACTCTCACTGCGATGAATGGTATCACAGGCTCTGTCCCCAACTCCACTAGTAAACCAGGACAGTCATAAAATACTTCCTTTACCAATGTCAACAATCCATCTACGAGAATCACTATATAAGAGCTCTTCTGAGACCAGTCATCTCCCAATAGAACTATGTATGTTATCTTTTTGTAACACCTCTGGCCGGTTTTAATAAAATAGCAGCGGAAATAAAAATTTTCTTTGAAGGGAGGAAGGATTTAAAATACATTACAATATATAAACAAAAGTTAATACATGATCAATCAAATGAGGCAACAAAATACAAAACATCATTTTTGTGATCATGTCAAAATACTTGCAAAATAGTCTTCTTCCTTCTCTCTTTTATGCATATGATCCCGGCTCCAATCAACGTCCCGGCCCGTCACTCTTATCTGCATCACATGAATAACTGAAATGAGTCTGAAACTCAGCAAGTGGACCTCTTACATAGCAATGTACATATACCATACTCTGTAAAACGTGGCTTTGAAAACATTAAATACCATCAACTCTGAAACACGAATATCATAGAATGAATAACAATAACGATGGTATTTCTCTTTTCTCTGTTGGATTGATATCTATATAGTATCTCTGTCTCTGTGCCTCTATCCCATCGATATGAATCGATAACTCTGAGGGATATAAGCCTATGGTCGTTGATCAACTTATTGCATGCAATCTCTGACTATGTATCTATCAATCCAATAAAACATTTAAACTCTCTCTTGGACATTAAATCAAACACTTTGAATACTATCTTTTCTCTTGTATTCCCTTTGACATGGTTGAGACATAAAATGCCTCTATAATATACAACCAAGTGTAATAATACATAACATGAATCAAGTGAAGGGAATAGCACATTAAAACCATTGAAACACCATACATATATTATCATGTGAGCACAAGAAATGAAATTCCACTTACAACACTTGCAACACTTGCTACTATACTCTTGGTACACAACCTACAACAATAAACCATAAATAGAATCATCAATAACCCAATAAAAACAAACCCATATCATTTCATCCATAAAACCAACACCATCAACAAACCCATGATTTCTCCAACACCAAAATCCAACAATAAACTATACCACAAGCTTACCTTAGCTTCTTGAACCAACAAGAACCTTGATCTCACTTCAAAAACCCAACAAATAGCCTGAATCAAAGAAAAGAAATGAAGAAATGAAGAAACCCTAGTCTCCCAAGAGCTGAAAATCAAGAAGTGAGGGGAAAAGAATGAGAAAAATGAGACCAACTCATCCATTTAAACACTAAAAACCAAAAAACACGACTTTATTGTGCTTGGCGCTCGGGCGGTCATAAATTACCGCTCGGGCGTGGACCATACTGTCCGATACCAAACTTCCAGAATTGGTGGCGCTCGGGCGGTCATTTCTTACCGCTCAGGCGCCGCTCTGCGCACAGCCGCCTCAAAGATTACCTCCGAAACGCCTCTTCCCAACATAATTTGAAAAAGTGGTGAACATGAAAGTTGTAGCTCTATGTCTTGGCTTGCATCTCCAATTAGCCTCATGTCATTTGAAGGTCTGAGTAAAACGTTATGCTCAATCTCCCAACATGTGTCACTGGAGGAACGACGACACACACGACAAACTTCGGGGCGCTTTTGGCTTGTCTTCCACAATGATTTGAACAAAACTCAAAACATGAAAGTTTCACCTCTATGTCTCATCTAACCACTCCAATTGGCCTCATACCAATTGGCTCAGCATACAAATTATCATGAATTTAATCGCACGACACTACAGTATCACCACACATCTTCTATAAACACAATACCATAAATCATAAATCTCAACTCTTAACATCAAAACTATCTTTAAACTTAACCAAGGAGTCAATAAACATACGAAATCTTAAACCGTATCGATCACCAAGCTTGGATATTACACTTTTCCTGATTACCAACCACACATAGAAGATAACCGCTCCTAAGGGGTGAGTAATAACCAAGTATATTAAAATCGAAATAAAAACAACATGCATTGTAATAAATGATATGTGTGATGCAATGCATGATCAGGGTAAATCTACATGCAGGGTAAACAGAATAACGGAAACCACACAATCGGTAAATGCAGCGTAATAATAGCTCGAGCAACTGGCAACGTTCGGCTACACTGCCGTAGTGACCACTCCTCCGTCAGTCTACTAACGTGAGCCGGTCAGCTTGCCAGGGACTACAGACATACTGCACCTTATATGCCTACAACATCTCTCGGGCTAGTTGCAGCTCCGTATCATCCCAAATATATCACCTTGATCATACACACAATATCAAAAAGGTCATCAATAGGATCAAGGTTAAAAATGAAATGCAATGTCGTGTCATGCATCGATGCTACATATATACATAAAATACATGTGTGTAAAATATATTTTATTTTCGCGCATCGATGTTTATGTAATACACAAATAATTCATGTAGACAAATAATCGAAATTCAACAAATATCAAATTTTACGGATACATGTTGTATATTACCCGGTAGTAACATACCTCTTTTTATTTTGATAATCCGACAATGAGGTGGATTAACTAAGGTAATATAAAATGGAGTCTTAATGCGTACAAGATCAATTATTATATTAAGTTATTAAGAAAATATTTTTATTTGTAAACTCTACGTTGCAAATATATTAGTATTGTTTTCATTCTATTAAAGTTTAGAATGTTACTTTTATATGCTGTAAGTAATAAATCCCCATAAGTACAATGGTAAAATAGATATAATATAACATGTTAAATATATATCTATATTGAGGATTGAAAATTGTAATGCCCGAATTTTGGAAGAAAAAAAAAATTAAATTGTGGCAGTAGTTGTGATGGTTTATGGCTTTACGTTATGGTATGAATGGTAATGAATGTTATAGAATGGAATAGATAATGGATGGGTAGAATCAAATGTTGAATTTGAGCTAAATAGGTAATGGAAGTGCAGAAACGGTATGAAAAATGTGACAGTAGTTGTGGTTTTTAGCATAATGTTTTGTGTATTGATCCAATTGATGTGAGGCTACTTTTATTAGAAAAATAAGACATAAGGCTATAACTTTTTTATTTTGAGTTTTGGTCAAATCATTAGGGAAGACGAGCCAAAAGCGCCCCGAAGTGTGTCGTGCATATCATCGTTCCTACAATGACACATGTTGGGAGATTGGGCTTAACATTTTACTCAGACCTCCAAATGACATGAGGCTAATTGTAGATGCAAGCCAAGATATAGGGCTACAACTTTCTAGTTTCTCCTTCAATCCAATTTCTTCCAAGACATTAATCTTTGATTGAAGCCTTAATCTTTGCTTGGAGATTTAAAGTTCTTCTCCTCAAGAGTTTAGAAGCAAGGTAAGAAAGCTTATTTCCTTGAGTTAGTAATTGAAGAGAAAACAATGTGTTGTTTGATTTGATTGTTGAGGTAAAGTTGTTAATATAATGATTGATGGTATTATTATTGTATGTATTGATATTTTGAAAAGAAATGGAATTGAAGACAAGGGCAAAGTAGAGGAGCTAACTCTTTAGCACGCACGTCACGTGTTTGACAAAATGATTCAATGAATGTTTTTATGTCATATTACGGTTAGGAAATTATATGGATTCCTTTTTTACACAATTGTTGGGATTTGAGTTTTCTTGAATATCAAAATTGCGGATCTTGATTCGAAGCATTATTGAATTAATTATGAATTTTGTACAGAAATTGCTCTGTTTTGATAAATGATCCGAGTTCTAGAGTTATAGTAGACTTCGAAGGTTCAAAACTTCTCACCTACACATTTCGATCTTTTTTTGGTAATATTTGATATGTATGTTACGGTCGATAACATACGAGGTAAAAGTATCATTTTTTATTTTAAATTGAAAATTTTATGGCTCGATGAATTACTTTTGATTTTATGATGATTGTGGCCTTGAGATGAGTTTATTATTATATCGAAATGATGATATTGATTTACATCATTATATTGCATATTGAGCCACTTGTCGATTCAAATTTGATATGGCGGAGGTCACCTTGATTTATTGATTTTTTGGACGTATGGGGCTATAGTTGAGTTGGCATAGTGTATGCGGAGGTCGCTGCTATGGCCTGAACACTCTCCATAGGCGCACCATAGTCTTGGGATTGTAGAACACAGCAACCCACCTCGAGCGGATGAGTCGGTGGATGTTGCTGGGGGATTCTCTTTCCTTGGGTACCCTATGACCAGATGATTCACTTGATCTTGAGATTTATTGATAACCCACAGCTTCTGATCATGCATTGCATTATATTGCATCTTTATGAAATTATATGAACTATTTGTCATTTTAAATCTCATATGTTATTGATTGTATCATACTGGGTTTATACTCATCGGCACGTCGGCTACATCTTGTTTTCATGTGCTTGACGGTAGGTGAGGCGAGGCTTGGGATGCCAGAGTCCAGCTCCAGGCGAGGAGATACGAGTTAGAGTGGGATTCTCGGGTCTTAGGAGCTATTTTATGATGTTGGGATTACATTGGTTCATTAGTTTATTTTGGCATGTTGAAAATTATATTTCTAATATTTGAGACATTTAAATTATATTGACGATATTTATGTGAATTTGTGAACCACAAATTATGTATTTTACTCAATCATTTGGTTTGTTACAATTATAATTATTAGTATTAGATATCGGACCCGGGGCCCCACAAAAATAGTAAGTCTATAATAAATATGAATAGATTTAATTTGAGTTCCTTCTTAAATACTGTAAAAAATTTTGTTGACTTAAAGTTTATGGTGTTTCGTAAAATATTTAGAAGAAACATATTATCAAATACAAGAAATGAAATATTTCATACCTTCTCCGAGAGCTTCCAATAATGCTGGAGAGTTGTTTCACTTTGTTTGTTATTATTTTATTATTATTATTATTATTATTTGAAGGGGGCTTCTTCCTTCCTTAGTGTATAGGTAAGGTTATCCATACAATGATTGAAATGGCAAGTTGTTTTCTTTTTACATCTACAGGGTAATTTCTTANAAATTTCATTTTATAGTTATTGGCTATGTGTATCCACTTCATCTATACATAGCATGCGATATACATGTATGCACGTATAGAAATATATATATATATATTCTAGTTTCCTTAATTTATATTTATTGATTTTCTTGATGTGATTCACAATAAATTTTAGGGCCTTACACTCATCCTCCCCTTAAATAGATTTCTTCCCGAAATCGAAATGGTAATAATCCTACGACCATGTATAATAATAATGAAATTCATACCTAGTTGAACAACTGAGGATATAACTGGCGCATTTGACTCTCTAATTCCCAACTAGACTCTTCTACTCCGTGACGAGACCATTGAATACGTACCAGGGGAATTGTTTTGTTACGCAAAACTTTTTCTTTCTGATCCAAAATACAAATTGTTTGCTTGACATATGCTAGTGTCGGGTCTAATTCAACTTCATCTGGCGGCATAACATGATTTGGATCGGGTTCATATTTCCGTAGCATGGAAACGTGAAACACATTATGAATTTTTTATAATGCAGGTGGTAATGCCAACCGATATGCCAAACTTCCCACACGTTCTAGAATTTCGTATGGACCAATGTAGCGCGGTGATAATTTTCCTTTCATGCCGAATCGAACTGTTCCTCTGAATGGTGAAATTTTTAGAAATACTCGATCTCCTTTATTGAATTCAAGCGGTGTAGAACCCGTAACTTAGACTACGTATAAGTCATGCATAATTCTAGTATTTAAATTAAAATGATTTTTATTGCATGAGTATTTAAATTTAATTATTTTACGTAGTAGTTTAACTTTATCATTTCAGTTAATTCAGTGAGGCCGGACTGGAGTAGGAGCTTTGAGATAAAATTTAAGATTTAGAAAACATTCCCAGAATTTATTTTAGCTAGCAAGTAAGTTAATTTAAGTTAAATGAAGGTTTAAGGAATTATTTATACAACTTGAAGTGAGTAGGAAATAAGTTTATTTAAGTTACATAATTAAGGGGTAATTCACTAAATTAATTAAAGGATTAGTGAG
>NC_133310.1:13757152-13793082 GCF_012295235.1 Primulina huaijiensis | reverse complement strand
GTTGCTTACACACGTTGATTTGCTAGGTAGTAAGTTGAGGATAAACGTGGTGTGCTATAATATTTGAATTACTATTACTTGGTGAATTAAGAGGGTAAATGAATACACCATGAAGTGTAGTTAAGAATGGCTTAAATGGGGTGCTACTAACATTTTTGAATTTGTTTAGGCATGGACCGAAATTCACCCACCATTTTGCACTGTATGACCTTGATTAATTATTGTATTACATTGCATGGTTTAAAATTTTTTTTTAGGTATTTAAATGCTATGTTAAATTTCTTGACTATATTATATCTAGATTAATTTATCCACACTTGTTTACATATTTTAATTTAAGCTTTAATTAAGTATTGAACCTAATAGGATTTATTTACTAACTTGACTCCAATTAATTTAATAAATTCTAAAACATTCTTTTTCTTTAAATTAAATTATTCCTTGACTTAGATTAAATTTAGGAATATTTTTCTTATTATTAATCTTATTTCTAATTTCCAAACTCCGGTCCGTCCCGCGTATTTAACTGAAAAGATAAAACTAAACTTTTACATTTAAAATAAATAGTTATGACTTGTCAAATATCAAAATGAATTAGACCCTTCACATATATATATATANATTTTTCTTATTATTAATCTTATTTCTAATTTCCAAACTCCGGTCCGTCCCGCGTATTTAACTGAAAAGATAAAACTAAACTTTTACATTTAAAATAAATAGTTATGACTTGTCAAATATCAAAATGAATTAGACCCTTCACATATATATATATATATATAAATCATTTTTAAATTTAAATATTAATAATTATGCATGGCTTATACGTAGTCTGATTTTCGGGTCGGTACATGCACACTCAGCCTCCCTTCAATGAGTCGTCAAACCAAGCTGAGTCACCGACATCGAATATCGACCACAGGTCAATCTCGCCCTCAAACCTTCCCAAACATGTCCAACTAGCCCCGAAATTACTTGAAGAGCAAATATGTTGTTGTTTTGGTTGCTTTTCCTCTTTGCTTTGTGTCATCCTTTTAGCAATATTAGTTTTAATTATTTCCAAGTAAGATGCATTGCTGAACGTGTTTCTATGTTAGAGCACTATACGTTTGGATCGTTTAAGCTGCTACTGTTTCTGGGATGTTAATCGTGGGTTTATATATGACGTATCTTGCTTCTGACATGAGTTGTCACAGTTTTTTTGCTTGGAAAATGTATGATACGATTGTAACAATCTTTGCATTTGAAGCAAGTTAATGCAAGATATATACATTTGGTTATACCCACCAACCATGACACTTGATTTCAATGCGGGTTAGTAATGCATACTCATTTTTTTTCAAGGTATTGATCCTTTGTGACATCCTTTTTAATATTTTTCAATAATATTAAGCACAAAGTACCAGTTGTTTTTAAGATAGTGCATATGCTTCTTCAGATGTAATGTACTTGTCATTATTAATGTAGCACATGAAATGAATGTATGTATCCTTCCTATTTTGTTTTATTAATGTGTCTACTTTCGTACGTATGATTTTTATAACTGGCACATGAGTCCTATTTTCCACCATAAAATGCGTTATTCTAGCATTTATGTAAATGAATGAACTTGATAATTATTACATGCATTTAAATTATCCAACTACCAAAAGATTTCATTTTGAAGAATCTTATTACTCCACGTTTCAAATCAATTTAACTCAAGTTTGACATTTGTGTTTTGACTGCCTTTAATGAGTTAGTTGTGATTACATATTCTCTATTTAAAGCTTACAAACGTAAGAGATGAAGTGCATAGAGGAGACCTAATATTATATTCAAATATCGTTCTTCCTCATCTACTTGAATTTGAGAATGAGTAAGAAAAAGAAACAAGCTTCTGATGATAGTGTTACAAGTAGTTGGAAATATCTATTGCCCAGTTACTGGAAAGAAGACTTCGGGTACGTTTATCTCACTTCAGACGACGAAATTGAGATTTTACCATCCCCTCCCAAACGCAAAAAATCCATTTGTGCCCAAGATGTAGCTGTTTCGTGTGCAGAGAGAAAATCTCATGTGATAACGAGAGGCTGACAGCAAAGAATGATGTGCTTCTACATGTTGAAACTGGTGGCTGTAGTCGGATGAAGACTTTGCATTGCACGGTGAGCGGTGTGGGTAACGAGTGCGATTTCAAAACAACTGATATCCAAAGCTCACAGTCTAGTTGCTCACCTGTGAAAAAAAATGGCTGAGAGTCTTGTTGGATATTTAATCTCATGGTGTGTGTGACCTTTTTTTTTTTCTTTTGTGGCTTCTCAACAATGTCTATATGTTATGGTAGATTGAAAGTTGACGTAAGTTTGCTGCGGTCCTTTTTGTGTATTTGTTGTAAAGCTTGTGGTAAAGGTTTGCACACACCTTATTAATGGTTAAGTACAAATGTATTTGCTATATTGTGTCATAAGAATTATTAATTATTAATGCGTTTTATTTTAGTACGTGTGAGTGCAATCTTCAATTTCTCATTTCTCACACAGTTGCTTATTCATCTTCCTGTTTTTTTATTTAAAATCTTTGAAACCACGTTGAGAAGCACAATTGTACGAAAACGGTACGTGGAAGCCTACAACTTGACTTTCAATTCGATTGTCCATGCACAGCGAAGGAATTCTTGTGCTATCAAACATGTCTGGTGCATATAAAAAACAAGTTACCAAATGGGTCATCAAAATACTGGTGAATCGTCATCAAAACATATATAGCATTAAAAGTTGTTTAATAAAAAGGCTGGCATCATATGGCCAATTACTTGTCGATAAGGCAAGCGTAAACCACGTGTAGGTGCATGGTGGGGATTATATTTAAATACATCTTCATCGCCAATCTCCATTCGTTTCCATTTCTCCTTTCGAATTGGTACAAAAGTTTAGATATAATATAAATAAATTTATTTTTATATCTTGGATGGATCATGTGTAGCGCACCCATTTTGCTAAAATAGTTGTTTATTCATGTTATATCATATTAAATATTTGATGATACCTATATCTCATATTATTTAATAAAAATTATGAAAGTTTATAATTGTTTATAAAGAGTCATTAAACTCATACAACAAATTTAGTTCAACAAATTGTAATTATGCATCTCTGACTCGACTCATGAAAAATATTATTTTTTAGTCTATATTCTACGTCTATTAATTCTCTTCATAACCCAACATCAATGTATAATTATAAGTATATCATATTTTTATGAAAATTTAGATCAAATATTGTTGATCTAAAAGCTGCACATATATTACTAGATACAAGTAATCTGAAAATTCTATGAACAAGACATTCACTTTCTGGAATACCATATAACATTTCTTCCCCAAATAAATCCATATACATGTGCCAACAAAGTGGAAGTCACATATCATGACGCAGCACAGTTATTTCAACATAGCAAAATACAAATATTTCAATACCACATGAACAAAAGGGGAAGGTAAAATAGAAAGCAACAAGATAATACGAACACAGCACTATCAATCAGTTTTAGTAATCCTTCGCACAAACGATAATTTTTCATCGTCGTGAAGGCTGAAGAACAATGCTAACTTCTTTGGTTTCTCTATCAATATCTCTGCTGCAATTTGCTTCTCACCCTTGCTTAGTCCAGGAATCTTTTGTAACACTTCCAGTACGTCCTTTGAAACAGGCATCGCGATCTCGTAGTCATGACTAAGACGCTTACCAAGATCAGCTATTGCCTCTTTTGTCATAGCAGTAAAGTTATTGATGGCATCAACAAAATAATTCTTCACCTTGTGTTGCTTGTTTTCGTTTATTTTTAGCTACCTTTTGGTTCTTCGATGCTGTGAAGGAGTTAGTATTTGCAACAGAATTAGACTCACCACCACCCTCCATGTTCAGAGGTATGTCTTCGAATCCTATATTCACGTCACCTCCTATGACATCCTCGATGTTTAGAACTTGTTGAACTGCAGTTAAGAAAGTTGATGTTCTCTCCCCTGTTGCACGATCAAATCCAAAAATTTCACACCAATCTGTATAATGTGGCCATGACTTGAATCGCCATGTTTTGACACTACTATCAATCTGTCAATTATATTTTAAATAAAAGAGATTCAGTTTTATAATTAAAATATCTTACACAAAATATATGTAATGTAAAATAAAAACGTAAACAAATAGTTTACGTTCAAGTAATCGTCACCTTAACAAATGCGTCCCACGTTTCATCTGATGCCTCGATCATTTTTTGTGTATCATTCCACCCCATTCCACTTCTACTCAACATGGTAACCAATGTGCCATGATTTTTTTTTCATACATGAATTTTCGAGTTGATATGTGGACAACCTCGTAAGTCGGTCCCTGGGAATATTTTCATTATTGCCTTCTCCAGAAAATTCAAGTAGCCACACTTGAAACCGTTCTCACTTTTCCATCCATTTGCAATTGCTTCTTTCAATGATTGTATCAATACTTCCTCCTCACGAGCACTCCACACCCGACGACTTTTTTCAGTTTTCTTCACCTTGTTACACATTGTACTGCTACATGTTCCAATGTCCATATTTACTTGTGTTCCTGTAGTACCTGCCAATAAGAAAATAATGACGAATTAAAGTAGCACATTGATTCATAGATTAAGAAGAAAATAACCATCTCCACAATGATAATAAAGAGAAAAATATAATGGCATAAATTTAGATCATGAATCACATAAAATATATACCCAACACTCGTGTCATCAGGAGTGCAACAACACAACTGTGATAACGACGAACAACTCTTGCTTGCAAGCAACACAACAAGTATTACAATACAGTTAAGTTTATGTTCTAGATTTGGTATGATACTTAATTATTATACATCGACATTGCAAGGTTATCTCTGCACAAATCCCAAGTTGGGGAAGACTCGATATTGTCAATAAATTCCTCTTCAGCAGCTTCTGTTGTGACATTAATTACTTCATCAACCCCTTCTAGTGGGTCTTCAGGCATTTCAAGACGGATGAAATTATGTAACAACATACATGCCAATATCATATGGTTTTGAACTTGCAAAGGATAAAATGTCGGACTCCGTAGTACTGCCCACCGTCTCTTTAATAGACCAAATGCTCTTTCAATTACATTACGTGCACGACAATGTTTTGAGTTGAAATATTCTTTGAAGTTTTGTGGACCTCTAACTCCAACTGCCCAGTCATCCATATGGTACCTTGTTCTCCTGTAAGGTGTTAAGAATCCATCGACGTTTGCATAACCATTATCACATAGATAGTACCATCCGGTAAAGTTTTGCCTAAGTTAGGAAAGATTTGGAATGAGCTACACACATGTTATAAGGTAGAAGTAACACAAAATTTAAAATATATAATTTGTGGTCCTTTCGTATTATGCACCAATTAACATGATAGAGTATTATAATGAAAAATAATTCACACCTCGCGGAACTTTTAGACCATCCTTGTGGGGCCCCTGGTCCGACATCTAATATTAATAATTATAAATGTAACAAATCAAATGATTGAATAAAATACATAATCAGTGGTTCACAACCGACATAAATATCGTTAAAATAATATAAAGATCTCAAATACTTGAAATATAAATTTTAACATGCCAAAATAAAGAAGTGAACCAAAGAATCAAACATCATCACATAGCTCCTAAGACCCGAGAATCCCACTCTAACTCGTATCTCCTCTCCTGGAGCTGGACTCTGGCATCCCAAGCCTCGCCTCACCTACCGTCAAGCACATGAAAACAAGAGGTAGCCGACGTGCCGGTGAGTATAAACCCAGTATGATACAATCAATAACATATGAGATTTAAAATGACAAATAGTTCATGTAATTTCATAAAGATGCAATATAATGCAATGCATGATCAGAAGCTGTGGGCTATCAATAAAGCTCAAGATCAAGTGAATCATCTGGTCATAGGGTACCCAAGGGAAGAGAATCCCCCAGCAACATCCACCGACTCATCCGCTCGGGGTGGGTTACTGTGTTCTACAATCCCAGGACTATGGTGCGCCTATAGAGAGTGTTCAGGCCATAGCAGCGACCTCCGCATACACTATGCCAACTCAACTATAGCCCCATACGTCCAACAAATCAATAAAACAAGGCGACCTCCGCCATATCAAATCTGAATCGACAAGTGGCTCAATATGCAATGTAACGATGCAAATCAATATCATCATCTCGATATCATATTAAACTCATCTCAAGACAACAATCATCATGAAATCACAAGTATTTCATCGAGCCATAGAATTTTCAATTTAAAATAAAAATGATACTTTTACCTCGTATGTTACCGACCGGAACATACCTTTCAAATATTACCAAAAGGAGATCGAAAGGTGTAGTCGAGAAGTCTTAAATCTTTGAAGTATACTATAACTCAAGAACTCGGTTCATTTATCAAAATAGAGCAGTTTCTGTACAAAATTCATAATTGATTCAATATTGATTCAAATCAAGATCCGCGAATTGGATATGCAAGAAAACTCAAAGCCCAACAATTGTTCTTCACAAAGTCTAGTCAAACAAAGTCGTTTATCCATTTGTTCATAATCTGAAACATACAACATCATTCTCACGAATTCTGCGTCAACACATTTCTAGCACACTTTATTATTTTGAGCATAACTTCCTCAAAATCCAATGGAATCAAGCCAATTTGTTATCATTTCGAAGATAACACAATGCTCTATAACTTTTATTCGAACATCAAATTCAGAATCCCAACCGATTAATACCAGAATTTGAATAAACATAAGGCATGTATACAAATCTGCACTAACTCAGAATTCCATACTAGTTTTAGTAAAAATTACACATCTCTCTCATTTCTTCATGGAATTGAGTGATTCAAGAACCAAATCGAAGCTAACTCAATGCTCTACAAGTTGGATGAAGACCATAACATCAAAATCAAAATATAACCGTCCCATATACCCGAAATACAGTAGGCATAAAAACTGATCTTGCACAAAAACAAGAAACCATGCTCATATTCATTTTAAATTAAAACGACTCAATTACAACATCTTCAACATCTTAATATCTCAAATATCAACTCAAATATCAATTCTAAACTTCAACCCATTTCTAAACTTGAATAAAAATGGAAAATACTTACATCCTCGTGAAGACTGTGATGAGAGGATCGCAAATCTAGCTTTATTTCATATTTTTACTTGAGCAATCTCCCATAAAATAAAGAAGGAATTTCGAAAATGGAAGGGAAGAAGGTTTCGATGGAGGAGAAATGATTGGAGGAGGTGAAAGTTGCCTTAAATATTGATTTTTCGCGTCTGTAGCGCCGCAGCGCCAAATTCCCGAACTATCAGCGCCTAGGCGCCACTATTCAAGCGCCGCAGCGTGTGAATAGTAACTCGTGAACAGTAACTTCTTTTTTTAAAAAAAAAAAAATAAGGCATTTCAATTTCTCCACTCTAAAAATAGATTTCGTCCTCGAAATCAAATCATCAATTTCAAGTCTACGATATGATGATCAATACCGAAAATAGAAGCATACTTCATTTGAATAACTCTGGATATTTATGTCTCATTTTTTCTTCAAATTCCCAAGTTGCCTCCTCGACACCATGTCTGTTCCACTGTACTTTAATCAACGATTTCAATTTATTTCTGAGTTGCTTATCTTTTCTATCTAGAATTTTAATCGGTCTCTCAATATAGTTCAAAGTCTGATCTAACTCAACCTCGTCAGGTAGAAGTACATGAGAAGGATCTGGATGATATTTCCTCAACATAGACACATGAAAAACATCATGAACACCTGATAATGCAGGAGGAAGAGCTAATCTATAAGCCAAATCACCAACACGTTCTAAAATTTCATACGGACCTACAAATCTTGGTGATAATTTTCCTTTCTTTCCAAATCTAACTGTACCACGGAAAGGAGATATTTTCAGAAAAACTCTGTCACCTTTCTCAAAAATTAATGGTCGTCTCCTGATGTTCGCATACTTAGCCTGCCTATCCTGAGCAGCTCGCATACGACTCTGAAACAATTTCACCTTCTCTGTCATATCTCTTATCATATCAGGTCTTACAATTGGTGCTTCAAATAAATCGTCCCAATACAAAGGAGATCGACACTTCCTGCCATATAGTGCTTCAAATGGTGACATTCCAATGCTCACTTGATAACTGTTGTTATATGAAAACTCGACAAGTGGTAACGAATCCTGCCAACCAATACCGAAATCCATCACTACAGCTCTTAGCATATCTTCTAATGTCTGAGTAGTACGTTCTGACTGTCTGTCTATCTGAGGATGATATGCTGTACTCCAATGCAAACGAGTACCAAGGCCTCTTGTAAACTCTGCCAAAAATGAGAGGAAAACCTAGGATCACGATCTGATACAAGGGACTTAGGCACACCATGCAATCACAATACTTCTCTGATGTACAATCTAGCCATCTGATCATGCCTATATGTCATCTGATAAGGAATGAAAAACGAAGACTTGGTTAATCTGTCAACGATAACCCAAATGCATCGCAACCCCTCGACGACCTCGGCAATTTCATGACAAAGTCCATGGTGATATGGTCCCACTTCCATTCTGGAACCTTAAGGCTATGCAGAAGACCTCCTGGTCGCTTCCTTTTTGCTTTCACTTGTTGACAATTCAAACATCGAGATACAAATTCTGCTATGTCAGATTTCATTCTTTTCCACCAAAATTGTTTCTTCAAGTCATTGTACATCTTTTTACGTCAAGGGTGTACACTAAACTTACTGCAATGAGCATCACACAAAATCTGTATCTTCAATTTTGAAATATTAGGAACTACAATACGATCATTCACAAACAAAATACCATCAGTATTGACCTGAAATTCTGACCGATGTCCTGATCTGACGAGTTCAACTGATTTCTTAATGCTTTGATCTATCCTTTGGGCCTCTTTAATTTTTACAAACAACTCTGGCTCCGCCTGAATCACAAATACTCTTACAGGTTGAGTATCTACCACAAAATCCAAACCAGAAAGACAACAGTCTTCTACTAGATCAGATACACTGCTAGTGATCAAGGACATACTGCATACTTTTCTGCTCAAAGCATCGGCTGCTGCATTAGACTTGCCTGGATAATATTTTATTTCGCAATCATGATAGTCTTTTAACAAGTCTAACCAACGTCTCTGTCTCATGTTCAGCACCGTTTGTGAAAAGAGGTATTTCAAACTCTTATGATTAGTGAATATCTCAAATGTCTCCCCATACAAGTAGTGACGCCAAATCTTTAGAGCAAAAACCACTGCTGCTAGTTCCAAGTCATGTACTGGGTATTTAGACTCATGTGACTTCAACTGTCGTGAAGCATATGCAACAACACGACCATGCTGCATTAATACACAACCCAGTCCTTGATGTGAAGCATCATTGTGCACTGTAAATCCTCCTACACCTGATGGAATAGTCAGAACTGGAGCACTAGTCAATCTCTTTTTAAGTTCAACAAAACTAGCCTCACATGCCTGAGACCTAATAAATGGTGCATTCTTTTGTGTCAGCTGGGTAATTGGCCTCGCAATCTTTGAGAATCTTTCAATAAATCTGCGATAATA
This sequence comes from Primulina huaijiensis, assembly GCF_012295235.1. Taxonomy (NCBI): domain Eukaryota; kingdom Viridiplantae; phylum Streptophyta; class Magnoliopsida; order Lamiales; family Gesneriaceae; genus Primulina; species Primulina huaijiensis. The sequence continues at coordinate 13,783,449 of NC_133310.1, read as the reverse complement.
TCCTGCCAAACCCATAAACTACGGACCTCAGGAACTGATGTCGGTCTAGACCAATTGATGACTGCCTCAACTTTACTCGGATCAACAGATATACCAGCACTCGAAATCACATGTCCAAGAAAAACCACTCTATCCAACCAAAAATCGCATTTGGATAATTTAGCATACAACTTTTCAGTTCTCAAAATCTGCAAAACAGCTCTCAAGTGCTCGGCATACTCAAATTCAGATTTTGAATAAATAAGAATATCATCAATGAAGATCACAACAAATTGATCTATATACCGTTGAAACACACGGCTCATCAAATCCATAAATACCGCAGGTGCATTGGTCAACCCAAAAGGCATTACCAAAAATTCAAAATGCCCATACCTGGTACGAAAAGCAGTCTTAGGCACATCTGCCTCTCTAACTCTTAACTGATGATATCCAGATCTTAAATCAATCTTAGAATATACTGAAGAACCCTGCAACTGGTCAAAGAGATCATCAATCCTTGGTAAAGGATACTTATTCTTTACTGTGACTTTATTCAATTGTCTATAATCGACACAAAGCCTCATAGACCCGTCTTTCTTCTTCACGAATAAAACCGGAGTACCCCAAGGTGAAACACTTGGTCTTATATATCCTTTAGCCAATAAATCCTCAAGCTGTTCCTTTAGTTCCTTCAGTTCAATTGGCGCCATCCTATAAGGAGCTCTAGAAATAGGCTGTGTACCTGGCATCAACTCAATGTTGAACTCAATCTCTCGGACTGGAGGAAATCCTGGAATTTCATCTGGAAATACCAAGTATGCAGTCAAAATAAGACATCTCCAACACAATACAATCAAGCTCAATGACATTATCCTCATAACGAAATTCACAACCACTTATCATTTCTGCTGACCTCATCACTTTGCCCAGTGGAGTAGAAATAGATAATGTAGATGATAATGGCATAGAATGCAGTGAAATGCAATAAGACAAAGTGCTCAGCTATGAAAGTATGTGATGCACCAGTATCGATCAAAACATAAGCAGGATAACCTGAGAGAAAACAATTACCTGCAATGACATTATCTGGAGCATTATGTGCCTCATCCTCAGTGAGTGCAAAAACTCGGGCCTGTTGTCTAGGTGGTTGTCCTACCCCGTGGCTACCACTCTGTTTGTTCTGATCTGACCGGTTTGACTGCTGATAAGAATGAACTGTTGGGGTCTGGCGGTTCTGGTGAGGTGTCCGTCTCGATGATTCCCCGCTCTGAGATATATCACTGCCACGATTAGGACACACTCGAGCATAGTGTCCCACCTGATTACACAAGTGGCAAGCTCCTGAGACTCCTCTACACTGATCGGTATAATGTCTACCACCACATTGACCACAATTCGAGCCTGAATAACCAGTGCTCTGAACTGAACCAGACTGTCTCGATCCACTAGAACTCGAAAAATTACTGCCATGCCTCTTAAATTGTTTCCCTCTAGCCCTAAACTGCTCCCTTATGTTGCCACTGTTACCGCTACTATTACCCTGCCTGAACTGCTGTCGATTCTGTGGCTGTTGGGGTCGTTGCATATACTGAGAACCTCTCTGCCTAATGATTCCGATTTCAGCTCCTTTGGCTCGATCAAGAGCCTCAGCAAAAGTGTTAGGCTTTCCAGTATTAACCAGGGTAAAGATATCAGAATTAAGACCATTTATGAAGTGATCGGCCTTAGCTTCTTCATCAGATGCTACATGAGGAGCAAATCTCAGTAAATTTGAGAACTTAGCGACATAGTCCTCAAAATTCAGATTTCTCTACTTCAAATTTGCAAACTCGGCTCCCCTATCTTTCCTGTATGATGTTGGAAAGAAACGCTGATAAAATTCAGATTTAAAGATATCCCAGGTAACAATCGTACCTCGACTCTCTAAAGCTTTCTTGGTCATGATCCACCAACTTTTAGCAACATCCAATAAATGATGAACAACTAACTTGATTCTACGATCATCTGGATACTCAAGAGATTCAAATAATTTGTCCATATTCTCCAACCAGTTCTCACACTCTAATGCATTCTCCGTAACCTTCAACTTCGGTGGGTGCAAAGACTGAAATCTGGCTAACAGTATCTCCATCGGAGTGTGAGTTATATCCATCTGAGTATGAGTAGCACTGCCCTGATCTTGTGCCACTGGTATGTTCTGTCTAGGTCTACCACGACCTCTACCTCGAGTAGCCATGTCTGATATACAATATATCAAACACATATAAAATCACAATATCATAATCATCTCAATCTTGTATCAATCATCTCTGGCTCTCGAGACTCAATAATCTCAAAAATCTCAAATAAAGCTCAACAATATAATATCTCAATTGTAATCATGTATTTCACAGTATGGCCCAATGAAAATGCTAGCAAATATATCATATGATCAAGCAATTCGAACTGACTCGATTTACCCTGTTCCCAAATATCATATGCTCTAATACCACCTAATGTGGGGCCCCGGGTCTTACATATAATATTAATTATTATAAATGTAACAAATCAAATGATTGAGTAAAATACATAATCAGTGGTTCACCAACCAACATAAATATCGTTAAAATAATTTAAAGATCTCAAATACTTGAAATATAAATTTTAACATGCCAAAATAAAGTAGTGAACCAAAGAAATCCAACATCATCACATAGCTCCTAAGACCCGAGAATCCCACTCTAACTCGTATTTCCTCTCCTGGAGCTGGACTCTGGCATCCCAAGCCTCGCCTCACCTACCGTCAAGCACATGAAAACAAGAGGTAGCCGACGTGCCGGTGGGTATAAACCCAGTATGATACAATCAATAACATATGAGATTTAAAATGACAAATAGTTCATATAATTTCATAAAGATGCAATATAATGCAATGCATGATCAGAAGCTGTGGGCTATCAATAAATCTCAAGATCAAGTGAATCATCTGGTCATAGGGTACCCAAGGGAAGAGAATCCCCCAGCAACATCCACCGACTCATCCGCTCGGGGTGGGTTGCTGTGTTCTACATTCCCAGGACTATGGTGCGCCTATAAAGAGTGTTCAGGCCATAGCAGCGACCTCCGCATACACTATGCCAACTCAACTATAGCCCCATACGTCCAACAAATCAATAAAGCAAGGCGACCTCCGCCATATCAAATCTGAATCGACAAGTGGCTCAATATGCAATGTAACGATGCAAATCAATATCATCATCTCGATATCATATTAAACTCATCTCAAGACAACAATCATCATCAAATCACAAGTATTTCATCGAGCCATAGAATTTTCAATTTAAAATAAAAATGATACTTTTACCTCGTATGTTACCGACCGTAACATACCTTTCAAATATTAACAAAAGGAGATCAAAAGGTGTAGTCGAGAAGTCTTGAATCTTTGAAGTATACTATAACTCAAGAACTCGGTTCATTTATCAAAATAGAGCAGTTTCTGTTCAAAATTGATAATTAATTCAATATTGATTCAAATCAAGATCCGCGAATTGGATATGCAAGAAAACTCAAATCCCAACAATTGTTCTTCACAAAGTCTTGTCAAACAAAGTCGTTTACCCATTTGTTCATAATCTGAAACATACAACATCATTCTCAAGAATTATGCGTCAATAAATTTCTGGCACACTTTATTATTGTTAGCATAACTTCCTCAATATCCAATGGAATCAAGCCAATTTGTTATCATTTCGAAGATAAGACAATGCTCTATAACTTTCATATAAACATAAGGCATGTACACAAATCTGCACTAACTTTGAATTCCATACCAGTTTTAGTAAAAATTACATATCTCACTCATTTCTTCATGGAATTGAGTGATTTAAGAACCAAATCGAAGCTAGCTTAATGTTCTACAAGTTTGATGAAGACCATAACATCAAAATCCAATTATAACCGTCCCATATACCCTAAATACAGTAGGCATAAAAACTGATCTTGCACAAAAACAAGAAACCATGCTCATATCCATTTTAAATTCAAACGACTCAATTACAACATCTTCAACATCTTAATATCTCAAATATCAACTCAAATATCAATTCTAAACTTCAACCCATTTCCAAACTTGAATAAAAATGGAAAATACTTACATCTTCGTGAAGCCCGTGATGAGAGGATCACAAATCTAGCTTTATTTCATATTTTTACTTGAGCAATCTCCCATAAAATAAGGAAGAAATTTCGAAAATGTAAGGGAAGAAGGTTTCGATGGAGGAGAAAGAGGATAAATGATTGGAGAAGGTGAAAGTTGACTTAAATATTGATTTTTCGCGTCTGTAACGCTGCAGCGCAATTTTCTTGCGCCTCAGCGCCAAATTCCCGAACTATCAGCGTATAGGTGCCACTATTCATGCGCCACAGCGCGTGAATAGTAACTCGTGAACAGTAACTTTTTTTAAAAAAAAAAATTTTATTTTATTTTTTTAAAATAAGGCATTACAATCCTCTCGGTGAATTGCATCTCTAAGAACCCTAGCATCTACCGCCGATCTTTCCCACCCTGTTAGTGCTTAAATAAAATCATGTTACGGTCGCACACTGCCAATACGTTAACAACTGTTGTTCCTTTCTTTGTTCTGTATCTTGGCTTGTCTTTATTAGGTACTTGAACATTGACGTAGGTATCGTCCGATGCTCCAAGACAACCCTACAAAGTTTGTGAAAATACACGACGACAATTCAGATAGATAACGACACTGGCTGTAGTTTGAAAACAGAGAAAAGGACCTGTAGGGACCAAGTGTTTAGTAAATGTTTATATCATTGTACCTTGAAAATTTTCCAAGCTTCGTTCGAGCAGTCTTCGGTCACTGGATCTGGCTTCACGAGAAGTAACGGGTGTAGTTTCAAAACACATCTTAGCACTTGGTGGAAATGAGCGCTGACAGTATGCACACTACGTAGGTAGTCATGGCCAATTACCCTATTTTTCTTGTGATGTGCTAAAATAGACAAAAACATGGCAACCTTTTCCTCAACTCGTACATACCTAGATTCCACTAGGCCACCGACATGGGTTAGGAGATAGCATAGACGTGCAAATGCATTACGAGTCATTCGCAAATTAACAATAAATTGGACATCTCCTATGTCAATGATCCTACATAAGTGGTTCACTTGAGCATTTATTCTTTCAGGATCATCATGCCTTACACATCTTCTATGTGTCCTACCCTTTTTTTTAGTTAAAAATTTGGCGTAGTAACGTGACACAATGGTCAGGAACACAAAGGAAGCTATAAGAATTTGTTGCAACACTAGCAACTCTTGTGTGTATCCATCTTCTTCACCCATGACACATAGATGTCTCTGTCACGTCATAAATTTTGTAGATAATACATATGAATGTCCAAATCTGAGTAATCATGCAGTAACATATTGAAAAAGTCGAAGTACACATCTGCAGTAATGAAAATCTAAACAGACCGTCGAGGTTAAGGATGGGGAACATAAGAAATAACACCACTGGTTGGAGATTGATGATGCAGAAGATTAAGAAAAAAAATACAGAAAAATAAGAAAAGGTTGCAAGTGGGAGCATGGACTTTGAATTCAAGACAAATATATCACAAACAAACAAAAAACAAGAACAAATCGTAGCTTTGACAGTAGGTTTTTCCTGTAAAATTTTAGATGCTCACCTCTACTTTTGAAGAGAAATTGTGTATTTCGACAACGCCTTCTTCAAAAGCGTCTCGCTCGGTCAACCCTGTTCTCAGAAAGCGATTGAAACTTCTTCTTGGCTCACAGTTTTTATACTTCTTTTTCCCCATTCTTTCTTATGCCGCAGCTTTCTCGTTCCCGAAAGACCTTCCTCATGTAGGGTTCTTTCTTTATTTTAATATGTTTATTTTTAACTCAGTACAATTAATGAGGGCAGTATGGGGAAATTAATTGAAAATCAAGAACACTGTACAAGCCGTGAGAACACATCTCAAGTGGGTGGTGTGATATCTTGTACTAAGATTTCAATATTTAATATCGGGCCTATGGACATGTTATATTTATAAATAAGTCAAAGGAACAAGGGATGAGAGCGTATGTGTGATCTTATCCTTCTCTCATCCACCGAGACAAACAGGGCCATGTGATTAACAATAAATTTTAGGGCCTTACATAATTTGATCCCAATTGTGAGATGATTTTTATCTCATGCTTGTCACCAATATTGTAGATATTATCATCAACTTTCTACAGGTCTAAGAATCATCTTAATCCCATTTGCAACGCTAATGTTATTCTTGTTTTATCGAACCTGTAAAAATAGTAAAAACTTATAATTATACAACAACTTATTTTTTATATAATTTATTATAAAATATATAATATTTAAACTTTTTATAAACAAAAACTATGAATTTATATTATAAAACATTTAATTAATGTACAATTTTTATGTTTATCACACTACCCAACCAGCTTATTGCTAGTCCCTAGCAATTTAAACGTTAATAGCAATACAAAACATATTGATTAATTTAAATAGAAATGTAATCGGAACTATCCAAGTGTTTAAATTAAATTTGAAAACTTTCAAGGTTATATCAAGATCATCATATTTATAATTTATGAAATAATCTGAGCTGATCAATTCAAAGCTTATTTTGAGGTAATTAGATGTACATGGTCTTCAGATATTCCTAATAAGAGTCTCAACTCCATATCCTCACAGGTTAATAAATGTTTCAATTCATGGGAACTATTTCTCTCATGGAGTTGGAATACATATAAATGCTCAAGAAAATGGTTTACAGAATGCAGACAGTCAAACGAGCCAAACTAATCAAAAGATAGGAAATCCATTGATTCAAAATCTAGTTATTCTTATTATATATATATAAATATTAATATATATATATATATATATTTTCCTTATTTTTTTACAACATCACGGAATCAGACTAAGTTTATGCTTCTTGACCACATGTTTATTTAATTTGGACAATATATTTCTCTCTTTCTATTTATTTTCTTTTTTTTTCTTCTTTTTTTTATGAGAGATAAATGGGTCGTCGCATATAACTTTAAAATTACATAGGTCTTCAACATTTTTTTTCTCTTTTTTTTTCAGGAAATATCATATATTTTTTTTTCAAAATAAGAACTCAAAATCTAAACAATAGATAGCCTATCTAATGATCAATAAAGGCATCGGAAGCTGTTTTCTCAGTCCTCTCCACTCACTCACAAAATATGTGTGAGTTTAAAATTTTAGGCACTCTTATAAGTTATATTTTGGGTCATTTACTTTAATACCTGATTTTATCACAATGGTTAATCACTCAAAAAGATTGCATAAATCATATTTTTATAGTGATCAAAATATCAAAATTGACTTTTTTTTTCAAATAAAAATTTAAACATCCTTATATAGATTAATACATGTTTTAATTTAAACCTTTCAAACATGTAATGTATGATATTTTTGCAAAAATTACTAAGATACAAACAATAAACATGGTTTTATTTTAAAATAATATTTTTTTAAATATATATATTTTTAATTTTTTTTAATATTTTTTTTAGAAGTTTGTTTTCCCCCTAATCAGAATATGACATTGTACCTAATGTCAAAATGTAAGGCCCGAGATTATAGCATTGTAATACGAGATTATTTAAATGACGAATTGATGCGATCATGGAAAGCCAAGCTCCGAGCAAGGAGTGGGAAAGTATGGGAGTGTGGAGTCCAGAAGACCTCGCGCACTTGCGCGGAGACGAGGCGCGCATATGCACGGAGACGAGGCACGCATATGCGCGAGCAGGTGGATTTCCAAGCGCCGAGACAGAGTGTCTCGCGCATATGCGCGAGCATTGGATTCGCATATGCGCGAGAAGTGTTGAATGAAAAAAATGACACATGTCTTGCCATGCATATTAACATGTAACCAATCTCCATTCCATTCGGATGTTCAGCCAAGAACCGAGACTTCCATGGAAATCCTCAAGCTTTTCATATCTTATAATTGTGATTGTGCAAAATCCGGCCATCCGATTTTCGATCCGAGCATAGTTCCGTGCTTCTCTGTTCAAGATTTTCGAAGGGATGTAAGTTTTATTTCTTTCCTGCATGGTTCGAAATCTAGGTTTTGGAGAAATCATAATTTGATTGATGTTATATGTTCTTGAGATTATGATAAGCATATAATCGAAACCGGATCGAAGAACGGATCGTGTATGCAATTGTTATCATTTCTCCAGCCTATGTTTGCATAGGGTTGTGAAGATTTTGGAATTGTTGTTTATAGTTTCTGATGAGTATGAGTTGTTTATATTCGCCTATTGTTGTTTGAGTTGCCGGGTGTCTCGAAATTGTGTCGTTATGCCGTCGAAACGTGATTAGATTGAGTATTGATCGAATCAAGTCTTGCTTTGAGTTGTATATTGATGTTATGCCTCTCAAATACGTCATTCCAGATTTTGTATTGAAGGCTTCGAACTCTAGAATTCAACTTCGAAACCGATAGAAGAAAGATAAAAGTTGCCAAGCTTTTATACCATAAAGAGTGAGAGGTGTTGAACAAGACGTAGATCGGTTTGAAACAACCTTGAATCACGAAAAGAAAAGAATAAATCAATGTTAAACCGGGATAAATAACTTGAGTAAGATATAACTTGAGTTCCCAAAACCACATACTAAATTGTTATTGCTTTGATGTGTTTGAACTTCTCGAGATTAATATGCTTAGTCTATTGAGTTATAGAAAAGCATGTATTATGAGGTAGACATCTTCAATGAGTCTTTGGTAGAGGTGCCAAGTCACTGGTCTTTTAGTTTATATCGATGCTCTTAGGAGAAATATCGACTCCTATTGTACACACTCGATATAGTGGGCCGAGGTCTGGGAATAGGGACATACCACCACCTCGAATGGGAGAGTAGGTGGGAGACTTGTTACGTTCTTATTCAAACCGGGATCCCTAAATAAGAATCGAGTCAAAGATTAAGAGTTAAAGAGTTTGATTTAAAGCTTTGTATCTATTCATATTTTCTTAGACTATGATACATGTTGTTTAACAAAATGTTTTGTGCTTTTGTATATGCTCGTATGAAATGCATGTATATGTTGTTTATACTGGAAAATATATTTCTCACTGGAGTTATCCGGCTGTTGTTGTGTTTGTATATGTGCTTGACAACAGGTTGGACATGATCAGAGTCGAGAAGAGGATGAAAGATCGAGATTAGAGTGGTGATCCGGGCTTAGAAAAAGATCTAGTTGTTCACCACTTGCTATGTGGTTGTTAAACACTAGTTTCTTATGACTTTATTTTGAATAAATTTTGCATCTATGATCATGTTGTAGATATTGAACTCAATCTTATAAATTGAATAAGATGGAGCATAACTTGTAGTATTTTGGACACTTGTTTCTGAGGTGCTCGGTTTTAAAAAAAATATTTTGACCTAGTTTATTTAATTGATCCATTTAATCCTAATGATGAATTGAAGAAAATGAGTCAGCGTCCGGGTTCCCACAACATGTGGTATCAGAGCTATATGTTCCTTAGACTGAAATAGAAGTGAGTGAATGTGGGTACTTTGAGTCTTCTTTCTTGCTTCTATTGTACTAGCATGCGATTAATTAAAAAGTTATATGCTAGTATAACAGCCTGTTTTATTGCTTTAGAAAGTACATGTTTACCTGATTATCTGATTTTATTGGAAACGTGTATTATTGGAGGATGAATCAGAACCGATTCTTGATCAGAAATATGATGATCAGAGGAGGACTGAGACAGATTTGCTAGATTTGATTACTAACCATTTTGATAATCAGATATGCCTCCTCGAAGAGCTCCAGAACAGGGTAGTACTTCAAATAATCCGATGGATGTTACAGCGACACCCATGGAAACTTGTTGTCACTTTGATTGTTGCACTCCCAAGAGCAGGTTGTCCACAAGTAGTATAATTCGGTGAGTCCGATATCGTATCCACAGGGAAGATAAGCTAATTACAAGTCCACTACAATGTCTTTTTTTTTTTTGTTTTTGTTTCTTTTTAATTTTAATTGTTTGTATCTTTAATGGGTAAATTTTAATTGTTCTAATTTTAATTTAAGTAGTTGAGATTAAAGGATCCACTCTTGGTATTTTAATAAAATTAACATTAACGAACAATTTTGAAATCCACTTAATAAAATGGTTCCAATATATTAAATAATCATATTTATATTATGTTATAAATTATTATCTTATAAGTATATAATATATACCAAAACTTATAAATGTGGTCAAGTATTTATTGTGCTATATATATTTGTAAACACTAAATCAAGGTTCCCACTTTAAATGGTTGGTAAAACCAAACAAACATTTAAATGGTATCAATAAATTAATACAATGATAGATTCATATATAATAAATCAAGGAATCCAAGTTAAATGGTTGGTAAAACCAAACTAACATTTAAATGGTTCCAAGAATTTAGTGTAACATATAGCAACAATAAATCAAAACTCCCACTTATAAGTAGGGTATAAAAATGCTTAAAGAAATAAATATAACATAAACAATAAATAATGATTAAATAATATAAAACATAGATTCTTACCTTTTAATAACCTTATTATCATGCCAAGAGTTTCACCTTATCATCTCAACTTTAGGAAGTTAGCTATTCATTATTCAAAGTGTAAAACTTTGAATATGAAATTAACATGCTAATTGTATTTAAATGAAGAAATAAAGGAAAAATATAGAGAGAAATATTATGCACTCAAAAGTTTGTTCATAGAATGAGGGATATCTCAATACATTACAATGTATTCCTATTTATAGCCAAATTTGGGGAGACAACCACAAATAAAATATTATTTTTTTACACATAAGTCTTCATTGGTGTTCCAAGATATTATATTATATTACACATCACTTTTGAAAATCTTCTTCTCCGAATTCGCTTCTTCACATAAAAAGAAACATGTGGATACTTGAGTTATCTAGTTGTGGTATTTTTTTTAAAACCATTTGACCAAGTAATTTGAGAGATATGGTCAAAATACTAGAGCATGGTAAAACTACAACTCCTTTGGTAACTTCATTTGTTACTTAATTTGATCCCAATTGTGTGAGGATTTTTATCTCATGCTTGTCAACAATATTTTAGATATTATAATCAACTTTCTACAGGTCCAAGAATCATCTTAATCTCATTTACAACGCCAAGTTTATTCTTGTTTTATCGAACCTGTAAAAAATAGTAAAAACTAGTAATTACACAACAACTTATATTTTATACAATTTATTATAAAACATATAATATTTAAACATTTAATAAAACAAAAACTATATAATTATATTATAAAACATTTAATTAATGTACAATTTTTATATTTGTCACACCTCCCAACCAGCTTATTGCTAGTCCCCAGCAATTTAAGCGTTAATAGCAATACAAAACATATTGATTAATTTAAATAGAAATGTAATCAAAACTATTTAAGTGTTTAAATTAAATTTGAAAACTGTCAAAGTTATATCAAGATCATCATAATTATAATTTATAAAATAATGTGAGATGATCAATTCAAAGCTTATTTCAGGTAGTTAAATGTACACGGCCTTCAGAAATTCTTAGTAAGAGTCTCAACTCCATATCCTCACAGGTTAATAAATGTTTCAATTTATGGCAACGATTTCTCTAATGGAGTTGGAATACAGATAAATGCTCAGATAAATAGTTTACAGAATGCAGACAGACAAACGAGCCAAACTAATCAAAAGATAGAAAATCCATTGATTCAAAATCTAGTTGTTCATATTATATATATATATATATATATATATATTTTTCATAACATAATGGAATCAGACTAAGTTTATGCTTATTTTTCACATATTTATTTAATTTGTACAATAAATTTCTCTATTTCTTTCTTTTTTTTATATATTTTTTTATTATGAAATATATATGGGTCGTAGCATATAACTTAAAAATTACATAGATCTTCAATATCTTTCTTTTTGTATTTTTCTCCTTTTTTCAGGAAATATCATTTTTTTTCAAAAATAAGAACTCAAGATCTAAACAATAGATAGTCTCTCTCATGATCAATAAAGGCTCGAAAGTTGTTTTCTCAGTCCTCTCCATTCACTCACAAAATATGTGTGAGTTTAAAATTTTAGGCACTCTTATAAGGTATATCTTGGGCCATATACTTTAATACATGATTTTATCACAATGTTTAATCACTCAAAAAGATTTCATAAATCATATTTTTATATTGATCAGAATATTAAAATTGACTTTTTTTTTCAAATAAAAATTTAAACATTCTTAAATAGATTAATGCATGTTATAATTTAAATCTTTCAAGCATGTAATGTATGACATTTTTTCAAAAATTACTAAGATACAAACAATAAACATGATTTTATTTTAAATATAAATATATTAATTATTTATTTTTTAAATTTTTTTTAAAAATTTTTTTTTATAAGTTTGTTCTTCCCCCAATCAGAATATGACATTGTCCCTAATGTCAAAATAACTATTAATAAAGAGTACATAATGAAAGAGATATCACCTGAAATTTTATTGAAGATAACAAACTGAAACAAACGCAAACCAATCCACGACTTTTGAATCAATGATCCAACTTCCTTTTCTTATTGCTTGATTGCGACCAATTGATCTTTGTTATCATCGTATCAAGCTTATGAACAAAAGCTTCCAAATCATGAATTAATTGGTCGGCAGTCGAAGCACAGATGAGCATTCGTCGTGAATTTTCTGAAATGAAATTCTGTTCCACAGCTTTATCAAGAAATGTCAACAAACTGTCATAATAATTATTGATATTCAACAAGCCCACAGGTTTATTATAGATATTAAGTTGTGCCCAAGAAACAGTGTGAAAAATTTCTTCTAATGTACCAAACCACCTGGTAGTACGATAAAAACATCAGAATTTTCAATCATTTTTGTGATTCTTTCATACATAGAAGAAGCTTTTAATTCCACACCAAACGTAACACTTGTAATATTTCCTTCAGCTAAAGCTGTAGGAATAATACCCAAAACCTTACTACCTCCAAGATGAGCAGATGTTGAAACAGATCCCATTAACCCAATATTACCTCTCCCATATACCAATTGAATTTTTCTCTCAGCCAATATCTTTCCAAGATTATTCGCTGCTTCTACAAACACTTCATTTTTTACAGGACTCGACCCACAAAATACACAAATATTTTTCAATGATTGTTCTGAGGTTCCAGCCATGTTTTTTTACTTTCTTCTTTTTTTTTCTGCGATATTTGGGGGAAAGATGAGAGATTTTATAGGGGTAATATGTTATTAGGACAAAACTATGGGTCACAGTTGTAAACAGAATAAATAGTAAAAACAATAATGACACACATGCATGTAAACAGTAGTGTGATTGTGGCTCACAATTTTCCTCTGGTTTTACGTCCAGAAACGGCTTCAAAGCCTTCTATGAGTCAAGGATATGCTTCCCATCCAATTTTCTTATAAATTGGCAAACATGGTCTTTTTAGTCGGATTCCCAAGGCTATGACGCTCATTTTGGAATTGTTTCCATAAACGGAGAAGCTTAATATGCACATGTCCACTAGAATGCGTCTCAAGAGTCAATAAATGTTATCTAAAGACTCCTTACTCAGCCCATTCTTAATGAAACCAATTTTATCTTCTCTGTTATTGGAAACACATCCCAAAGATCTGCATCGTTTGTCACAAGTACATCTTGCACACTTATGACAAACCCATAAACTTTTGGCCCTTCGTTTTTTCACATAAGTGCTTTTTCCTAATCCAGACAAATACCGAATGAGCAATGATTGTGGAACTTCTCCTCCTAATCGGACCTTAGCTTCTATTACAAGATGAATATCTTCTGGAATTCCTTTTTGCATTAGCAATCTCAATCTTTCACACCTTCCTGCATAAATTTTTCTTAGAACATTTTCAGAAATAGAGGGAAAATATTATAAATTTTTGAGAGAATTTCATCCATTTTGAAAGAAAAGAAATGATTTTTTTTATTTTTGTACCAGCAATTATGGAAAACTGATTAAACCGCCTATGAGAGTCACAGAGTACCGTTATCCGCCATTTAATCGGGAAAATAAAAAGATTAAGGAAACCTGAAATAAAAACAAACAAAATTAAATGCAACACAAAAAAAAATCAAGGATCGGAAAGGGAAATAAACTCTTCTTGAAAAATTTCATTTTCTAAAAATGGTTTAAGCCTTTGTCCATTTACTTTAAAAACATCACCATTTTTAGGATTTTCAATATCCACAGCTCCATAAGTATACACATGCTTTACAACATATGAGCCTGTCCATCTTGATCGTAATTTTCCTGGGAATATGTGAAGTCGAGAATTATAAAGCAAAATTTTTTTACCAATCTCAAAAAATTTTCTAAGAATTGTTTTATCATGAAATGATTTGATTTTTGCTTCATAAATCCTTGAATTCTCATACGTGTTATTTCTGAGTTCATCAAGTTCATTAAGTTGCAATTTACGCAATTTTTTGGCATCATCCATGCTTGAATTTAAAGTTTTGATCGCCCAATAAGCTTTATGCTCCAATTCCATAGGCAAATGACAATGTTTTCCATAAACCAACCTATAGGAAGACATATTCAATGATGTTTTAAAAGCTGTTCGATATACCCAAAGTGCATCATTAAGTCGCAGAGACCAATCTTTTCTATTTGAGTTAAGAGTTTTTTCCAAAATTTGCTTTATCTCCCTATTAACTAATTCAACTTGTCCATTTGTTTGAGGATGATAAGGAGTAGTTACTTTGTGAGTAATACCATATTTTTTCATTAATGAAGAAAATAGTTTATTAACAAAGTGAGTTCCCCCATCACTTATCACGGCTCGAGGAATTCCAAATCTACTAAAAATCTTTTCTTTTAAAAATTTGATGACGATTTTATGATCATTTGTTCAACATGGAATTGCTATGCATTTGGAAACATAATCAATTGCAACTAAAATATATAAGTATCAAAACGACGGTGGAAAAGGTCCCATAAAATCTATTCCCCAACAATCAAAGATTTCAATTTCAATAATAGGATTCAAAGGCATCATGTTTCTTTTTGAAATCGCACCCAATTTTTGACAATTTTCACAGATCTTGCAGATTCCGTGGGTGTCTTTAAACAAAGTGGGCCAATAAAATTCACACTGCAAGATTTTTGCAGCTGTTTTCTTTGAAGAAAAATGTCCTCCGCATGCTTCTGAATGACAAAATTTAATGACGCTACTTACCTCATTGTCGGGTATGCAACGTCGAAAAATTTGATCCGGACAATACTTGAACAGATACGGATCATCCCAATAAAAGTTTTTTACCTCATTCAAAAATTTTCTTTTATCTTGAGAACTCCATTGCGGTGGCATTTTTCCTGTAACAAGAAAATTTACTATGTTAGCAAACCAAGGTGTAGTAGTAATTGAAAATAGATGTTCATCAGGAAAATTATCGTTAATTGGTGTCATTTCACAAGATGATCCTGTTACTAGTCTCGATAAATGATCGGCTACGACATTCTCGGTTCTTTTTTTATCTTTGATCACAATGTCAAATTCTTGGAGCAACAAAATCCATCGTATCAGTCGTGGCTTTGCATCCTGTTTGGTCAACAAATATCTAATAGCAAAATGATCAGTAAACACGATAGTTGTTGATCCAATCAACTAAGAACGAAATTTATCTAATGCAAATATTACAGCAAGTAGTTCTTTTTCAGTTGTGGAGTAATTCATTTGAGCATTGTTTAAAGTTCTACTTGCATAATATATCACATAAGGCTTACCGTTTCTTCTTTGACCCAATACTGGACCGACAGCATAATCACTCGCATCGCACATGATTTCAAATGGTAAAGACCAATCAGGAGGTTGCATGATAGGAGCTGATGTTAAATGTCGAATGATTTTATCAAAAGCATTTTGACATTCTTGAGTCCACTCAAATTCACTGTCTTTTGTTAAGAGGTTACAAATGAGTTTAGAGATTAAACTAAAGTCCTTTATAAACCTCCTAAAAATCCAACATGTCCCAAAAATGAGCGAATTTTTTTAATGGTTTTTGGAGGGTGTAAATTGGCAATGACATCAACTTTTGCTTTATCAACTTCAATTCCATGAGATGACACGACATGTCCCAAAACAATTCCAGAAGTAATCATGTAATGACATTTTTCCCAATTTAAAATAAGACCTTTTTCCTCGCATCTTTTTAAAACTTTTTCCAAATTTTCAAGACAATTATCAAATGTATTCCCAAAGACAGTTAAATCATCCATGAAAATTTCCAAACAATTTTCAACCATGTCGCAAAAAATGCTTAGCATACATCTTTGAAATGTTGCTGGGGCATTGCATAATCCAAATGGCATCCTTCTAAATGCAAATGTTCCAAAAGGACATGTGAATGTAGTTTTATCTTGATCTTCGAGTGCAATGGGAATTTGATAATAACCTGAATATCCATCAAGAAAACAGTAGTATGGATGACCTGCTACTCTTTCTAAAATTTGATCCAAAAATGGTAATGGAAAATGATCTTTTCTAGTGGCGTCATTTAATTTTCTATAATCAATACACATCCGCCAACTAGATGGGACTCGACTTGTTAACAATTCACCTTTTTCATTTTTTATCACTGTGATGCCAGATTTTTTCGGAACTACTTGTGTTGGGCTTACCCACTTACTATCAGAAATAGGGTAGATAATCCCAACATCAAGTAGTTTGAGAACTTCAGTTTTCACAACATCTTTCATGTGTGGATTTAATCTCCTTTGTGGTTGTTGAGATGTTTTTGCATTTTCTTCTAAGTGAATTTTGTGAGTGCAAATTAGTGGATTAATGCCCTTGAGATCTTTTAGTGTCCAACCAATTGCATTTTTATGTCTTTTAAGCATATCAACTAATTTACCTTCTTCATCACTTGCTAGTTTGGAAGAAATTACCACCGGATATGTTTCATCTTCTCCAAGAAATGCATACTTCAATTCTTCTGGCAAGGGTTTTAACTCCAATATGGGTGGTTCGTCTTTGTTCTCATATTTTGCATCAAATTCTTTCTCTGATCCTGGTAACGACTGATACCTGATAAAATCATCAAGATCAATTTCAATATTTTTTTAACAGTTTCAATTGAACAAATATCTAATTGATCACGAGTACTCCCTTCTTGAATGTTTTCTTCCACAAGAGTTTCAATAAGATTTTCATCTTCACTTTCATCTCTTTTGTAATGTGGTTGTTTACAAAGATTAAACACATTAAGCTCCAAGATCATGTTACCAAATGACAACTTCATTATTCCATTCCTGCAATTTATAAGAGCATTAGAAGTTGCTAAAAATGGACGACCTAAATTTACAGGAATTGCATTACAAGTTTCGATAGGTTGTGTATCTAAAACTATGAAATTGACAGGATATACAAAGTTATCAACTCGGACCAACACGTCTTCTACCATACCTCTTGGCACTTTAACAGATCTATCAGCAAGTAAAAGTGTTACCGAAGTAGGTTTTAACTCGCCTAGATTGAGTTCTTGATAAAATGAATATGGAAGTAAATTCACACTAGCTCCAAGGTCAAGCAAGACTTTTTTAATCTTTCGTTCTCCCATAATACAGGAAATAGTAGGACAACCAGGGTCTTTGTATTTCAAAGCATTATTATTTTGAATGATTGCACTTACTTGTTCGGCTAAAAATGCTTTCTTTTTCACATTCAATTTTCTTTTCACAGTACACAAGTCTTTCAAAAATTTGGCATATGAAGGTACCTGTTTTATTGCATCTAATAAAGGAATATTAACTTTTACTTGTTTAAAAATATCATATATATCAGAATTCGAATTTGATTTTTTTGTATTTTTCAATGCATGAGGGAATGGTGGTGACACTGTCTGTTGAACCTCCTCTTCGCAAGTTATGGGTTCTACTTCCTTACCCTTTGGAGTTGATTTATCATCATCTTCACAAGGTTCAAGAATGGATTTTTCCACAACCTTACCACTTCGAAGGGTAATAACAGATTTTACCTGATCCATCGGTTGAGTTCCAGAAGTTCCAGTTTGTGAATGATGATCCTTGGGATTAAGCAGAGGTTGTGAAGGAAATTTACCTTTTTCATGAACATTAAGTGCAGATGCAAATTTAGCAAGAGTATCTTTCAAATCTGTCATGGTTTGAGCAGTTTGAGTATTGATAGACTCTTGCTTTGCAATGAAAGAATTCAATATATCTTCCAAATTCCTTTTAGGTGGAGGAACATAAGGTGCATAATTTTGAAAATTTTGTTGATTTTGGAAATGTGGTTGTGAAAATTGTGCAGCATTATCATTCCTCCAACTAAAATTTGGATGATTTCGCCAACCTGGATTGTAATTTTGAGAAAATGGTTCAAAATTTGGCCTTTTGAAATTGTTCAAAACATTGGCTTGTTCATGGAGACATTCTTTAAAAGAGGGCAAAGTGGGACAATCTTTTGTAGAATGATCACTTGTATCACAGATGTGACACGCAATTTCTTGAACAGATTTTAATTGACCATTCTTTTTCAATTCAAGTGCTTCAACTTTTCTTGCCAAAGAGGTAAATCTAGCTTGCAGATCATGTTCATCTTTGAGGGTGTACATACCTCCACCAGATGTGGGAGATTGAATCTTGTTTGATGGTTCGATTGTACCTATAGTGTCCCAATTTTGAGCATTTTCAGCTAATGAATCGAGATACTCAATTGCCTCGTTTGGATCTTTATCTTCAAATGTTCCATTACACATAAATTCAACCATTTGCCTATCTTTAGGTGTTAAGCCTTCATAAAATTGAGAAACAACTCTCCAAATTTCAAAACCATGATGTGGACAAAGATTAAGCAATTCTTTATATCTATCCCAACACTGATAAAAAGTTTCTCCTTGTTTTTGAGTGAAAGTGATGATTTGCCTTTTGAAAGAATTTGTTCTATGAGATGGAAAAAACTTTTTCAAAAATTGTTGTTGCAATTCATCCCAAGTTCGAATGGATCCCGATCTAAGATTTTGTAGCCAAGTTTTAGCTTTATCTTTTAAAGAAAAAGGAAAAAGCTTAAGTCGAATGGTGTTCATGCTACAATTTAGATCATTATATGTGTTGCACACTTCTTCAAACTCTCGTAAATGCATGTATGGATTTTCAGAATCTAAGCCATGAAAATTGGGTAAAAGTTGGATAATACCAGGCTTAAAATTGAAATGAGATGCATCGGGGGGAAAAACTAGACATGAAGGTGCACTAGTACGTGTAGGATTCATGTGATCTCTAAGTGTTCTTCGTCTATCATGATCATGTTGAGATTGAATTTCATCTTCATTTTCTTGGATGGGTTCTTCCGCCATGTTTTGTGAAAATAAAGGGTTATTTCGAATGAGTCGACCACTAAGTGTACGTGACCAAATAATGCTCATGCAAATGCAAATGCAAAAGAATAAAAACACACAAAAGCAATAAAAATTCAAATAAAGAAAAATAAACTATAAACAAAATTAAATAGACTTGAAATTAAATTATACTTCCCCGGCAACGGCGCCAAAAACTTGTTGTCACTTTGATTGTTGCACTCCCAAGAGCAGGTTGTCCACAAGTAGTATAATTCGGTGAGTCCGATATCGTATCCACAGGGAAGCTAAGGTAATTACAAGTCCACTACAATGTCTTTTTGTTTTGTTTTTGTTTTTGTTTCTTTTTAATTTTAATTGTTTGAATCTTTAATGGGTAAATTTTAATTGTTCAAATTTTAATTTAAGTAGTTGAGATTAAAGGATCCACTCTTGGTATTTTAATAAAGTTAACATTAACGAACAATATTGAAATCCACTTAATAAAATGGTTCCAATATATTAAATAATCATATTTATATTATGTTATAAATTATTATCTTATAAGTATATAATATATACCAAAACTTATAAATGTGGTCAAGTATTTATTGTGCTATATATATTTGTAAACACTAAATCAAGGTTCCCACTTTAAATGGTTGGTAAAACCAAACAAACATTTAAATGGTACCAATAAATTAATACTATGATATATTCATATATAATAAATCAAGGAATCCAAGTTAAATGGTTGGTAAAACCAAACTAACATTTAAATGGTTCCAAGAATTTAATATTATAATATATTTATATATAATAAATCAAGGCATCCACTTTAAATGGTTGGTAATACCAAACTAACATTTAAATGGTTCCAAAAATTTACTGTTACATATAGCAACAATAAATCAAAACTCCCACTTATAAGTAGTGTATAAAAATGCTTAAAGAAATAAATATAACATAAACAATAAATAATGATTAAATAATATAAAACATAGATTCTTACCTTTTAATAACCTTATTATCATGCCAAGAGTTTCACCTTATCATCTCAACTTTAGGAAGTTAGCTATTCATTATTCAAAGTGTAAAACTTTGAATATGAAATTAACATGCTAATTGTATTTAAATGAAGAAATAAAAGAAAAATATAGAGAGAAATATTATGAACTCAAAGGTTTGTTCATAGAATGAGGGATATCTCAATACATTACAATGCACTCCTATTTATAGCCAAATTTGGGGAGACAACCACAAATAAAATATTATTTTTTTACACATAAGTCTTCATTGGTGTTCCAAGATATTATATTATATTACACATCACTTTTGAAAATCTTCTTCTCCGACTTTGCTTCTTCACATAAAAAGAAACATGTGGATAATTGAGTTGTCTAGTTGTGGTATTTTTTTTCAAACCATTTGACCAAGTAATTTGAGAGATAATGGTCAAAATACTAGAGCATGGTAAAACTGCCACTCCTTTGGTAACTTTATTTGTTGCTTAATTTGATCCCAATTGTGAGAGGATTTTTATCATATGCTTGTCAACAATATTGTAGATATTATAATCAACTTTCTACAGGTCCAAGAATCATCTTAATCCCATTTGCAACGCCAAGTTTATTCTTGTTTTATCAAACCTGTAAAAAATAGTAAAAACTTGTAATTACACAACAACTTATATTTTATACAATTTATTATAAAACATATAATATTTAAACATTTAATAAAACAAAAACTATATAATTATATTATAAAACATTTAATTAATGTACAATTTTTATGTTTATCAGAAACACTGTTAAAAATATTTCAATCATTCAAACCGGCGACTTTGAAAGGCACTGAGATGTCTATCGACTGCGAGAGCTGGCTTGATGATATTGAGATGTTGTTTGATCCATCAAAGATTTCTGTAGTATTGCAAAGCCGATTACCCACCTGACCCAGAAGAATGCCCCTTTTGTTTGGTTAGAGGCGTGTGAATCCAGTTTCCTGGAGTTGAAAAAGAAGTTAACCAGTGCTCCAGTGTTGACTATCCCGTCAGGTATTGGTTATTTTGTTGTTTATTGTGATGCTTCTCACAGGGGACTAGGTTGTGTTTTGATGCAGCGAGGACATGTTATTGCTTATGCCTCGAGACAGTTAAAACCACATGAGACTCGCTATCCAATTCATGATCTTGAATTAGTTGCCATCGTGTTTGCATTGAAAATCTGACGACACTATCTATATGTTGAGAAGTTTGAAATTTATTCTGATCATAAGAGTTTGAAATATCTATTTTCACAGTCTGAACTGAATATGAGGCAACGGAGATGGCTTGATTTGCTGAAAAATTTTGATTGTGAGATCAAATATTACCCAGGAAATCAAATGCAACAGCTGATGCACTGAGTCGAAAAGTATGTTCTTTATCCCTATCAACGATTGGTGTCTCAAATTTGATTGAAGATTGCTGTCTTTCTGGATTAGTATTTGAGACAGATTGTAAACTTCTGAGACTTTGTACCATTCAAGTTGAACTAGAGCTGATTTAAAGAATAAAAGAAACACAGAAAGTCGATCAGAATATTCAGAATTCGATTGCGATGGTCAGATCAGGGCATCAATCAGAATATCAGGTTCGTGATAATGTGTTATTTATGAATAATCGTCTTGTTGTGCCAGATGTTTCAGACTTGAAACAACAGATTTTGACAGAGGCGCACTGTAGTCGTTTTAGTATTCATCCTGGTGGCAGAAAGATGTATAATGATCTGAAGAAACAGTTTTGGTGGAAACAGATGAAATCAGATATCGCCGATTTTGTGTCCAAATGCTTGAATTGCCAACAGGTGAAAGCCGAAAAGATGAAACCAGGAGGTCTTCTGCATAGTTTATCTATTCCAGAATGGAAATGGGATCACATTTCCATGGATTTTGTTACGTAGCTACCACAATCTTCCCGAGGTTGTGATGAGATTTGTGTCGTTATTGACATATTAACCAAATCAGAGTGTTTCGTTCCATACCGAATGACGTACAAACACGATCAGATGGCATAAATTTATGTCAGAGATTATGTCAGAGAAGTGGTTAGGTTGCATGGAGTGCCAAAGTCCATCGTATCAGATCGTGACCCTCGATTTACTTCACACTTTTGGCGTAGTTTGCAACAAGCTCTAGGTACGAAATTACAACTGAGTACTGCATATCATCCTCAGACAGACGGACAATCAGAAATAACTATTTAGACATTGGAGGATATGCTTAGAGTTGTAGTGCTAAACTTTGGCACTAGTTGGCAAGATTCCCTGCCACTTTGTGAATTCTCATACAACAACAGCTATCAGACGAGTATAGAGATGGCCCCATTAGAAGCATTGTACGGAACAAAGTGCAGATCTCCCCTCTACTGGGATGATATCTCAGAGGTACCTGAATTTGGGCCTGACATGATTCGAGATATTACTGAAAAAGTAAAGCTGATTCAGCAAAGAATGAAGACAGCTCAGGATAGACAGGCCAAATATGCAAATATTCGACGTCGACCTTTGGAATTTGAGCAAGAAGACAGAACATTTATGAAGATTTCTCCTTTCAGAGACGTTGTCAGATTTGGCAAGCGAGGGAAGTTGTCTCCACATTATATCGGTCCGTACAAAATTCTTGAGAAGATAGGTAATCGTGCATATCGACTCGCTCTTCCTACGTCTCTATCTGGAATACATGACGTCTTTCATGTGTCTATGCTGCAGAAATATCTTCCTGATGCTTCTAATGTTCTTCCGCCTGATGAGGCCGAACTCGATGAAACTTTGAGTTATGTTGAAAAACCACTTCAGATTCTCGATCGTAAAGAAAAGCAGCTCAGAACGAAAACTATTCCACTTGTGAAAGTTCAGTAGAGTCGTCATGGCATCGAAGAAGCTACTTGGGAGACTGAACCAGATATGAGACAGAAATTTCCAGAATTATTTCACTGATGTGAGATTCTTATTTCGTTTCGATTATATTTCTTATCTTGTGTGATTTGATTGTCGGTGATTTCGAGGACGAAATCATGTCTCAGAGGGGGAGAAGTGTAAGGTCCGAGATTATATCATTGTAATACGAGATTATTTAATTGACGAATTGATGCGATCAGGGAAGGCCAAGCTCCGAGGAAGGCGTGAGGAAGTATGGGAGTGTGGAGGCCAGAAGACCTCGCGCACATGCGCGGAGACGAGGAGCGCATATGCGCGAGAAGATACATGTGGGGGCAGAAGACCTCACGCATATTCGCGAGCAGGGGAAAGTTTTTCCAGAAGACCTCGCACACATTCGCGGAGACGAGGCACGCATATGCGCGAGCAGGTGGATTTCCAAGCGCCGAGACAGAGAGTTTCGCACATATGCGCAAGCATTGGACGCGCATATGCGCGAGAAGTGTTGAATAAAAAAAATGACACGTGAATTGCCATGCATATTAACATGTAACCAATCTCCATTCCATTCAGAATGTTCAGCAAATAACCGAGACTTCCATGGAAATCCTCAAGCTTTTCATATCTTAGAATTGTGATTGTGCAAAATCCGGCCATCCGTTTTCGCTCCGAGCATAGTTCCGTGCTTCTCTCGTCAAGAGCTTCGAAGGGACGTAAGTTTTATTTCTTTCCTGCATGGTTCGAAATCTAGGTGTTAAAGAAATCATAATTTGATTGATGTTACATGTTCTTGAGATTATGATAAGCATATAATCAAAACCGGATCGAAGAACGGATCGTGTATGCAATTGTTATCATTTTTCCAGCCTATGTTTGCATAGGGTTGTGAAGATTTTGGAATTGTTGTTTATAGTTGCTGATGTATTGAGTTGTTTATATTCGCCTATTGTTGTTTGAGTTGCCGGGTGTCTCGAAATTGTGTCGTTATGCCGTCGAAACGTGATTAGATTGAGTATTGATCGAATCAAGTCTTGCTTTGAGTTGTATATTGATGTTATGCCTCTCAAATACGTCATTCCAGATTTGGTATTAAAGGCTTCGAACTCTAGAATTCAACTTTGAAACCGATAGAAGAAAGATCAAAGTTGCCAAGCTTTTATACCTTGAAGAGTGAGAGGTGTTGAACAAGAAGTAGATCGGTTTGACACAACAAAGAATCCCGAAATAAAGGTATAAATCAATGTTAAACCGGGATAGATAACTCGAGTAAGATATAACTTGAGTTCCCAAAACCACATACTAAATTGTTATTGCTTTGATATGTTTGAACTTCTTGAGATTAATATGCTTAGTCTATTGAGTTACTGAAAAACATGTATTATGAGATAGACATCTTGAATGAGTCTTTGGTATAGGTGCCAAGTCACTGGACGTTTGGTTTATATCGATACGCTTAGTTGAAAGTGCTACTACTTAAATTATAATTCACTCAAGTGTAGGTTGTCTGCAAGTAATATATTTCGTAAGTACGAGATCGATCCATAGAGAGGTTATTTTAAGTTTAAATTTATTAATTTATAGATTACCAAATGCAAAAACGAAGTTTACAAATTATAAATTTTGTCAAGGCTCGAGGATTTATCTTGGTTTATGCAATATTGTTTAACTAAAAGTAAAACAAAGGAAACCATCATAAATAATGGTTCCAAGAAAATTAAATATTTAAACACACACATAATATAATATAGTTCCCACTATAAAAAATACCGAATTCACCGATATTTTATATATGGTACCTATGATTATATATAAAACTATATAAATATATAACTGCATAAAATAAATGTTAAATTAAATTATTATATTTCATTTAGAACAACCGGCAGAGCCACGCTATTACCTAAAAGAAATATATGATTTAATAAGTTAGTTGCGGGAAAGTAAAAGTTAGATGCGGAAAGTAAAAATTAGTTGTGATAAAGTAAATGTTAGATTGTTAGATATCATAATATTTCATTTAGAACAACCGGCAGATCCACGCTATCGTCTAAATGAAATATATGATATAATTATATANTTTTTCCTCTTCACCTTGACATAATAGATTTAGCTTTCCATGAACTTACTTTTGATCAACACAAAAAACATCACTCATAATTTGGAAAATGAAAAATATATTAGAACTTAGAACTTTTATACACACTCACACTATATTTTACAATGAGATAGAATGATTCTCAAGCTAGCACAAGGCCTCTATTTATAGGCCAAATGAGAGAAAGGGTTAAAAAATCTATTAATGCAATGTAGTTGTAATAGTAGTCTTTGTCTCCACCAATTTCAATTCCATGTCCCTTTTTTCAATGCTTTGTTTTACGACTTTAATCACCGAATTTGACTCTGCTCAAACAGAAAACATGTGGGGAATTGTCTATAGATGAATTTGGCCACTTGGTTCACCTCCTTTGGATAAATATTGAAATAGTTATGATATTTTTACTATATGCTGGTCATGGTGAAAGTAAATTTGTCCTCCTTTTGATATTTTCACAATTTGATCATCTTAACCATTTTTTTACGCAATCATGTCTTCTGCAAAGTTGTAGATAATTTCTCAAGGATTCCAAACATGTTTAAATCACCTCCATTTGAGTTTTTTAGCTTGAGTTATCATTATTTTACTAACACGTAGAAATCTGAAAATAAAATATATTTAGTAAGACATTTTAATATAAACACACAATACTAAAATAACATAATTTTATAATTTTAAAGAAACTTAAATTTTAAAATATAGGTTTTAACATATAATAAATTATTAATTTTAAGTTTCATCACACCCCCACACTATCTTATTACTAGTCTCTTAGTAATAAAATTTATCAGAAAATCACAACCTAGATTCTTTATTCCTTTTATATATTCAAATATACAAGCATATTCATTTTAAAACAAACTCATATACTGATTT
>NC_133310.1:13742614-13756116 GCF_012295235.1 Primulina huaijiensis | reverse complement strand
ATATATATATAAATTGGTATATGAAAAACTAATTTTTCTTGTAATCTGTAATTTGAATATAATGAATATTAAAATCAAGTGTATTGTGATTTTCCAATAATTATTAACTAATGCGTCTCAGGTGCATTTTACTGACACCTTACTCGCCATTGAACTAAAAATTATAATTATTATTATTAATATATATGAATATATATATTTTTTATTTTTTTATAAAAACAAACTAAGAGGAGAAGAAGAAGAGATTTTTAATACCTCAAAGAGAAAAAAAATTAAAAACATACTGTTGGATCACAAGTTCAGCATCACATGAATTTTCTTTTCTTACTCTTGGATGTTGGCCAATTAAGTTGAGATAAGAATGGATCTGGTTCATTACTAAATCCTTGCAGTAAATCAATAAGTTCACCTTCTGAGGGGCCCCGGGTCCGACATCTGATATTAATAATTATAAATGTAACAACTCAAAGGATTGAGTAAAATACATAATCAGTGGTTCACCAACCGACATAAATATCGTTAAAATAATTTAAAGATCTCAAATACTTAAAATATAAATTTTAACATGCCAAAATAAAGCAGTGAACCAAATAAATCTAACATCATCACATAGCTCCTAAGACCCGAGAATCCCCCTCTAACTCGTATCTCCTCGCCTGGAGCTGGACTCTGGCATCCCAAGCCACGCCTCACCTACCGTCAAGCACATGAAACCAAGAGGTAGCCGACGTGCCGGTGAGTATAAACCCAATATGATACAATCAATAACATATGAGATTTAAAATGACAAATAGTTCATATAATTTCATAAAGATGCAATATAATGCAATGCATGATCAGAAGCTGTATGCTATCAATAAATCTCAAGATCAAGTGAATCATCTGGTCATAGGGTACCCAAAGAAAGAGAATCCCCCAGCAACATCCACCGACTCATCCGCTCGAGGTGGGGTGCTGTGTTCTACAATCCCAGGACTATGGTGCGCATATAGAGAGTGTTCAGGCCATAGCAGCGACCTCCGCATACACTATGCCAACTCAACTATAGCCCCATACGTCCAACAAATCAATAAATTAAGGCGACCTCCGCCATATCAAATCTGAATCAACAAGTGGCTCAATATGCAATGTAATGATGCAAATCAATATCATCATTTCGATATTATAATAAACTCATCTCAAGGCCACAATCATCATCAAATCACAAGTAATTCATCGAGCCATAGAATTTTCAATTTAAAATAAAAATGATACTTTTACCTCGTATGTTACCGACCGTAACATACCTTTCAAATATTACCAAAAGAAGATCGAAATGTGTAGGTGAGAAGTCTTGAACCTTCGAAGTCTACTATAACTCAAGAACTCGGATCATTTATCAAAACAGAGCAATTTCTGTACAAAATTCATAATTAATTCAATAATGCTTCGAATCAAGATCCGCAATTTTGATATTCAAGAAAACTCAAATCCCAACAATTGTGTAAAGAAGGAATCCATATCATTTCTTAACCGTAATATGACATAAAAACATTCATTGAATCATTTTGTCAAACACGTGACGTGCGTGCTAAAGAGTTAGCTCCTCTACAATTCCATTTCTTTTCCAAAATATCAATACATACAATACCATCAATCATTATATTAACAACTTTACCTCAACACTCAAACCAAACAACCCATTGTTTTCCCTTCAATCACTAACCCAATGAAATAAGCTTTCTTACCTTGCTTCTAAACTCTTGAGGAGAAGAACTTCTAATCTCCAAGCAAAGATTAAGGCTTCAATAAAAGATTAATGTCTTGGAAGAAATTGGATTGAAGGAGAAATGAGGAACCCTAGCTCTAAACCGACGGAGAGAAATGAGGATGAGAAGAAATGATACAAAAATCATTCCCCATTCTATTATATACCCTCCAAACCTCAAAAAACGTTTTTTGTACAAGTGCTGGGCGCCATGGCACGTGTACCATACTGCCCAACACCCAAAATTCGAGCAACCCGCGCGCTAGGGCACTGGATCCTGCGTGATGGCGCAGTATTCTGCCCAAAACGTATTTTTAACTTCAGAATTTGCGAAAGTGGTAAACTAGAAAGTTGTAGCCCTATGTCTTGGCTTGCGTCTCCAATTGGCCTCATGTCATTGAAGGTCTGAGTAAAAAGTTATGTTCATTCTCCCAACATGTGTCATTGTAAGAACGACGATATGCACGACACACTTCGGGGCGCTTTTGGCTCGTCTTCCCTAATGATTTGACCAAAACTCAAAATAAAAAAGTTATAGCCTTATGTCTTATCTTTCTAATAAAAGTGGTTTCACATCAATTGGATCAATATACAAAACATTATGCTAAAAACCACATCTACTGCAATATTTTTCATACCGTTTCTGCACTTCCATAACCTATTTAGCTCAAATTCAACCTTTGATTCTACCCATCCATTATCTATTCCATTCTATAACATTCATTACCATTCATACCATAACGTAAAGCCATAAACCATCACAACTACTGCCACAATTTTATTTTTTTTCAAAATTCGGGCATTACAATTCCTCCCCTCTAAAATAGATTTCGTCCTCGAAATCAATCATCTCTTTCAAGTCTAAGATGTAATGATCAATACCGAAAATAAAACCGAGAATAGAAGCGTACTTCATTTGAATAACTCTGGATATTTATGTCTCATTTTATCTTCTAATTCCCAAGTTGCCTCTTCGACACCATGTCTGTTCCACTGTACTTTAATCAATGGTATCAATTTATTTATGAGTTGCTTATCTTTTCTATCTAGAATTTTAATCGTTCTCTCAATGTAGCTCAAATTCTGATCTAACTCAAATTCATCGGGTGGAAGTACATGAGAAGGATCTGGATGATATTTCCTCAACATGGACACATGAAAAACATCATGAACACCTGATAACGCAGGAGGAAGAGCTAATCTATAAGCCAAATCACCCACACGTTCCAAAATCTCATACGGACCTACAAATCTCGGTGATAATTTTCCTTTCTTTCCAAATCTAACTGTACCACGGAAAGGAGATATTTTCAGAAAAACTCTGTCACCTTTCTCAAAAATCAACGGCCGTCTCCTGATGTTCGCATACTTAGCCTGCCTATCCTGAGCAGCTCTCATACGACTCTGAATCAATTTCACCTTCTCTGTCATATCTCTTATCATATCAGGTCCTACAATTGGTGCTTCAGATAAATCGTCCCAATACAAAGGAGATCGACACTTCCTGCCATATAATGCTTCAAATGGTGACATTCCAATGCTCACTTGATAACTGTTGTTATAAGAAAACTCGACAAGTGGTAACGAATCCTGCCAACCAATGCCAAAATCCATAACTACAGCTCTCAGCATATCCTCTAATGTCTGAATAGTACGTTCTGACTGTCCGTCTGTCTGAGGATGATATGCTGTACTCAAATGCAAACGAGTACCAAGGGCCTCTTGTAAACTCTGCCAAAAATGAGAAGAAAATCTGGGATCACGATCTGATACAATTGACTTAGGCACACCATGCAATCTCAAAACTTCTCTGATGTACAATCTGGCCATCTGATCATGCCTATATGTCATCTGATAAGGAATGAAACACGAAGACTTAGTTAATCTGTCAACGATAACCCAAATTGCATCGCAATCCCTCGATGACCTCGGCAATTTCGTGACAAAGTCCATGGTGATATGGTCCCACTTCCATTCTCGAACCTTAAGGCTATGCAAAAGACCTCCTGGTCACTTTCTTTCTGCTTTCACTTGTTGACAATTCAAACAACGAGATACAAATTCTGCTATGTCAGATTTCATTCTTTTCCACCAAAATTGTTTCTTCAAGTCATTGTACATGTTTTTATTTCAAGGGTGTACACTTAATTTACTGCAATGAGCATCACGCAAAATCTGCATCCTCAACTCTGAAATATTATGAACTACAATACGATCATTTACAAACAAAATACCCTCAATATTGACATGAAATTCTGATTGATGTTCTGATTTAACGAATTCAACTGATTTCTGAATGCTTTGATCCAACCTTTGGGCCTCTTTAATTTTTATAAACAACTCAGGCTCTGCCTGAATCATAAATACTCTTACATGTAGAGTATCTACCACAAAATCCAAACCAGAGAAACAACATTCTTCTACTAAATCAGATACACTGCTAGTGATCAAAGACATATTACATACTTTTCTGCTCAAAGCATCGGCTGCTGCATTAGACTTTCCTGGATAATATTTTAATTCGCAATCATAGTCTTTCAACAAGTCTAACCAACGTCTCTGTCTCATGTTCAACTCCGCTTGTGAAAAGAGGTATTTCAAACTCTTATGATCAGTGAATATCTCAAATTTCTCACCATACAAGTAGTGACGCCAAATCTTTAAGGCAAAAACCACTGCTACTAGTTCCAAGTCATGCACTGGGTATCTAGACTCATGTGGCTTCAACTGTCGTGAAGCATAGGCAACAACACGGCCATGCTGCATTAATACACAACCCAGTCCTTGATGTGAAGCATCAGTGTGCACTGTAAATCCTCCTATACCTGATGGAATAGTCAGAATTGGAGCACTAGTCAATCTCTGCTTAAGTTCAACAAAACTAGCCTCACATGTCTGTGACCAAATAAATGGTGCATTCTTTTGTGTCAGCTGGGTAATTGGCCTCGCAATCTGTGAGAATCCTTTAATAAATCTGCGATAATATCCTGCCAAACCCATAAAACTACGTACGTCAGGAACTGATGTGGGTCTAGACCAATTGATGACTGCTCAACTTTACTCGGATCAACTGATATACCAGCCCTTGAAATCACATGTCCAAGGAAAACCACTATATCCAACCAAAACTCACATTTGGATAATTTAGCATACAACTTTTCAGTTCTCAAAATTTGCAAAACAACTCTCACGTGCTCGGCATGCTCAAATTCAGATTTTGAATAAATAAGAATATCATCAATGAATATCACAACAAATTGATCTATATACCTTTGAAACACACGGTTCATCAAATCCATAAATGCCGCAGGTACATTGGTCAACCCAAAAGGCATAACCAAAAATTCAAAATGCCCATACCTGCTACGAAAAGCAGTCTTTGGCACATCTGCCTCTCTAACTCTTAACTGATGATATCCAGATCTTAAATCAATCTTAGAATATACAGAAGAACCCTGCAACTGGTCAAAGAGATCATCAATCCTTGGCAAAGGATACTTATTCTGTACTGTGGCTTTATTCAACTGTCTATAATCGACACAAAGCCTCATAGACCCATCTTTCTTCTTCACGAATAAAACCGGAGCACCCCAAGGTGAAACACTTGGTCTTATATATCCTTTAGCCAATAGATCCTCAAGTTGTTCCTTTAGTTACTTCAGTTCAATTGGTGCCATCCTATAAGGAGCTCTAGAAATAGGCTGTATACCTGACATCAACTCAATGTTGAACTCAATCTCTCGGACTGGAGGAAATCCTGGAATCTCATCTGGAAATACATCTGAAAATTCACTAACAATTGGAATATCTGTCAATTTAGGTACTGACCTTGAAATATCAATTACATAAACCAAGAAACATTCTGCTCCTTTCTGCAACAAATGAGTCATAGACAAAACAGATATCAAATGAATCTTAGCTCGAGAACCCTTACCATAGAATGTCCAGTGATATGTCATATCAGGCCTAAACTTAACAATCTTCTGAAAACATTCTACAGTAGCCCTATATCTTGTCAACATGTCAATACCAAGTATGCAGTCAAAATAAGACATCTGCCACACAATACAATCAAGCTCAATGACATTATCCTCATAACGAAATTCACAACCACTTATCATTTCTGCTGACCTCATCACTTTGCCCAGTGGAGTAGAAATAGATAATGTAGATGATAATGACATAGAATGCAGTGAATGCAATAAGACAAAGTGCTCAGCTATGAAAGTATGTGATGCACCAGTATCGATCAAAACATAAGCAGGATAACCTGAGAGAAAACAATTACCTGCAATGACATAATCTGGAGCATTATGTGCCTCATCCTCCGTGAGTGCAAAAACTCGACACTGTTGTCTAGGTGGCTGTCCTACCCTATGGCTACCACTCTGTTTGTTCTGATCTGATCGGTTTGACTGCTGATAGGAATGAACTGTGGGCTTCTGACGATTCTGGTGAGGTGTCTGTCTCGATGATCCCCCACTCTGAGACATATCACTGCCACGGTTAGGACACACTCGAGCATAGTGTCCCACCTGGTTACACAAGTGGCAAGCTCCCGATATTCCTCTACACTGATCGGTATATTGTCTACCACCACACTGACCACAAGTCGGACTTCAATAACCAGTGCTCTGAACTGAATCAGACTGTCTCGATCCACTAAAACTCGAAAAATTACTGCCATGCCTCTTAAATTTCTTGCCTCTAGCCCGAAACTGCTCTTTTATGTTGCCACTGTTACCGCCATTATTACCCTGTCTAAACTGCTGTCTATACTGTGGCTGTTGGGGTCGTTGCATCTGAAATCCTCTCTGCCTAATGATTCCGGTTTCAGCTCCCTTGGCTCGATCAAGAGCCTCAGCAAAAGTGTTAGTCCTTCCGGTATTAACCAAGGTAAAGATATCAGGGTTAAGACCATTTATGAAGTGATCGGCCTTAGCTTCTTCATTTGATGCTACATGAGGAGCAAATCTCAGTAAATTCGAGAACTTAGCAACATAGTCCTCAATATTCAAATTTCCCTGCTTTAAATTTGCAAACTCGGCTCCCCTATCTTTCCTGTAGGAGGTAGGAAAGAAACACTGATAAAATTCAGATTTAAAAATATCCCAGGTAACAATCGTATCTCGACCCTCTAAAGCTTTCTCGGTCATGATCTACCAACTCTTAGCAACATCCAATAACTGATGAACAACTAACTTGATTCTACGATCATCTGGATACTCGAGAGATTCAAATAACTGATCCATATTCTCCAACTAGTTCTCACACTCTAATGCATTCTCTGTACCCTTCAACATCGGTGGATGCAAAGACTGAAATCTGACTAACAGTATCTCCATTGGAGTTGGAGTAATATCCATCTGAGTATGAGTAGCACTGCCCTGATCTTGTGCCACTGGTACGGTCTGTCATGTCTACCACGACCTCTACCTCGAGTAGCCATGTCTGCTATACAATAGATCAAACACAGATAAAATCACAATATCATAATCATCTCAATCTTGTATCAATCATCTCTGGCTCTCGAGACTCAACAATCTCAAAAATCTCGAATAAAACTCAACAATATAATATCTCAACTATAATCAGGTATTTCACATTATGGCACAATGAAAATGCTACTAAATATATCACATGATCAAGCAATTCGAACTGACTCGATCTGCCCTGTTCCCAAATATTTTATTCTCTGATACCACCTAATGTGGGGCCCCGGGTCCGACATCTGATATTAATAATTATAAATGTAACAACTCAAAGGATTGAGTAAAATACATAATCAGTGGTTCACCAACCGACATAAATATTGTTAAAATAATTTAAAGATCTCAAATACTTAAAATATAAATTTTAACATGCCAAAATAAAGCAGTGAACCAAAGAAATCCAACATCATCACATAGCTCCTAAGACCCGAGAATCCCACTCTAACTCGTATCTCCTCGCCTGGAGCTAGATTCTGGCATCCCAAGCCTCGCCTCACCTACCGTCAAGCACATGAAAACAAGAGGTAGCCGACGTGCCCGTGAGTATAAACCCAGTATGATACAATCAACAACATATGAGATTTAAAATGACAAATAGTTCATATAATTTCATAAAGATGCAATATAATGCAATGCATGATCAGAAGCTGTGGGCTATCAATAAATCTCAAGATCAAGTGAATCATCTAGTCATAGGGTACCCAAGAAAAGAGAATCCCCCAGCAACATCCACCGACTCATCCGCTCGAGATGGGGTGCTGTGTTCTACAATCCCAGGACTATGGTGCGCATATAGAGAGTATTCAGGCCATAGCAGCAACCTCCGCATACACTATGCCAACTCAACTATAGCCCCATACGTCCAACAAATCAATAAATCAAGGCGACCTCCTCCATATCAAATCTGAATCAACAAGTGGCTCAATATGCAATATAATGATGCAAATCAATATCATCATTTCGATATTATAATAAACTCATCTCAAGGCCACAATCATCATCAAATCACAAGTAATTCATCGAGCCATAGAATTTTCAATTTAAAATAAAAATGATACTTTTACCTCGTATGTTACCGACCGTAACATACCTTTCAAATATTACCAAAAGAAGATCGAAATGTGTAGGTGAGAAGTCTTGAACCTTCGAAGTCTACTATAACTCAAGAACTCGGATCATTTATCAAAACAGAGCAATTTCTGTAAAAAATTCATAATTAATTCAATAATGCTTCGAATCAAGATCCGCAATTTTGATATTAAAGAAAACTCAAATCCCAACAATTGTGTAAAGAAGGAATCCATATCATTTCTTAACCGTAATATGACATAAAAACATTCATTGAATGATTTTGACAAACACGTGACGTGCATTGC
The DNA here is from genome assembly GCF_012295235.1 of Primulina huaijiensis. NCBI lineage: Eukaryota > Viridiplantae > Streptophyta > Magnoliopsida > Lamiales > Gesneriaceae > Primulina > Primulina huaijiensis. The sequence continues at coordinate 13,747,501 of NC_133310.1, read as the reverse complement.
TAAAGAGTTAGCTCCTCTACAATTCCATTTCTTTTCCAAAGTATCAATACATACAATACCATCAATCATTATATTAACAACTTTACCTCAACACCCAAACCAAACAACCCATTGTTTTCCCTTCAATCACTAACCCAAGGAAATAAGCTTTCTTACCTTGCTTCTAAACTCTTGAGGAGAAGAAATTCTAATCTCCAAGCAAAGATTAAGGCTTCAATAAAAGATTAATGTCTTGGAAGAAATTGGATTGAAGGAGAAATGAGGAACCCTAGCTCTAAACCGACGGAGAGAAATGAGGATGAGAAGAAATGATACAAAAATCATTCCCCATTCTATTATATACCCTCCAAACCTCAAAACACGTTTTTTGTACAAGTGCTGGGCGTCATGGCACGTGTTTTGGCGCAGGGTCGCGCACCATACTGCCCAACACCCAAAATTCCAGCAACCCGCGTGCTAGGGGGCTGGATCCTGCGCGATGGCGCGCAGTATTCTGCCCAAAACATATTTTTAACTTCAGATTTTGCGAAAGTGGTAAACTAGAAAGTTATAGCCCTATGTCTTGGCTTGCATCTCCAATTGGCCTCATGTCATTGGAGGTCTGAGTAAAAAGTTATGCTCAATCTCCCAGCATGTGTAATTTCAGGAACGACGATACGCACGACACACTTCAGGGCGCTTTTGGCTCGTCTTCCCTAATGATTTGACTAAAACTCAAAATCCTATGTCTTATCTTTCTAATAAAAGTGGCCTCACATCAATTGGATCAATATACAAAACATTATGCTAAAAACCACAACTACTGCCACAATTTTCATACCGTTTCTGCACTTCCATGACCTATTTAGCTCAAATTCAACCGTTGATTCTACCCATCCATTATCTATTCCATTCTATAACATTCATTACCATTCATACCATAACGTAAAGCCATAAACCAGCACAACTACTGCCACAATTTTTTTTTTCAAAATTCGGGCATTATTCCTTCACTTGTAGCAGAAACTAACATCCTTCGCGAAGCTAATGAAATAAATCCCTGTTCCACAACATCATCAAGAAACGATAGCAGTTTATCATAATAATTGTTAACATTTAACAAAACAATTAGCTTATTGTGGATATTTAATTGTGCCAAACAAATAGTATGAAATATTTCTTCCAAAGTACCGAAACCTCCTGACAAAGCAATGAAAGCATATGAATGTTCAATCATTTGAGTAATTCGTTCATACACGTTGTCCACTTTCATTTCTTCTCCTATTGTTGGTCCAGTAAGACTGGCTAAGTTAATCGGAACAATGCCTAACACCGCACTTCCACCTGCATGCGCAGCTTTTGCAACTTTACCCATGAGACCAACTTCACCACCACCATATACCAAATGAATCTTTTTTTAGCAAGTGTTATTCCAAGCTTTTCTGCTACCTCTTCATAAATTGAATCTTTTCCTGCAATAGATCCACAAAATACACAAATATTTTTGATTTTACTTACCGTGGATGTCGACATGTTGAGAAATATGTTTTCTGCAATTGTTAAATCTCAGCATATGAATTTATAAGCGTAACATGGCAAAAGTCAATAATTGAACAGGAAATTATTATTATTAAAAGAAAATAAAAATGACATAAATTAAAACACATATATACAACATAGTTGTGATTGTGGCTCACATCTTCATCTGATTTTACGTTCAGTAACGGCTTCAACACCTTCTATGAGTCGAGGATATGCTTCCCATCCAATTTTCTTATAAATTGGCAAACATGGTCTTTTAACGTCAGATTCCCGAGACGAAATTGTATATATATAGTTACTTATCTAAACAGATATGCGTTACTACAGTAGGATCTTTATAAGGCTGATTCCACCGTCCATATTGATATTTCTCATGTTGAAATTGCCACCATAGTTTAAGAAGTTAATTTTGCACGTACCCACTGGAATGCGTATCAAGAACCTCTAGAAAATTATCCAAAGGCTCTTTACTCAGACCATTCTTAATGAATAAAATTTTATCTTCTCTATTCATTGATGTCATTCCAACATTTTTGCATTTCCCTTTACAAGTCCACCTTGCACATTTATGACATCCACCTATACGTTTAGCTCTTCGCTTCTTGGCATATGTGCTTTTACCAAATCCTGGCATATGTCTTATTATTATTTCACTTGCTTCCCCAACCAATCGGACTTTTGCTTCAATTATCAACCGGATATCATTCGGTATGCCATATGACATCATCAACCTTAGTCGCTCACATCTAGCTTTATAAATTTTTTTCAACGCATTATCAGGTAAACANATGCAAAAACAAAATGAAAATATCAAACAACTATTGTGGATAATATAAAGGCATAAAATCATCATTAAGAATTTCATTTTCTATAAAAAGCTTAAGTCTTTGCCCATTAACTTTAAACGCTTCATTATTTTTAGGATTTTCAAAATCAACAGCACCATGAGGATAAACAAATTTAACTATAAATGGTCCTGACCATCTCGATCTTAGTTTTCCTGGAAATAAATGCAAACGAGAATTATAAAGTAAAAATTTTTGTCCAATTTCAAATGAATTTCTCATAATATTTTTATCTTGAAAGGCTTTAGTTTTATCTTTATAAATCTTTGAATTTTCATATGCATCATTTCTTAATTTTTCTAGTTCATTTAATTGCAATTTTCTTAATTTAGATGCATTATCTAAATTAATATTAAATGCTTTAATTTCCTAATAAGCTTTATGTTAAAGTTCAACCGGTAAATGACAATGCTTACTAAAAACTAACATATATGGTGACATCCCTAATGATGTCTTAAATGCAGTTCTATATGCCCATATTGCATCAGTTAATCTTAAAGAACAATCTTTTCGATTTGGATTAACTGTTTTTTCTAAAATTTGTTTTATTTCTCTATTTGCAAGTTTAACTTGACCATTACTTTTAGGATGATATGGGGTAGAAACATTATGTGTAATGCCATATTTTCTTAATAAAGAAGAAAATGATTTATTTATAAAATGACTTCCCCCTTCACTAATTATTGCTCTAGGTATTCCAAATCGACTAAAAATATTTTCTTTTAAAAATTTTATAACAACTTTATGATCATTAATTCTACATGCAATTGCTTCAATCCATTTTGATACATAATCAACAGCGATTAAAATGTACGTATATCCAAAAGATAATGAAAACGGACCCATAAAATCTATCCCCCAACTATCGAATATTTCAATAATTATGATTGGATTTAAAGGCATCATGTTTCGTTTTCAAATTGATCCCATTTTCTGACAGTTTTCACAAGATTTGCAAAATAAAAGCGTATCTTTGAATAAAGAGGGCCAATAAAATCCACATTGTAAGATTTTTGCAGCTGTTTTATTAGATGAAAAATGACCTTCACATGCTTCAGAATGACAAAATTTAATAACATTACTTACTTCATTGTCGGGTATGCATCGTCGAAAAATTTGGTCAGGAAAATACTTAAACAAGTAAGGATCATCCCAATAAAATTTTTTAACTTCTATCAAGAATTTTTTCTTATCCTGTGAATTCCAATGAGAAGGCATTTTATTTGTCACAATAAAATTTACAATGTTAGCAAACCATGGCATAATAGTAGCATAAAACAACTGATCATCTGGAAAATTTTCATTTATTGGTATTTCATTATGAGATGATTCAGTCATTATTCTAGATACATGATCGGCTACAACATTTTCTTTTCCTTTTTTATCTTTAATTATAATATCAAATTCTTGTAACAATAAAATCCACCGTATTAATCTTGGCTTAGCATCTTGTTTATTTGATAAATATTTTACGGCAGAATGATCGGTGTACACAATAGTAGTAGAATCAATTAAATAAGATTGAAACTTATCTAATGCAAATACTACTGAAAGTAATTCTTTTTCAGTAGTTGAATAATTCATTTGGGCACTATTTAAGGTTCTAATAGCATAATAGATTGCATACGGTTTTCCTTCTTTTCTCTGTCCTAACACAGCTCCTATAGCATAATCACTTGCATCATACATTAATTCAAATGGTAAAGACCAATCTGGAGGTTGTAAAATAGGTGATGTAATTAAAAGATTAATTATTTTTTAAAAGCATTTTCACATATCTGAGTCCATTCAAATTGTGTATCTTTTGTTAAAAAATTCGAAATTGGTTTAGATAATATGCTGAAATTTTTTATAAACCTTCTATAAAAACCTGCATGACCCAAGAATGATCGGACTTCTTTGACTGTTTTTGGTGATGTTAAATTTGCAATAACATCAACTTTGGCTTTATCAACTTCAATTCCGTTTTCAGATATCACATGACCTAACACGATCCCAGATTTAACCATATAATGACATTTTTCCCAATTTAAAACAAGATTTTTTTCTTCACATCATTTTAATACTTCTTCTAGGTTTTTAAGACAATTTTCAAATGAGTTTCCAAAAACAGTTATATCATCCATAAAAACTTCTACAAATTCTTCAATCATATCACTGAAAATACTTAACATGCATATTTGAAAAGTAGCCGAAGAATTACATAAACCAAATGGCATTCTTTTAAATGCAAAAGTTCCGAAAGGACCAGTGAAAGTAGTTTTTTCTTGATCTTCTAATGATATAGGTATTAGATAATACCCCGAATACCCATCAAGAAAACAATAATAAGAATTTCCTGCTACTTTTTTCTAGAATTTGATCTAAAAATGGTAGTGGAAAATGATCTTTTCTAGTTGCATCATTTAATTTTCTATAATCAATATACATACACCAACTAGATGGAATCCTAGTTTGTAATAAATCTCCCTTTTCATTTTTTTAACAGTGATGCCTGACTTTTTAGGTACTACTTGTGTTG